>NC_090759.1:13543293-13775793 GCF_036898095.1 Palaemon carinicauda | reverse complement strand
ACATTGATGCAGAAGGACTCTGCAATTGAGAGCATTATGATAAGACCAAGTCATAAAAAAGAATATTGTATTATTGTACACTTTGTTGTTACCAAGTCATATAATGGTATACTGTATCAAGGTTTATACTTTTAATGTTGTGAAAGGGTGTAAATCACTGTTATCAGCAAAGTTGTACTAGTCAGGGCCACACATACTAGGTTGGTTTACTGTTAGCGATCAGACTAAATTCTCCCACATCACCAGTCCACAGTGACCAGAGTGGTGATGGAACGGGACAAACCCCAGACATGACTAAGGACACGTCTGAAGCCTTAGTCCTGCAGTGAACTAGAAATGGCTACATTTGTTGTTGTTAGGTTTGGGATTTGAGTCTTTTAGACTTGAAAGCAAAATTAGAAAAGAAAATTAAGTGTTAAATTATATATTTTCTTTACAGACATAGAAGAGGAGTTCGTAAACCACCTGAAGGTTCTTGTGCCGCGATTGCTTGCTCCTGACAACTTGGTGAAGAAAGAGATTGGGGGGCAGCCTATCAAAGCTCGCGATCTTCTGAAGTTCTTCACCCTTTTCATGGAGGTTTTCAAGGATAATGACTTACCAGAGCCCACAACGCTTGTTGAAGTAAGTGTGTGGTTTTTTTTTTTTTATACAGTATTTGATTTTATTAATGATGCTGTAAAATAGTCTTTGTAATTTTTTTTAAATTTTAAGAGTGCCATGGCACTTGTTTCCAAAGCATATTTTCTGTTATTGAAGATTATTGTTGAGATTTTATTTTCATCTAGGCATTTTGCTTCAAAATAGTCTTTCCATTATCTAAAGAGATTTTTAGATTTTTACATACATTATTTTGAGGAAAAGGCTATAGTTAAGACTCACAATTAAGTTTTCCCCTTAAAGCACCAACAAAAGTTTTATTTTTCCCAAAGCCTGTTTGTTGACCCCCAACCAAACACATTATCTAGAAAGAGAATATCGCAACCATACTGAAGGAATATAAAAGCTTTTTTCTAACTCCAAGTCTAACAATTCTGCAGTTGTCCCTTAACATATGCGAGGGACTAGGTAACAGATACTTGTGGAATGTTAAAAATTTGTGCTACCCCCTTAATAACAATCCTGGATCTACTATTTCCCTATAGTATTTAACTGAATAGTTTGCCAGGGCGGTTCTGGGAGGGGATCCACCGGGTAAATGAGTACCAAGTATTTAATTTCTATTTCTAAACATATCACTACTATCTATTAAAACAAATGTCCTAAATAAGTATAGGGGACAGAAAAATTCACCTAAGCAAGTACTGTAGTTAACTGATAACCATATTCATTGGGGACAAGTAATTGCCTTATTATTGTCAGGTCTAGTTAATTTCCTGTCAAGAATTTTATACTGTATGGTTTATATATTCTCTGAATCTCCTTTCTTATTATATGTACTGTACGATATAGTATATAATTAGTGCTGTCTCTCTCACACCAAGTTCAGTTTCATGAATTTGATATATAAATCTCCTTTCACCTCTGTACAGTTTGCTGCTCAGGCTAGCAGCCAGGCAGCACTGGAGGCAGGCAAAGAAGTCTATGTGGAAGTAATGGATGCCCTAGTGGGTGGAGATAGACCATTCCTCAAGTCAGTCCAAATGGAAGCTGAACACAACAAGGCGAAAGATCGGGCAATCAAGACTTACCTTGAAAAGAACAAATACGGCAGGAAAAATCAATCGGTCGTTCACAGGTATCAAGACTCGCTAACGGAGGTAAGTTGGACAAAGAACTATTTCTGGTCCAGTGCAAGAGGCATACTTTTAATTTGGAAAGATCGTGCGTTCTACATGCGGGTAACATTTGATTTGACGTCATCCTTCATATATTGGAAAACTACAGTATTAAACTCATTTTAAGCCTCAGTGTACCATATGTATCAGTCATCAGGCTCTCTGATAAGTAACTAAATTTGATAAGTAACTGAAGCTGTCACGTACTGTAATAGATTGTATAAAGCACCTTACACTTGAATGTTTAAGATATACTGATTTGTTATGTGCACCGATCATTCAATTCAAGAGGTTTATGAATAGAATATATCATTTTTAAAAAGAAGTTACTGCACAGTAAAGCACCATAATAATCAATTATGAATAATTTTGTTTAAAAGGGATTAATTTCTTTATCATTCAACATTTAGAGGGTTTCGGGTTGTTTAAGTTTTTAAGATTAGCTTTTATTTGCATCTTGTGAAAGTAATGTTTTACATCAGAAATTTATGGTGCAGAAGTTTAAGTATCTGTCAATTAATTTTATTTTGAATTTTATGTACTTTTTGCAATATTAAACTCATATACAGTAGGATAAAGTGATTGCTGTTATGTTCTGGATAATTGCCTCACTAATAGTATTTTTATGAGCTTAGAATGAATAATATGCAATTGTTTTTCTTGTTACCAAAGATATGTGTATTAGGAATGTGAAAAGAATTTAGGCATAGACAAATAAGAGGACACTGCTAACAAGCAGCTCACGTTTTCTGGAGAAAAAATAGCTTTAATTTTTATGATGGAAAAAGCTAAGAAGATACAGTTTGGGTTAACAGATAATCAGATGTATATCACTCATAAATAGTTTAGTACTGTACTTGTTTGTGACATGATCTTCCCTATTTCACAGGAAATTGAAAAGCTGTTCCTCAAGTACTCCCAACAGAATGAAGCCAAAAATGTTTTTAAGGCTGCTCGAACCCCAGCAACCTTGTTTTGTATCCTCATGTTCTTCTACCTTATGTCTGGAGTCTTTGGACTCCTCGGCATGTACTCGTTTGCCAGTATGTGCAATATAGGCATGGGTATCTTTTTGCTAATGCTGACTGCTTGGGCTTACGTAAGGTAAGTTTACATAATGATTACTATACAGTACTATGTGATTGAATAGGGAGGTATGTCTTTTATGAAATGAATACTTGAAGATAAAAATATAATACTCTATCAGGAATATTCCTAATTTGTTTATCAATTTTTTTTTTTTATATCAGATGTAGCATAAATATTTAGACTGCTGTAAACCACTTGTACCTTCAGTTACCATGAAGAAAGAAATGGTTCACAGAAACCCAATCAACTTTAGTTTCTCATGCAATTAAATGATAAAAACAAATATTTGTCCAAATTTTTTGCGATGAAGAATGTAAAAATATGTAAAGGAAAATCAGCTTACATTAGTAGTTAGCTATTGCACTATGCATAAATGTCTTAAAGAAACCTTCTCATGTGGCTGTTCAATTAGCTTAGGGAATAGTCAAGTCCCCTACATTTCACTCACAATATTTTTGGGGGATGTTTTGTCTCCATGCAGGGTATGACCATTGTAATTGCTATAAGCAGAGATGGAAAATGCCAAAGTTCATAATAGGGAAGTCTGTCTCAGTAGCATGTAATGTCATTATTGTTAATTTTTTTGTCACAAATAAGTGGGATGACAAGAGGATCATCATAAAATATATGAGAATTTCACTTATGAGTAATGAAAAAAATATTTAGTGTAGTGTTTTTTATAAAGAGAAAATTCATTGTAATCCCCAAGTCTCTTACCATTTTTGTGTGCCCAATTGTTATAGTCTATAATTAGACATTAGTTAATTATTTCCTTTCTAATATTTATACCCAAATACTAGAATCTAAGCTGAACTTAGAGTACAAAATAATAACTAGAAAGTAGGTGTAAAAAGCTTGGTTGTTAGCACCTAAGACATGATTTTTTTTGTCTGAAATTTATATTTATTTAAAGAAAATATTATGTTTTTGGCAACAGAATGGTAGTTTTTCATTTTCGTAACTTTGTTTAATACATATCAGATAGCATAGCATCTCTTGTAGTTCAGGGAGGTTGTGTCTTGTATTTGTTGTATGTTGTATTTTGCAGTAATGAGATTGCAACTTTTATTTAAGAAATTACTTGTTTCATGCAAAGAACATAACTTTATTCCATACACACTTAAGGAACCTGTGTGGTTAGCATGTTAGAATATATACTGAAAGATGTCCAAAGTTGGATTTTGAAAATTGGTAGTTGTAAAATACATGTACATTCTGTTGAGTTGGATAACATAAGCTTTTTCAATCTAATTTCAGATACAGCGGTGAATACAGAGATGCTGGCATGTACATCGATGAAGTGGCTACATTTTTGTGGGAAAATGTGAGTCGCAATCAGACCAAGTACACTTTTTATGTAGTCTTAGTTATAACTCTTTGTACAAGTACCAACCTCTTATGATCCTGAAGTTGAATCTTTTCTTGTCTCTGGAATGCAAGCAACACACTCTTTGTGTATAATCTGTGAGTGTTGATGTGAATGAGTGTCCTCAGTAGGTGTAGTATTGGTGATAAAGTACAATACCCAAGATTCAGATAAGTAATTGGGCTCTTGATTGTATAATTTTGTTGCGTGCTTAATGTGCTACATAACTTTGAACTAACTTGAAAAGTGTTAGATATTTTCCATAACACTTGGGTTGGTTTTACAGCTCACACTAGTACAAATAGTTTATGGTATAGTACTAGGTGTTTTGGTACAGGTACTGCATAGCTGTAGTAAAAGTTATTTTCTGACAATGTGTGAATCATAGGTAATTTATAAAAATATTTTTGGTCTGCATACAAGGAAACAATAATTCAAATTTAAGGTGACATTGTAGGATGTAAGTGATGCAATTTCTTATACAGTTTATTGTGTTTATTTCCATTATCATCTTGGCCGCCTTCCATTACATTTTTCTTTGATTGGGTCGTACATGAAATTATTTTTATCTAGCCATATGTCATGTCCCCTTTCTAAATGCATTCCCTTTGGGGTCACATCTTCATCAATGCCCTATCTTTAAGATTTTCTTGGCCTGACAAATGGCCTTTATCAGGTTACATCCAAATCCACTGCTGTAATTTTTTATGTAACTGCTCCTCACCCATTCTCATGACATGTCCTGACCGTTCATTTGCCTAAATGTCTACAGTGTAATTAAAGAATGTAATTATTATTCCTTAAATACCTAGTGTTGTAAGTGTCATGATAAATCCATGTACTGTATTCTCTAGCAATAATAGTGTCACCAATTTATAATTCCAATGAGATTAGGTAACTACAAAAGAAATATCCAATTTTCTCTGTATAAAGCACTACAGATATATTTCATATGCTATATCTGCAACGTTGATCCTAAGTATTAAGAAACCTGTTGCAAGTACCATAAAACAAAAATTATGGTAAATTGAGAAAACTCGCTGCTTTGGTGGTTTGGAGAAATAAAACGTAGCAAGTCAAGATGAAGAGATTGGTTTGTTGTGGGGAGTTTCATTTAGAAAAAGATCATCTCTATTAAATGGTAGTTGGGGTACTCCTAAAATTATATTAAAATTATAATATAGAAATTCAGTGATTGTATGCTATTAATCATAGTTATGTTTTGCACCCATAAATTTATTGTGCAAATTAATCAGCATTACAAAGTGTTCCTTTTTTTTCATTTGAACTCTCGAACCTTACAAAATTTCCATATTAGACCCTTTAGAAGCGTATTGCCCATGATAAACATGAAGTACATAGATAACACTGGAAAGCCTGCGCAACTCTCCATCCTGACCCCACCATCTGTATTATTTTGTGCCTTTTGCCATTGATCTCTTCTGATATCTCACTTGCTAATCTAAATCGGTAACACATTTTTACATCCATTTTGATTTATTTAAAAAAGATAATTTTCTCTCCCACCCTATGAAAGTCAACAATTAGGACCTATCAGTTAAGCTACTGGTTAAGCTACTACGCTGTACTAGCTATCCTCCACGTTGATAGGAAAATTTTATTTTTGGGGATATGTAGCCCATGAAAAACCCTAAATTTCCAATTTTGTTATCACCCCTTAAAAATTGGAAAAACTATAAAAGGTCGAAAATCCTAAGAATAGGAAGGCGACTTGTTTCATAAGCTAAGCTATTCTGGACATATTATATTTGAATTTTCATTTTTATTTGGTTATGGAAGAGCAACAATTTGATCTTAGATTTTGGGGCAAACTTAATTTTAAAGCAAAAGCTAAAGCATTCAGTCATTGGCATACCTATCTAATCTAATAGCAGTCCATCATGTCGGATGACTACATTAAGTTCTTCAGTGAGTTGATGAGGACAAGGAAATATTAGCTTGCCCTCCAAACTCTTTAAAGTGAGTTGACGTTTAGGTCATTGACCTAAACTTGCAAACTGGACATTCATCCATTGTCAGATGGCAGAGGGACTAATACAGTGCAACATAAGCCAAGGTTTAAGGGTAACTGAGGCTTTAGTGTACTGTAATAAGTTATTTAGATTTGTCATAAATTATACATTTTACAGAGTGAGCAAGTACCATATGGTTCAATTTGTGGGGTGTGGATCAAGAAACTCTACATAAAATAAAAAACTGCAACAAATTTTGATGAAATAATCTATACACAAAATGTCAGATGCCAGAAACTGCTATATGGAATAACTTTCATTCCATATCTTTCAACTTTTTTTTACTGGTTATGATTAAAGTTAATTTTGGCATATCCATTGTATACTCTGTAGTTGGTAATCAAAATCGTAAAATTGGAAATTTGTTTTATTTTTTTCAATATCAGTGCCTTAAGAAATATTCTCATGTTGAACATGGGATCAGATGTTCAGTACCCTAAGGGCTGAAAAATATTGATTAAAGATGTGAATTTTATTTTCGAACTCCAAATCATAATTGAAACCTCTATAATAAGAGATTACGACAGTGAGACTTTTTCAGCTTAGTTTCTATGAAAATAGGCAAGGAGACAGTATATTTGTTACTCTGTTTAGTGGCTAATTACAGAAAAAGGAAATTTGTCATTGAAGTATAAATTTTATATACTGTAGATTAAAATTAGGAATCAGAATTTGGCATAGATGTTAACTGGATCATGCCTTTTTCTTGGTGACTGTTGTGATGGACTCTTCCAGTATATTTTTGGTTTGAGTTTACACATAATTTGTCTGCCTCATTTACCTATCAGTTTTATAATCCAAAGTTACTTTACTAAGCCCAAAAATACTTGGGTAAAGTTTTAAAAATTCTAAATATATCTATGCTAGGTCTCCCATGCCTCTTTGCTTGGCTTTCAATATGATTTACTATACAGTATTCCTTTTTGGCCTCGCAGGAATTACAACAAATTTCCCATGATTTCACAATAAATTCTGCCATATGTTTTGTTAAACTTTGTTTAACTTTTTAAAAGTTTATATTTCTCTTTTGTATGGATGATATTTCAATGTTTTTCCCTCCCCTCACTGATTCGATAAATTACAAGTGGCAATTACATTCCACTTCTGGTCATTGATATAAAGTAGTGGTGGACTACAAAAATTCCTAGCTATTCTGTAGAGTCTGGAGTAGTAGCGTAAAGCAAGGCAGAATAATTTTTAGTATGTTCATGCTTGAAACAACAAATTCGTATTGGTGGTTGGGTATGTTGTCCAAAATAATATGTGAGCGAACAATGAAACATTATTGGTAAAATTTTGAAACATTTCTGTATTTTCATTCCCCTGAGATTTAGAAAAAAAAATTTAAGAAAGGAACCAGCCCCCAGTAAAGCAGTATATGGGTAGTGCATTTTGTCCAAGTTTTTGTTGCCCTTTAGTATTAGAAATTTGGCTGGCTGATTGCCTAGCACCAAAGGAATAAGTACAAACTTTTCATATTTTCATGTTTTCTGTTTTTTGGATTAATAGCATTAACCTTATTGTTTTTAGGGCTTTTAGTGTATATTTCATTAACGGGTAAAACTTTAGGATAATTTTAACTACATGTTAGAATTCTTTAAGGTTCACTAAAGAAAATGGTTGGTGTATAGTCTGAAAACCGGACAACTCTAAACTCCACCTTAATGGAAAATTGGGTACTAAAAGCATGGGTTTGTACAAAATGAATTGCTTATTTAATTAAGCTTTGTTATATGAAAGTATAGCTATTATACAAGTTCCTCCCCCATTTTTATGAGAGTAAAATTTTGAAGTGTAATTGATATAAAGAAAATATCCGTGCCCTGAGAAAGTATCATATTTATCCCTTTCAATGTTACTGAGATAGTTCTTGATTCAAAATCTATCTAGAATTTGTCCTTTCTTATTGATAGGTTCCATATTTTAAATTGAATTATTTACAAATTTGTGATATCGCCTTTCAACACAATAGGGTTGCTATGATCAGCAATATATACCTGCATTTATCACAGGGCTGTCAGACAATATAAACTTGCTCTTTGCTTCTGTATTTTGAACAGTTGGCTTAATTTTGTATTGAGCTAATTGAGGAATAATACCAGCTTTGCAGTAGTTGTAATGAAAATTTTACAAGTTAAATGTTTTTACCATGCTATTTGATTTACGATGAAAGTTTGTTCTGTTTTAATACAGAGTTACATTAGAATTGTATTTTTTATATTGCAAATAGGATGTTTTTATCATCTAGGCAGGTCATAAAGCTCCAACTTTGTCTGATTGAAATTTTATATAAATGGTATGCTTTTAGGAGTTAGGTAAAGGTATTAAGAGAGAAGTCATGTTCAATAATCCTGTAAGTGCCAGATGATCCTAACATTTTATTTTACAATCTCATTGACCACCAGCCTTTTCTTTTGAGGTTTGATGATCATGTGTACAATATCTAGACAGATCTATTGTTTTGGTTTTTTTTATAATAGCATTGTTAAAATTCGTAATAAATATTGTATACTGCCCCGCCCTTAAACAGTAACAAAAGAGTTTTTCTCTTCTTTGTTTGAATTATCTCTTAGAAGTCCAGAATTTGATCGGAAAATTTTATTTGCAGCAGCATAGAGTTTTTAGGTTTTTGCTTTTTTCAAAACAATTTTTCTTTAGAGACTAATTTTAAATCCAAGATTGTTTTTTAATTTTCATTTTGGTTACACAGAAATTTACTCTATACTGTATTAGTATTAGTGTTTTATCTGTTATCATAAAAAATTATTTCTGATGTTCATATTGCTTTTGTCTCTGGAAGTTTGCAATGTTAACGTTACTCCTTAAAATTAAGAAAAGCAATGAGACCAGCTTCTAATAACAATAACATGCTATGCTTGCCGTATTGCTTCTTCAATTTCAAAGTCAACATGGGTCAACAATGACGTGTACTAGACAGCTCTAGATTATTATTATGATTGCTACCTAAGCTACAACCTTAGATGGAAAAGCAGGATGCCATAAGGTGTAGTGCTCCAAACAGAGAAAAATAGCCCAGTGAGGAAAGGAAATAAATAAACTAAAAGAGAAATAATGAACAATTAGAATAAGATATTTTAAGAACAGTAACAACATTAAAATAGATCTTTCATATATTAAATATAAAAATAAAGATAAAATAAGAGGAAGAGAAATAAGACATAAGGTTTTTTTATAATTATTTTAGTATTGTTTTGTGAGATTATGATCCACATTCTCTTTTGTCTTGTACCAGGGACAATTTAAAGAATATTGTGAGGAGTGTGTAGGCCTCACTTTTCCTCTCTTGGAAGTATATTTCCACCTTCCTGCCCATCTGAATTTTAAATTCCTTCACTTTGCCAGTTATTTAAACGTACAGTATACCTATAAGAGTGTTGGTGTTTTGGTCATGGGGCAATTCCTCAAATGTTCACCATGATGATGGCTCCATTTAATTTGGCCAGGTACCCAGCTACAAAGAGTTATTTTGTACCTGACAGTTGGTTATTTTTTTTCATAATGTTGAAAAGGAGTATTTTTTATGTCAATTCACTCTTGTATTTAAGGCTGTTAATAGAACTCTTTTCTAGCTTTTCCTTGGAAAAGGGGATTTGTTCTTCCCATATATTATTAACAAATCAAAGGATAAAGTCCCTGGCAGTTCAGATATGAAAAGATTTTAATGGGCCATGATATCTTCAGAGAAAATTTATTTTGATAGGTTCCTTACTATGAGACCTTTACAATTTCTTCTCAATCTAAATTGGAACAAGATTTTTAAACCAGTCACAGTTTCAGTTTCACTAATGAAGAACCATATTTAACTACCAAGTTGTTTGGCTGATTAGTGGCATCAAGTGGATAGGGAATTAGTTTGACTTTCAGACTGAAGAAGCAAAACAACACGGGCAGCATGTTATTGTTGTTAGACACTCGTATCTGTCATTGCTTTACTTATGACATTATAATATTGAATTGAAGTGAAGGAAATCTTTAGGATTAACGACGGTATTCCAGGCTTCTAGAGATGAAAGCAATATGAACATCAGGTGAGTATGGAAATAAGAAATTTCATTATTAAAATTCTTTTTTTTTTATGTCCATGAGTTTTTCATCCCATAGAATCTTGAAAGAGCATGTGTTTCTCACTTAAATGTATGACAATTTGGTAGAAAGATTTAGCACATTGACAGTTAGGTTACCATCAGTTTTACTTTTTTTTCTTACTTAAGATTACTGTATGTGAAATTAGAAAGCCAAAACCTTAGGTTGTTTGAAAATGCTATTGTATTAATGGAATTTCAAAACATAACTTCTTTTCTCTCTTTGTGTTTCCTCTTGATTTTCTGGAAGATGTTTGTTCATGTGTGTGTGCACAGCCTCCAAACTCAGTGGTGCCAAGAAATTGGCCAAGGTACCTAGGTTACATGTCTCCTCATTACTGTTTTGTATATCCAAAACCTATATTATACAACATTTTCCATAACTGATGAAGTTTTTGGGCCCATCCATGTAGTTTGAGTTATGATTAAAATCTTAATAGTTCATCAGCATTAAAGATAGTTCTGTACATATTCAATATTAATTGTTGCCCTGTTGTATTTCGTAATTTTGGTACAATTTTGAAAATGCTACTCTCCATCTTCCCATAGTTTAAAATGTTGTAAGTTTTGACTGGATGAGTAGTCAAGATTTTTAGTAGTGGTCTAGAAGTCTAGATGCATATGAAAACAGTGGGCCCAATAGTCATGAATCTGCATTATGAGCCCTTGATTGTATTATATTTTTGTGGTTGATTTGAGGGTCTGTACTTTCTTGCAAGTCTGAATATGGCCTTTTAGGTTTTCTAGTTCTTTTTACCATGGAAGGCTTACTTACTTAGAGATGAATTGCAAGCTTGGGAATGTAGCTGGATTTTAGACTTTTCTTATGTTTCTTTTATTTTTTTCTCTTATTTTTCATGGTAAGGTTTTCATTGGAACAGATTTTTATGACTAGCCACTTGGAACCTGTTATACTTTCCTTTTATTCCTGTTTTATTAGGCTGCTCTTGCTGTAGATTATTTTCATTTTTGATAGGCCTTTGACAAAGTTTGCAGTTTTCCATAATAGTTTTTATTATTCACATAATTGCCATGTTTATAGGAACTAGATATTAAATAAATTATTCAATGCTACTACAAAATGGTAATAGTTCTCTGGTTCTAAAGACATAGCTTGGCAGTAATGTAGTAGCTTACCCTAATTGAGAGTGCAAAAGTTATAAATAAACTTTTTATGTGAATACTGATAACAGCTGTGGTTGAGCTTTAAATGCATATAATCTAAGATTATCAGCTGGGATTAATAAACCATGTTTCCATATACAGTATTAGAGTTTGAGGAGGAATATAGATTTTGAAACTTTTGAGAATACTGCTCTACAGTAGTGTGATTGAAGTATTGTATAACATGTAAGAAGAATCACAATTTAATAATTGTATAGAATGCTCTGATACATTTTTCTTTACATGCTCACAATTGTGAAAGGTAAATATGATTATTTTTACTTTTATTTTAGTTAGTTATCTTTGAAGTTTTGCCTGAGTTTCAATATGAAAGTGTCAGAGTTTGTGTATCCTGTCTTCTGAGGAACACTGTCCGTTCACATATTGTTGCGAACTAAACTTTTTTATGTGGAGTGGCTGATTGCTAGAAACCATCAAAGGATTTATTTAGTCGTTTTCTTCATGATTTTTTTCATCTTTATTTATCTTTCTGTCTTTTCTTAAATTCCCTTTCTTTCTAAGTTCATTGAAGAATATTAGTAGATTTTGAAAGGAACGTGTAGGGAAGTTTACTCAATAATAGTAAAAGGACAGTTAATATTAATGAACCTTACATGACAATTACTGTATGTTGTGAAGTTTCCTGGAAGTTTGAATTGTTATCTAATAAGATGACATTAACATTTGGTAACTTAGGGAGTAAGTGTAAGTGGCCTGTTCCTTAAGTGAATATTAGGGAGTAAGTGTAAGTGGCCTGTTCCTTAAGTGAATATTAGAAAAAGGCCTAGTTGAAGAAATTGTACAGCTGTGTGGAATGAAATTTGAAGGGAATGAACAAAAAGTAGAAGGCAGAAAGCAATGACATTTTTACAAATTTTTATGTTGGTGAATTACTAGTTAAGGTGGTCAAAGTACTGTACTTGGTAGCAATCTAATTTCGTGTTCTTGTCTGGTTCGAATGATCAAAATGAAAAGAAGGTTAAGAAGTCGATTGTTTCCTTGCATTTATTACAAAGGCTGAGTTGTGCTCGTGTCTGTGAAATTAATATCGTATGTAAATATATTGAGATATGAAACTTTTTGAGGAAAGTATGCCAAACCTTTAGGTTTTAGAGAAGTCCTTTACATTTTTGTGAAGTATTCAGCATGGATGCAGTTCATGACACTTTACAGGCTTTTTGTTACTGTTTAAGGGAATGTTTGTCAGGTTCCAATTAGAAGTTTAGAAGTAGAGCAAATGTTTAGCTCTTGGGATATAATTGATTTAAAGTTGGTCTGATTTTGGATGATTTTATGGAGATGTGATGACATAGGGTTATGTTAGAAGCTTTTGATTTGATAGCAATACATTGCGTGTACATAGTTTGTTATTAAATGTATTAGTTCTTTTGTTTGCATTGAACTTTTTACTTAACCTTGATTACTTCTTTCCATTAGAGGCTCGGGAAAATAACTTTTTATTAATTTGTTATTGTTAGATTAGATGAATGATCCCCCAACTACAAAGAAAATCCTGGGTGCATGTACATAGTTACAAAGTACTTACACCACTGCCTATAAATGAAAAATTCAGAGAGGGTCTCCCTGAAATAATTGAAGAAATTTCATTTACTCGATTGTCCTATTTTTTTATTAGAATATATTTAAAATGAAAACTAGACCACTGTGGTTCTTTGCTAAAGCAAGAAATTTATAAGTAATGGTTTCATTTCTGATATTTATTTCCCCCCCCCCCCCTCTCTCTCTCTCTCTCTCTCTCTCTCTCTCTCTCTCTCTCTCTCTCTCTCTCTCTCTCTCATATATATACACGATTTTTGTTATTGTTATATGTCACAATATAAAGCGAATGTTAATCCCATATAATTTACATAGTTTTTTTCTCCCTCAGGTTATACGCCCTGTTTACCATACATACATGGAAAAGCATTTGAAGGTTGCAGCAGAACAGGCGGCACAGCAAGCAATATCCAGTACACTTGTCAATGGAAAGATTAAGGCATCGTGATCCCTCCTTGGTGTGTTTACTGCTGTTCCAGGGAATAAAACTTGTTATTAGATGTAAAAGTTTTGTTTTCCAATGAAATTCATTTTTATATGGAAGGATGTTGAGGTTTTCAAAGTCTTAATATTGAAATATTTTGTGACAGGTAGTGGAAGATCCTTTTTGATATTAAAATGTAAACTTTTTATGTTAACAATGAGTCTGTTGATATTATTATTATTTGCAAGATTTTGTTCCCTCTTTAGCATATTATGTATAAGCCTCCTTCATAAATTTTAGCTGTGATACATTTGCTGTAAAGATTAAATGTTTTTACTCTGAAACTTTGTATATTTTTGAAGGAAATTTAAAAATCCTTATACATAGAAAAGCTTGTGCAAATGTGAAACCGATGTAAGTACTACAGTGACGAGAGGCTTGAACAAAATCTTGGGTGAATGATCTTTAGGCTAGACATCTGTATTGAACTGTGTATTATTTCATTTTGGATGCCATCCTTATCTTGTTTGTTTTTACTAGTTTGTAAGGAAAGTATTAATTGTTTGCTCTCATTTATCGGACTAATACATCAATCTTGTTTCTGAAGTGCCAAATATATTGCTTATAGTGCAAAGGTTTATTTGTGGTGGGTTGGCTGTATTTACAGTTTGGTGTAGAAATTTCTTGCCAGCTTTACTAATTTATTTTTTAGTAAGTCTTTGTTGTGTGGTAGTTCAACCTTCTGGTAGTGTGAATGAAAGGAGTGAGCTAAAGTTGCAGTCAAGGCTTATAGTACTGATAAATTGGACTTTCTGTAATTTTTAGAAATGACTGGCTGTGGTATAGTTGCAGTGAAGACTTGTAAGTAAATTTCATCGGTAAAGTACAACAGGAGGATGCTATGCTTTTGATGCAAAATTTTATTTTTTCAAAATTCAAAATTCATGAAAACTTCTGGCACTTGTTAGATTTCTTTTAACTCTTGTACTGTAAATGGATATAATGAAAATAGCACTATTGCATTCAACTTGGAATTTAGGAAGGGCAGTCATTCTCTATTGTGAAATAGTATGTCGCGTAAATTATTCTGTTGAGTGTAGTTGGTGCGTGGTTTCAACTCCAAGCTTCTCCTTGATGCGAGTTACGTATCTATGATAACTGCTCTTCAGAATGATTTACAGGACTGTATTTAACAATTTAAAATTTGGTTTTAAACAGTATTTTAAAGTTTTTCATGGATATGGTTTAGGAGCATAAGAGGCTTTTCATATTGTATGACTGCTCTATGGAAAATCGTGGGAATACTGTATGTCACTGCAACTTTTTTCTCAATATTGGTTGAATGTTAATATAATTAGTGCATATTGATTCTCTCAAAGTTTAAGAAATTTTGGAATATTTAGTGGGAGATTATCTCTTCAAGAATGAGATCCAGCAAGTTTTGATTTGTATGGAATAAAGTGTTGAGATGGATATTAGTAAATAATTTCTTTGACCGAATGAATATTTGCATAATGGTAACCTTTTCTAAGTTATGAAGAGTCTAATGGGTTAGGATTACTTCAAGTTAATTCATGTTATGTAAGTGAAATGAGGTCTTCAGTCTTTAGGACCCAAAATTTTATACCATTAGCATAGGAAACATCTCTCTCTATATACAATTAGTGATGCTTGAATTTCCAAACAGTGATAATTTTGACCTTTATGGTAATTTTGATTTTAGCACAACTCTAAGAACCTCTTATGACTTGTTTTTGTGTATGTATTTTTGAACCTGGAGTAAATGCATGATTCATTTTGTACAGTATGCTAGAAGTTAGACAAGAAATCATGATTTAAGAAACAACTTTTATATGGAAAGTTCCATTTAATTGCTCATGATTTATTGCTCAGAAAATAATAGAAGTGGTAATGAAGTGACATTTATATATCTATTAACAAAAGTGAAGTTAGCTTGAAAATAATTTCCATAGTGAATAGATTTCCATTCTGCATTTTGGAGAAAATGAATGGATTAGGGAACATAATATTATTGAGGCAATGGTAATGCTCTTATGAATCTCAAACCTAGTGAACTATGGTGATATTACATTAGTATAGAAGGTTGCTGATCAGATTTAAAGGCATTTTAGAATTGTAAGGCAAAACTGGTTGAATCTTATAATATTGTTTGCTAAAGTAAGGCACTGAACATGAATGGCCACTAAGGTATGGTATAAAGTATGGCCATATTTAGATTAACAATTATTTCTGCAGTAATAGGTTTGACAAGAAGAAAAAAAAATGAAACCAAATGAATTTGTTTTATGAAATTGAAATGAAATCAACGGCTGTATTATGCTATTGAAAGGTCTAACAAGAAATGCTCAGTTATTATTTCAGTCATTTTGTGAAAAACAACTTATAGAATTTTTTATCATTCTTGGAACCCATTAGATGTAATTTCTTTTGTCATTAGTATTACCTTGAAATAAGACCAAATTCTTTCTTCTATATATATTTTTAAATGCAATGAATCGGTTGGCAAAAAAAAAATGATCAAAACTGAATTAATTAGTAAGGTTTTATTTTTGTGAGTGATTTGGTTGTTTGCAAGAAGGTTGTTAGAGGATAAGCCATTATATTCTAGAGTTTTTTAATACGGGTTTGGGGATTTGGAATGATTTATTTAAAAACTACAACAGAATGGCTGGATAGCCAAAGTTGGATACAGAAAGGATTGAGGTTGTTGAAAATAATTGTACCCTGTTTTCTAATGTTAATTTGACTTCTAAAAAGGAAATTTTTGGAATCATTCCATTAACCATTCAAGTTCGTTTGTGGTAAGCTTTTGGTGGATGGAGTGTAAGCTTTGACGAGTTTGTGGATGAAATGGTTGAAATGTTATTTGCTTGCTTTAATTTCTTTTTGTAAGTTTGGATTGCTAGTTTATGGTATTGCGCATTATTTTGTGTGGTATAGTCATCTACTGTATTTATTCGTGTTTATTAGACTTGTATTGATATTTATATGGGATTTTTTATTAATTTAGTTTAGTTTGAAGTTCATATAGTGTGTGCTGTTGTAGATATTCTAACATTGTACATAGTTGTCCTTACAGAAGAAGTTCACAACTGTCACAAAGAAATAATTCTTTACATTTTACCTTTGCTAAAATAAAGGTTACTAAGAAATTTGTCCAGTCATTGTCCAAATTTAATTCTATATTGCTTTCAATGGTTAAACTATGAAAGCTTTAGTTCCTCATAATAATATTCTGATGTTAATAGGGTTGTGGTAGCCTATTAGAAACCTAAATGCTTAGTGATCTGCTGGACTTCAGTTCGAGTTTCACTTAAATTTGATAGTTTCGAGTAGTATCTATAACCTCACCCTCTTTGTGAGCTATGGATGGGGGTTTGGGGGAGCCTATATGTCTACCTGCCGAGTCATCTGCAGCCATTGCCTGACCATCTTTGGTCTTAGCTTTGGTGAAGAGGGTCTTGGATACTGATGATATGTACTGTACAGTATGTATGGTCAGTCTGGCAGTGTCAATGTTCCTTTTCTCTACCATTCATGAGTGACCTTTAAACAAGGGCCTTGAGCTGCATTTCATATCTCACATCTATGTAGTTACATACACCTGAGTAGCTTGGATATATTCACCATTTTCTCTCTCTAGTGAATTAGCTGATGTTACTAGTATGTCACCATCCCCTCTATAATCAACTAGCATAGTCTTCCATGGATGTTCCCATAAGCTAAAAGCACTTATCCTTATGCCTTAAACTATTGTTTAAGTCACAATATTCCCTTCGACACAATACACAAAAAAATGTGGATCATGATCACCCAGAAACAATTCCCTTGAGTCTTGCAGTTATTGCTAACAAATCCAAAGAAAGACATATTTTCTGTGACTGGAATACAAACTAACGCTATTTATAGGGGTATTACTTTTGGCGATGCTTAAAGACAAGCCGTAAGAAATTTAGCGAGGGTTAACCACCTACCAATTAGCGGGGCTGGGGGTTAGTAGCTACCCCTCTCACTCACGTCTGTGGCTGTAACTCACTTTGCTTTAATCTTGAATGGAGAACGGTTGTTACTGCTCTTCCTCCTCACCAAATTCTTGGACACCCATTATTACTACCTTTTTTGCTTTTTCTTTTACATTTTGTGTGTGGTTACCTTTTAGTCAGCAATGAGTACCTGCCCTGGTCCTGAGGGCCGCTCCTGCAGGATATTTATGTCCTCCATCGAAACCGATCCTCACTGGTTGTGTTCCACATGCAGAGGCCAACGTTGTGATAGAAGTAACACTTATAATGAATGTCGGGAGTGGTTTGTCTACCAGTAGGAAAGGTTTGGTCAACGATGGAAGAAGGCTAAAAGGCATTCTTTTCCTCTGGGGTCTTCCTCGAAGCAGAAAAAACCCAAAGCTTCTTTTGCCCCCGGACCTTCTTCCGAAGCTCTTGCTCGGCTGGTTTCCTCCGGGGAACCGTCTAGTAGTAGTATAAGACACTTAACTCCTGGATAACCTCGGTCCTCGAGAGACGATGTTGCTTCTTCTTGTGAAGCGGCCCCGCCTCTCCCCCGAGGTGAGTCCTTGTTACTTTCTTCTGTTTTTCAGGTGTGGCCGTCCCTGGGATTGCCCAGCCTGCCTTCGAGTGAGGTGTTGTAGCTCATCCAGCGGGGTGCAGAGCTGCAGCATTCTTCTGCTTCCGAGATCGACCTGATGGCCCTGCTTAGTGTCAATCTTCTGGTCCCTGAGGAGTCTTCTGCGGCCCTTCCTGCTGACTGCGTTCCCAAATCATCTTTCCTTCCTGCTGACTGTAGTCCTGAATCATCTTCCCTTCCTACCGCCGCCGACGAAGTCTACGCTTCCCCCCCTTCGCCGAACTTCCATCGAGGGTGGAGCAAAGTCCTAGGCAAGTCTCTCCTGCGAGTGATTGCCTCTCTTGTTCGCAAGAGAGCCCACCCATAGACTCCTCTTCAGAGGTCCTCTGGTGACCAGCTTGCTGCTCTACTCTCCCCTGGCGAGGGTCGTCCTTGACGAGCTCGTGCTCCCCTTTGCCTTTGGCAAAGAGACGTCTGTTTGGCTCTTCGTCTTCTGCCGCAAAACGATACCCTTCAGAGGATCATCCATCGCCTAGAGTTCGTCAGTCACGCTACGCTCCATCTGGTTCCTGACATTTGCCTGTGTCAACTGACTGCTCGGTCTCGTCATTAGCCAGCCTCGTGACGTTTGTCAGACTAGCTCTCCTCTCCATCTGCTCATCAACGAACTCCGGTTCGTAGTTCTCCCTAGTTCCAGCCACCCAGTCGCTCTTTCTCCAGCAGTACGCTGCTCACCTAGTATTCATCGTTCATCTCCAGGTTGGCGATTTCCATCTCGCCGACTCACCGATCGCTGATAGCTCGCCACTCGCTGGCACCCCTCCACTCGCCAGCCCTCGACTAGTCGCCAGTCACCCTCCGCTCATTGTTCGCCGCTTCGCCGATCTCCGTAGAGATCGGAGGGCAAACAAAATCAGACTCTCGCTGCTTGCCATTCGCCAGCTCGTCGATCGCCCAGACGATCGTCAGGCAACCAGCAGTCGCCATTGTCAGCTCGTCGGCAAGCAACCACGCGTGACTACTCTCCAGCTGCACAGCGTCCCCAGAAATTAGTCTTTAACTATCGTCAACGTCGCCATTCTAAGGAACAGCTTCGTTTGCGTGAAGAGAGGCTTAGCAAGCCTTTTCCTTCACGGTCCTCCAGGCTCTCTTCGGAGTGACAACAGTCTCCTCGCCGTTCATCTTCGCCTCGTTCTCCCCGTAAGTGCAGTACATCACGTTCACTGGTGAGAGGAGAGAAGGGCAAGGTTTTTCCACCCAGCAGGCCTTCAGGGTTCCAAGGGAACCTCGTTCACGACCTGTTCCGTTCCCTCGAAAGGAGACCAGTATTTAGCTCTCCGCTGGGTCATCTTCGACAGCGGGCAAGACTTCCATGCGGAAACCCTCTTCATCATTCCCTTCAGGGGATCTCCCTGATAGCGCTGCTGTAGGACAGGAGCCTTGGTTTGGAGCCCTGGTGAGGGCTGTTTATCAAGCCTTTGTGACAGGTCCCCCTGTTCTCCCTTCAGAGACTAACAGGATTTCTTCTTCTACCCTAAAAAGAAAAAGAGGAGTTGCTGACGAGGTGGTCTCATCTAGTGTCAAGCTGACCCCTGTCAAGGTGTCCAAGCGGAGGTTAAGCATTACCAAGCCTACTCTTCCTCATCCAACTGCTCCACATCCAGCAACCCAGAAGGAAGCTGGCTCCTTCTGTCCCTCTCCCATTGAGGAGGTTCCTCGAGAGCTCAGAGCACCTTCTGAACCCATGGAAGACACTATCCTTCCCTCTTCAGGTGAGCAGCAGAAAGGTGTCCCACCAAAACCATCTATATTGGAGACCTTCTTTCCTTCAAGGAAAGAGTCCAAGGACTCCAAGAAACTGCTGAAGTCCTCGATGAGGACTGCGAGACCCGCAGAGGCGATCAGGCAGGTGTCATACACTCATCACTTCGATGGCGACCACAACCCACCCCAAGATGATGTCTCGTGGTTGGAAAACTCTGAGTTCACTGTCAGTCCCAGACCATTGGAAGGGGAACAGAGAGAGGCCTGTATGAGGTCCCTCAATGGGTTGGCAGACTCAGCGATGTCTCCTCAGGAGGGCAAAGATACGGTCCTAGATCATGTCTTCAGTACTCAGACCACCCCCCCACAAGTCCAGTGCAGTCGTGCCCTGGTCTTGGGGACTGAAGAGTGCCTGACGGAAGGTGTTGACTTAGCTCTCCAGCTCCTCTTGCTCCCTTCACACAGGCTCATCCTCTAGTCTCCTCCCACATCCTACTGTTCAACAGAGGAAGTACTAGGAGGTCCTTGATGAGCCTCTCCCAGCCCTTCCTCTACATCATTTCTTAGAGGAATTGACAAAGGGGATCTCTCTGGAGAGACTTTCCTGACTGTAAGTGTCATTCTCTCCTTCTGAGGTCCTCAATCAGGAGAAGGTGGCTAAGTACGCCGTTCAGGCTACTTCATGGCTAGATCTCTGGTTGGGGTCTGTGGGAAACCTGGTGCAGACCGAAGATTTATCTAAGGAAAGCTCCAGGAAGGTGATCAACATCTTTCTTCTGTTGGGTACTCATACCATCGGGTTCCTTGCCCACCAAGTACTAAACTTGTGGGCGAACACCATCCTAAGAAGGAGGGACTCTTTAGTTAAAGGTTTCATCGCCAAGTCCCACAAAGTGAGATTGTGAAACTCCGGAACTCCTTTCTTGAGGGCTCCTTTCTGCTTGAGCCTGGAGACATCGAGCAAGCTGCGGAGAGATGGAAGAAGTCCCACCAGGACTTTCTTCTCCATAGGGCCTTAACATCTTGACCCTATATACCAGCTACTCATCTGCAGAACAAACCGCAGAAACTGACAACAAACAGGACGACAGCGACAATGCAGAGTTGTCTAAAAAGCCCTTTGCTACCAAGGACAGGATAGGCACCAAGTCCTCCCGTGGAGGGAAAAATCCGAGAGGGGTGGTTGAGGCTCCAACCGCTGGGATGGGTGATCCCTCACTTGTCATCAAGTGGGTGAGATGCCTGCATCACTTCCGTTAGAGGTGGATGCAGCTCGGGGCTGAACCATGGACAATCTCCGTGATTCGTTCAGGGTATTGCGTCCCGTTCATTCAATCTCTCTTTTCCCTTTTCAAGCCTCCAGTTCCAGCGAGCTCCTATGCGAAGGGATCTGCAAACGAGCTGGCCCTTCGAGTTAAAGTCCAGACCATGTTGGAGAAGGGCGCTCTCCAAGAGGTCCTCGACAACTCCCCAGGCTTCTTCAGTTGATTCTTTCTTGTGAAAAGGGCATCTGGAGGCCAGTCATCAACCTCTCAGCTCTGAATAAGTTTGTCAAACAAACTCCGTTCAGCATGGAGACGCCAGATACGGTTAGACAAGAGGGAAGACCACAGGACTTCATCTGCACACTGGCTCTAAAGGGCGCATACTTCCAGATCCCAATCCATCTGTTTTCAGGGAAGTATCTGAGAATCACACTAGACAATGAGAAATAACAGTTCAAGGTGCTTTGCTTTGGTATTTCCACAGCAACTCAGGGCTTGATGAGTGTTTGCCCTAGTGTCGACTTGGGCTCGCAGAATCGGCATCCATCTCTACATTATCTTGTCGACTGGTTGATTCTAGCAGAATTAGTGGCGACCCTTCTTCAGCACCGAGACAAACTTCTGGGGCTTTACCGAGATCTGGGGATCATGGCAAACCGCAAGAAGTCATCACTGCTTCCCTCTCAAATGGTATACAGTACCTAGGAATGATAATGGACACCAATCTTCACAAACGCTTCCCATCAGACGACAGGGTAGTGAGGCTGAGGAAGGCTTCAAGACCATTCCTCAGATGAAAAGAACTCCCAGCCCAGAGGGGGTGATGTCTCCTCGGACACCTATCATCTCTGGCCCGTCTAGTTCCAAATGGCCGCCTCAGGATACAATCTCTAGTGGCGGCTAAAGTCCACCTGGAATCAAGTCTTCGATTCCCCGGACATTCTGATCCCCATGGGACTAGAGGAACTGAGGGACCTTGATTGGTGGGTGGCAAACAAGAATCTGATAAGGAGCGTTGACTCCCCCCCCTCCCGGATTTGATGCTCTACTAATATGCATCAAAAGAAGGGTGGGGCCCCACATGCTGCACCACATAACCTCAGGCCTATGGTCAGAGTTTGAAAAGTACCAGCACATAAATGTGTTAGAGATGAAGGCTGCCTTCCTGGCGGGCCACTTAGTGGTGGTAGTAAACGATACCACCACAGTAGTGACCATCAACAAACAAGGCGGTACTTTTTCGCAGCCCTTATCCCATCTGGCATTAGAAGTACTGAGATGGGCAGAGGTCAACTCGCTGACCCTATCAGCTCCCTTCATTTCTGACACAAGGAATGTGCTCATGGACAACTTGAGCAGAGCAACTCAGATAGTGGGCTCCAAGTGGTCTTTGAATCATCTAGTAGCCAACAAACTCCTGACTGTGGGGTTCCCTGGCTGTGAATTTGTTTGCAACGTTCCTGAACTTCATGCTCCCACTATACTGCTCCCCAATCTCGCATCCCCAGGCTCTCTGGCAAGATGCATTCCAACAATGGTGGGACAACATTGATGACTATGCCTTTCCCCCCATTCTGTCTGATGAGAAGAGTACTCATCCAGGCCAGAACATCAGTCAACTCTCAATGACCCTCATTGCTGCTCCACTATGGCATCACTCAGAATGGTTCCCAGCCCTTCTGCAACTCCTGACGGAGCCTTCAAGAGAGCTCCCTCCCCGACACGATCTACTCAGACAACCAACCACATGCCACCATCTTCCACTATACCGTAGCCTTACTACGACTTCACACCTGGAGACTATCTAGCACCTCCTCACTCAGAGAAGATTTTTGCAACAAGTTGGGAAAAGTATGGCTGGACCCCTGCAAAGATAGTCAGTTGCAGTCTGCCAGGCAAAGTGGAATGTCTTCTGTGGTTGATGTCGTGGAAGAGGTATCTCTCCCCTCAATGCCACTATTCCAGCAATAGCGTAGTTCCTCGTGTATCTGCGAGAGGAAATGCTCCTCTCTGTGCATTGAATTATGGTTTGTGTGAAAAAAAGCTTTATGGTTTGGATATTATGAAAAATACTTTATTTTCTACATTTTTTTATAGCCCTCCCCCCCCCTCAAATACCTTAATCTGTTATTTCTTTTAACAGGTAATGACAGGAAGACCCTACACCCAATAGGGAGACAGGTAGAGGTGGAAGAATAGGAATAATATTGCATAATCCTCCACCTGTTTATGTTGCTAGTCAGCCTAGTGAAGACTGTTAAAAGCAGGCTTTCTTTGAGATTCTAGTTTTTCCACATAAATTGTGAATAGCATCCATTATGTTAAAGAAATTACATACTTAATATTTTTTGTGTGTGTGACTTTACAATCAAGAGGAGGGGCCTCAAAAAACACTATTCTAAGTAGTCTCAACTCTATCCATTTTCATGGGTGTAGAATAACCCCGATATACTGTATATCATCAACGACTGTAAGCCTTTTTTTTTAGTTTTTCTGATGTAGAGGTGAGAATGTAAAGTCAGGTTCACTGTGCAACCTTGTTTTATAATCCCTTAGATCTTGAGGCAAGCTACTTATATTTGAATGTATCCCGTTAAGTGTGCCTTTGTTTATACTTGTAAGTGGAACCTATATGAGTGTCCAGCATGTGAATATTTTTTTTTTTTTTCAAATAATTTTTTTATCTTGTTATTGTGAGGCTTCAGTGTAAAGGGATACAGTACTAGTTTTTCTTTAATTGCTTATTAACATTTGACAAAAAATGTTTTTATCGACATAATTATTTGTCTTTTTTGTTCCTATTAATTCTGTTTCTAATAAGTCTCTTTTATTGTATTTGTTTCTATCAGGAATGAAATAAACTTATTTTCCCTTTATCTTATAAACTGGAAGCGTTTCCTTCCCCTGTAAATGTCCCCTTCTCAGCCAGTAATTTTGTCTTTTTACTCCTTAGTATTATTGTTTTTCCCTTTTATTTGTTTCTTCCACCAATGTTTAGGACTTTAATAACCTGAAAACGGCTTATCTCTTAATAATATTAAGCAATTACAGCCCTAACTGGGTCCCCTTGTCCAGTATAAAACCAAGGGGTGGTGCCTAGTGCCCAGTTCCCTTGACCTGTTACCATTTTACCTTCTTGTGTAGTGAACGTTGGGGTGTGGTTGGCATTCGGACACTAGGCAGTTTGGATGCTACCTCTGGCCACAGTCCACAAACTACTACGTCGGTTTCGGCAGTAAAAGGCTATCACTCACCCTTAAGTCTCACCTTTAAACTGAAAGGAGGATATTTCTCTTCGCTAGAACTGTCTCTCCTCACATGAAGTTACGAACTCACCTATCCCCAGTCAGAAGTTAGACCTCCTCCATGGAATGTGTTTCAGGTGCTTCGGTCCCTGAAGGGTCCTCCCTACAAACCATTATGCCAGGCAAGAGATCACCATCTCACGTTGAAGACAGTGCTCCTCGCCTTGGCATCGGCCAAAAGAGCTAGTGAGCTTCTTAGTCTCTTGTATGACATCGCCCATTCAAGGGGATTGGGAGAGGTAAGCTTCAGCTTCGTCCCTGACTTTTTTAGCAAAGACTCAGAATCTGGGGTAGCGGATCCTAGATTCGATTCCCTCCAGATGATAAGTCTCCGTTCTGTAACTGATGACCCAGATCAACTGTTACTATGTCCAGTAGGAAGTTTTAGGTACTACAGTACCTCAAGAGAACAGCAGCAGCTCCAGCTCGCCCCTGTGTGGCAGCACTTTTAATCGGCACGAGGAACCTCAAGAGAGGGATCACAAAAAACACCATCTCTGCTTGGATTTGCAAGGTCATTTACCTCGCACTAAATTCAGATCTTCCTCCGACACGACCTAGAGCTCATGATGTCAGGGGCATTGCTACATCCTTAGCCTTCAAACGCAACTATTCTGAGGCATAGGTTCTACAAGTATGCATGTGGAAGCGTCAAACAACCTTCACCGCCCACTACCTGCAAGACATAACCCACAGGAGACTTGATACGTTATCTATTGGTCCTGTGGTGGCTACAAAACAGTTGGTTTAATACTTTAAACTCCTTTATGGACAAGTCACATGAGGTTGAGGGCATTGGTTACCCAGTTTTAGTCTGAGTGAATGAATAAGAATGGCTGGCTCTTTCTTTTCTCTGCCCCCCCCCCCTCTCTCTCTTGGGGAAATCAGCATCCAGGGTCCTATGCACAGCTGACAACCAACTGCAGGTAAACCATTGTTCCCTTGTGTAACCTGGTATTGTGTCAATACCATTGCGTCCCCATACCCTAGTAAGGTGGTATTGAGAATCTCTTGGTGACCTCGGACAATTCCTATGATTCAGAAGAACTTTTACCTAGACAGTTACATTGCTATTATCAAACATACAGCTTGTGTAGGCCACAAATCATCCATAGCAAGGTTTTAGCAAGGTGAAGGGTTTCCACCTATAATGTGCTAACACAGATAGAGGTGAAGCCCCGGGCCAAAGCCAAAGCGCCATATTGTCAGGGACTTCCACTCTCCTAATGGGTGACTCAACCCCTATAAATAGCGATGGTTTGTATTCTAGTTGCAGAACAAATGACAAATTTGGAAGTAATTTGTATTTTTCCTAATGATACAACCCTGTAACTATTTATAGATTGGCACACCAGCACCAGTTCCCCTTGAAGTCCTACATCCAAACAAAGTGAGTTACAGTCACAGGTGTGTGAGTGAGAGGAGTAGCTACTACCCCCTCCCACCCCCCACTAACTAACAGGTAGATGGTTAACCCTCGCTAAAATTCTAATGGCTCGTCTTTCAGCTTCGCCGAAAGTAATACCCCTATAAGTAGCTACAGGTTTTTATTGTTAGGAAAGGTACAAATTACTTCCAATTTGAAATCTTAATATGCAGTAACATTTTAATAATGAGGAATATATATAAATATGTATATGTATATATATTATATATATGCATATATATATATATATATATATATATATATATATATATATATATATATATATATATATATATATGTATATATATAATTATTATATATATATATATATATATATATATATATATATTATATATATATATATATATATATATATATATATATATATATATATATATATATATATATATATATATATATATATATATATATATATATATATATATATATATATATATATATATGTGTGTGTGTGTGTGTGTGTGTATACTCATATATATATACATATATATATATATATATATATATATATATATATATATATGTGTGTGTGTGTGTGTGTGTGTGTGTGTGTGTGTGTAAGTGTATATATATCGTCATCATCTCCTCCCATGCCTATTGATACAAAGGGCCCAGGTAAGATTTTGCCAGCCATCTTTATCTTGAGGTTTTAAATCAACACTTCTCCATTTATCATTTTCCTTCACATTTCATAGTCCTCAACCATGTAGGTCTGGGTCTTCTAATTCTTCTAGTGCCTTGTGGAGCCCAATTGAAAGTTTGATTAACTAATCTCTTGGGAGTGGGAAGAGCATTCCCAAATCATCTCCATCTACTCCACACCATGAACTCATCGGATCCACACATGGCACTTGACTAATCTCTTATAATTTAATTTTTAATCCTCTAATGCCATTTAACTCCAAGTATTCTGCTGAGGGCTTAGTTCTCAAATCTACAAAATCTGTTGGATACAGTTTCCTTGTTACACCACAACTCGTGTCTATATGGTAACACCGGTCTCACTAATGATTTTTATATGTAATTTCAGGCGATTTGATTTCAAAATTTTACGTGACCTAGCCATTGTCTGATTTGCTGTTTTCAATCTTTCATTAAACTCAAATTCTAAAGATCCTGTATTAGGGATCAAAGTTCGTAAATATTTAAATGATTCTACCCCACTAATCCTTAGCAGAAACAGGAATATGGCCAGTTCAAAATAGAATAGAGTATAAAAAAGGTGATGCTATTTCATAACATCAGATGACAAACGGCTACTTAAGGTAGTGGGAGATCAAATGAGAGAATCATTTGGGGAATGTTGGGGAAAAGGTATCATAGAAATATGCAATAAATATTATATTAAAATGAAAGAAGTAAGAAAGTATAAAAAGCAAGAACTCAAAAAGAAATAAAAAGTAAAGTGGCAAATGAAATTAAAAGAAAAACAGAAGAAAGAAAAGCAGAGATGACCAAACTGAGGTTTGTGATTAGTAATGGCAGAAGAAACTACATAGGAGAACTTAACACTAATGAGGCAGTAATAGTTATGAAAACAAGGTTAAATACACTAGAATTAAAAGAAAACAGGAATGATAAGGATAGACTTTGTGTGTTGTGTAGGGAGGTAAAGGATATTACTAAGCATATTTTAACTGTAATGAGTTAAGAAAATTTAGAAATAATAACATAGAGATAGGGGATTTATAACCCAACTAGAGAGGTTGCGTGGTATATTGGAAAGGTCCTTGAAGTTAGAAATAAAAGTATGTAAGCTGTGCTGTCTGTATAGGAGGTAACCAACGATAATGAATTTTCTGCAGATTGCAGCGCTTTGCACCCACTACGCTTCTTTTAGTATAGTCAATTCTTTTCAGTGAGGCAGATTTACACCGACTCGCAACGGTGCCCTTTTAGCTCGGAAAAGTTTCCTGATCGCTTTTTGGTTGGACGAGATAATTCTAACCAATCAGATAACAGGAAACTTTTCCGAGCTAAAAGGGCACCGCTGCGAGTCAGTGCAAATGCGCCTCATTAAAAAAAATGAGTATAGTGTGCCCACAATAACAGTGTTGTTGAGAGAGCAACGAGGAACCTGAAGCCTGGAACCTGTTATGTATAATTGTTGTAACACTACTAAATTTAGATGGGTATGTCAAAAGCACTGCTATAGAGTCCTTTCATTATACGTCATCAAACTTCCGGTCCGCCATCTTGGAGGACATACAAAGACGCATTCAGTGAATAGCTGTGGTTGAACTGTTGAATAGTTATCTATCTCATCACATTCACATTCACATAATGCCCAGTTTTTGCGCTACTGTTGGCTGTGGGAATCGTGGACAAAGAGATGACAAGAGTTTCTACCGCATACCGGCAGTTATTCAGAATCAGGACAAAGATACAGAAGAATTATCCAAGCGCAGAAGTGACTTGTGGTTGACCAGAATATCACGGGCTGATCTACGTGAATCCTCACTACCCTACGCACGTATCTGTTCTGATCATTTCATATCAGGTCAGTCTCGGCTAGGCCCTAAAAGTATCATTATTCCTGTGTAAACATGCTATATCCGATCGCATGGGTGACTTCACAAGTATCATCGTCAGTTCAGTGTGTAGTGTGTGTGGGGGAGGGGGCATCTCAATTTTTAAACATCAAAAGGGGCATCTCAGATTTTCAAAACAAAAATTAAAAGCGCCCATATTAGCTATATTAACAAAGGCTACTTACCTAGGTCTCTATTTCGTCAAGGTGCTCATGCCTATATATAATTAAGTGTATATTTATAATTATTTTAATTTGTGTATTAAATTGTGCAGACATACAGGCCTATGTGATGAATAAACATTGATTATAAATAATATTAATAATAATAATAATAATATCTGAAAGCTGGTTTAACCCGAAGGGGTCTTCAGCTTACATATGAAACATCGAAAAAATAATTAAACTTGCGCATTTAATTGCAAGGAGGCAAATCGATCATCAAAGAGCATTACAATAGAGTTTGTCCATCATATGTTTATATGTATATAAGAAATTATAGCATTTGTAACCAAACACAATGGTTAGGCATGAACTGATAAAAGATTTGACTTTATAATGCAAAACTTTTACATACATTTTGACAATAAAAAATTATAATACACAAGGTTAGGCTAAATGATCAATATTAGCTTTATAATCTGAACACTCTCTTCATTGGCCCAGTGTTTATCTAATTTTGGACTTAAAAGCATTAAAGGGAAAAACAACAAATTCTGGAAGCAGATTATTCAATGGAAATAATCCTCAATATTTTGACTGAATGAATTCTGCCTCTGGTATGGATCTAGGCCATCAATTAGATCGAATTTCTGCTTGTAAAAACGCTTATCATCACCCGACAATTGTTTGACAAAGTCGCTCTCATTGTCCATATTCGCTGTAGCAGCCGCCATGTTTTCGCTTTGTATGTCCTCCAGCATGGCCGCCGGCGATTCCCAGTGACGCCATTGAAAGGACTCTATTAGTTACCTTTTAGTTCTTACACAGAAAGTATCGCTTGCATATTTTAATTTTCAATTTCCATAGAAAATCTAATAACTCAAGGAAATTCTTTGTTTGGCGATTCTTAATTTCTATAATTGTATGCTGCAACTTCAAAATTTTCTTATTCTCAACACCTAAACATTCTCTGTGGCATCAGCTGCTTTTCTGTACAAATCACAGTCTATAATTTTTTCTTCCCATTTATGATTTCTTTGAAGGCTTACCATAATCAATTTTGTACTATGACAGTTTCTTTAGTGTAAAGTTCCCCCATGTAATCCCTTTTGCCATTACCATTTATACACCTGAACTTTGTATTTTCTGTTTTTCTTTTTTTAAATCTCATTTACCACTTTACCAATTATTTATTTCTTTAGTTTTTGTTTTCTACGTTTCTTTAGTTTACAAGTTTAATATCATTTTTTTTTTTTTGCACATTTCTAAAAAATGCTATTTTCCTAGCAATGCCCACATAGTTCTCTTACTTGGTCTCCCAATATCGTGTAAACTAATCATTTAGGTAAACGAACAGCAAGATCTCGTACGTAAATAATGTTTGACCTGCTTAAAGAAGAAAAATGCAACATATGTTTACATGCCCAAAATTAGGGAAATTAAGAGAACATGATACAGTATATGTGTGTATTGTGTCGCACTACCCTAGCATAAAAAGGTCTGATATTTGACGGGCCATATAGCTGAGAGTTTATAAATATCACAATAGGCTACTAGAACTGACATCAAGCTACCAAAACCCATCTTGGATTGAAAGTGATAAAAGCTAAAATTAATATTTACATTAAGATTGGGGTTTGTGGTTATAGGAAAAAAATTAAATACAGAACTTAGTAAAAGCTAAGATTTTTTTGCACCTGTCTAGTACGGAAGCTGATAGACTGGCCACAAAGTTTGTGGAGTGGCCAATTACTCTCCAGGAACCAAATGTTATAATACAAGGTTATAATGGAATCACCCTACTCTTCCTGGTCTAACATACATGGAATTGTCCATAAATGAATTCAGAAATTTTATATACAGAATCATAGTAATATAATTTGCAGATATTTGCCTGCAAATTACACATGCTACAGAGAATGGTGAAGCAGCAATAAAGACATTGACTCTCGTCGTCAATGAATTTGAATGGAATATGAATAAAGTAAAAAGCGATATATTGTTCATGTAATTGAAAGTAGTATAGGGGTTAGCTGAAAAAAAAATGCTTAGGAACAATAATTTAAAACAATAGAAACTGCTTTTAAAAACTTAAGAAATAGTAAAGTCTACAAATCCATAAAACAGAGAGCCTTCATATAAACTAGAAGCAGCAATAGACTAAAGGTCTTTTAGATAGGGGCGGTAATTTCCCCAATCAAAAAGAGTAGCCTATAGATAAGCTACAATTACTAAGGAAAAAAAAAACTTATGTGGATCAATATGAAGGGCTCCAAAGTATAGCCTACACTAAGAAGTTCAGTTATGAAAACAAAACTGAACTATGTGAGATATATCATGAATGACAACGGAAATGCATTAGTAAAAGATTAGCTCTTAATAAGTTTGAAAAACAACATAGGAGTTGGCCAAAAGTATTTAAACAATATATTCAAGCCCTGGGTGTAAATAACTAGGACCTCTTTAACGTAAAATATCTAAATATATTTATAAATAATTGACCAAAGAATGCTGCAACTAAATGTGTAAAATAAGAAAGAAACGGACTGATTATTTATTATAAACACTGCATATAAAAGATCTGCAATGGAAGAAAAAGAAACTCCAATACATTTCTTATTAAACTTAAAAAAAAATGCGAATGAAACCACACCAAAGAAAGAAAAGAGACATAATGAAAATTCTCAATGTTTGAGATAGACAATGGGGAAACATATTTGAATATAGGAATATCCTTTGAAAATTATGGAAAGCCAGAAAAGAAATGCTAAATGAAACGTAAACCACCATCAGAAAAAGTTAACGAAGAAGAACCACACAGGGTCGCCGCTACAAAGGTTGTTCCCCAAGACAACGGTGAACTTGACTGAAGTCTGAGGAAGGGTCAGGCATGTTTGGCCGTCAAGTAGTAAAGTTTCTCGAAAGTATAGGATGTTGTCAACGCTGCATATTGATATATTTAGGGGAAAGATCAGATTCCCTTTATGACAGTGATCAATTTCTGGACAGAACACTTGAACAGGCTATTTTAGCCCTTGAGGAGGACGTGCGAGAACTTTCAGCCCTATCCGAAAAGTCCCAGAAAGAAGCGACAGATGAAGTAGGAATATCTTTCATTTCTAAAAGTGACTTAATTTTGGGGGTTAGTGCCTTCAGTACACGCTGGTAAAAAAGTTTTGCACTTTGGGTCCCCAGGTGCAGTCACTTTTTAGTCTAGTAGGTTGTGACTGACCGTGTCAGTAATTGAAATGTAAACAAACGCACGAAACACCGGTTTTATTATAGTTACGGACGGGGGAAAATTTTTCCACTCAAACATTTTGTTCCTACATAATATAAAAACTGTTCTATTGTAGTATAATAAATACATAGAAAACTGCTCAAATTATCTATATCCAAACTACTGGTATGTTTTTCATTTGTTTGTTGACATTCTACAAATCTGTCGTATTCGCTCCTGTTTGTATGTACATGTGTATTAACCAGTTTTAGAACTTCTGCGCATAAACTCCGCCCCCCTTTTATTTTGACCAATAGGATTACACATTTTCTTATAAGCCCTCCTCATTTTTACCCTCGACATTCAAGTATTTGACCCCTCTAATACCGTATGTATGTATTCGTTATTGCAATACCCACGTGTACATATTTCTTTTTTAAATATAAAACTTACCCGCTGGTTATATAATGTCTGAAGTCTCCTGACGCCGTGGCAGAAATTCAAAATCTCGCACTATCGTAGATATGGCAGGTGTACACCCGCGCCCTAGCGGTACCACAGGTGGAACTACACTAACCAACCCCAGTTCTTCTTCTGCCCGCATAGCTGGCTGTCACATTGAAGTTCGCTCTCGCTGTTTTCTCAGTTGGGAAGTTGTTTGGTGATGTACAACGTTTTCTCTGAGTTTGAACTATTGTTAATTATTTTCTCTTTCATTTAATCTTGAAACCTTTTTGTTTGTGGTTATATTTATTAATATTTCCTTTGTTTTTTGGTTGTCGGTCTTTCTCTTAACCATTCAAATTGGCCGACCCCTCCCCTGCTATTCGTAAGTGTGTTAGTGAAGGGTGTCGTACTCGACTCCCTAAAGGTTCTATTGATCCACACGATATTTGTGTAAAATGTAGGGGAAAATCTTGTTCAATTGATGATAGATGTAATGAATTTTTTCATTAACGGATGATGAATGGGTAACATACGAATGTTATGTTAGGAGACTAGAGAGGGATAGAGTTAGGCGTAGTTCTTCACGATCTGTTGAGGTAGCCTTACTTAATGTTAATTTGTTCCGTAACTGAAATACAAACCACGCTATTTACATGGGGGTAATTACTTTGGCGTAGCTGAATGACGAGCCATATGAATTTTAACGAGGGTTTACTACCCCTCCGCTAGTTAGCGTGGGGTAGGGAGGGGTAGCTTGCTACCCCTCCCCCTTACACACACCGGTGAAAGGCTCACTTTACTTTTGGCTCGGATGGCGATCGGATGTCTCCGCTCCCATCCTCACTTGACGGCCATTATTGTTTTGTCTTTTAACTTACCTTTTCTTATACTTGATATATTTAAACATTATTGATGTTTATATATACAGTATTTTTGTATATAGGAAATAGTAAGTTTCCTTTGCTTTCGGTGTTGTGCTGTGTGTGTTGTGTACGTCTACGAGAGTATCGCCGGCTTAGCCAGGCCACCACGATTCTCTTCTTGGTCACGGCCGTTCACTCCTAGGCCACCATGGTTGCCTTCGTGGAGTACGGCCCCTCTCTCGAGGTCGTTCACCTCTTACTCCGTACTACGCCTACGATAGCTTCTCAGTCCGAGTCGCTATTTCGTTTTATTTGTCTCAATTATTTTTATGAATATAATTGTATTTTTAACTTTTCAGCTCGGGGAACACGTCCCTTCGGGGGTCTGTGATCCTTGGAACATTCAAAGTCAGTTGCATAATTATAATGTTATAATTTCTGTTTCTTGTTAAGTTTTTCGTCTCCCCCCTCACCCGTGCATGTCAGTGGGGGAGGAGGGTGCATACCTACTTTCGTTCTTATGTTTTACTTTCCCTCGGGGTTTTTCTTCGGAGTTTCACCCGGGGGAATTTCTGTTAAATAATTATTCCTTTTTGTTTTCCAGTTTACGATACTGTTTCCTCGTGCCTGTTGTGTGCCTTTGAAGCAGAGCTGTCCTCTTTATACCTGGGGAGTCTGCTGTCGCCGCCGTCTCTCTAGGACATCGTCAGGGGCGTTCCCTTCTCTTAGAAGTTCCCCCGTGACTACTGTCAGCTCTTCGGTGCATCCTAGAACGATAAGGAGGTTCGCCTCCTGGGTAGTTAGTTAACTTCCCTTCTTACCTTTCCCTGGTCCTTAGGCGGTTATGCTCTTGGGGCTGAGCGACCTTGGTACTAGCGACTATGCTCTCGGGTCTGAGCGGTCGCTTCTGTAGCTACGCTCAAGGGGCTGAGCAGCTGCAAGATCAGTCTGGACCTCTCTCGTTCGCGAGGGAGGCCGCACTAAGGGCTCCTCTTCGGAGGATTGCTCCTTTTGTCTCTTCTACGAAGTGTCTCCTCCCGTTCGCGTGAGAGGACACTCACAGAGACTCCTCTTCGGAGGATTGTTCCTGTTTACGTCAGCTGATCTCACGGCCCTTCGGGGCTCCATCACCAGTCTCTTCTACGAAGTGCTCACCTCTCTCGTTCGCGAGAGAGGCCACTCATAAAGACTCCTCTTCGGAGGATTGTTCCTGTTGAAACAGCTTGCTGTTCAGTCACTAACACTTCGGTGTTTAGTGACAGGGAAACTTCGGTTTCTCTTTTTCCCTGACCCTTCGGGGTCTTGGAGCTTTAGTTACGCAGTTCCCTCGGGCTCTCGTAACTTTAGTCACTTCTACACTTCGGTGATTAGTGACGGGGAAACTTCGGTTTCTCGTTGCGCTGACCCTTCGGCCCTTCGGGGTCTTGCAACTAATCCCTTCGGGGCCTCGCTTCTCAGGCTACGTTAGACCTTTGGTCTCTCGTGCCCTCAGTGGATCTGCTGCCTGCTGTATCCGTTCCTGACTGCTGACGCGCCTTGGGTACCCACGCCCCCGTTATCCAACGGGCTCCTCCCTCCGGGGCAGGAGAGACTTTCTCACACCGCGAGTAAGTCCCTTAAGTGCCAGGTTTCCCCTGCGCGCCAACGTTCCCTTGCGCGCTAGAGCTCGGCTGCTGTTCCTGAGACTGCCTTCCAGAGACACCCTGTTCCAGTAATTCATTAGGCTGCTACCAACGTTCCCTGCGCATTTGCGCACGTCGTTGGGGTTCCTGAGATAGCGCACAGGCGCTCACCAGTGGTACAGCCTACGGTGTCTCTAAGTCTCTTCTACGAAGGACACCTCTCCCGTTCGCGGGAAAGGTCCCTCACAGAGACCACTCCTCGGAGTGTTTAGAGTACTGCAGTTAATCGTCGGCTCTGAAGCAGACCTCCTTGGTCCTCTTCAGGGGATGCCCTCCCTTTTAGGGACACATCCCAGTTCCTGATCTACGAGTTAGCTGATCCTTCAACCAAGCGTGCGTGCGCGCTCTCTCTGACGATCTTCTGTTGTGTTCTAGACGCACAGGGGCCTACGATCTTCGCTCGCGCGTAAGCGTTGAAGATCGTTCGCGCGCGGGAAACCATCCCGCGCGCGATCTTCGAGGCCCTTCCGCGCGCGATCGTCGAAAATCGTTAGCCGACGATGTTCTAATATGCGTTAGGCGCGCAAGCTCCGACGATCTTCATAACGCGCGCAAGCTCCGATGATCTTCATAACGCGCGTAAGCGCTGAAGATCGTCCCGCGTGCGATCTTCGAGTCCGTCCGCGCGCGGTTTTCCGCACGCGATCGTCGAAGGCCGTTAGCCGACGATCTTCGGATCCGGCGCTAGGCGCACAAGCGCCGATGATTTTCATAATGCGCGTAAGCGCCGAACCCAATGTGGTTACGTCTCTCCTTCCTGGCCCGTCTGGTTTCCAGCAGTCACCTCAGGTTGAGTTCTCTCCAGTGGCAACCCAGGACGCGGTGGAGTCAGGGACACGACTCCCCGGACGCCTGGATCCCTAGCGGACAACCGGAACAGACGGACCCCCAGTGGTGGGAAGCAGACGAGAATCTACAATAGGGAGTGGAACTTCTCGTCCTCCCCCCAAACTTGATGCTGTTTTTGGGCGCGTCAAGGAAAGGGGGGGGGGGGCGCACGTTCTGAACCACGGGACCTCAGGCCGGTGGTCAGAACCAGGAAGTACCTTCTCTAGACCTCCTAGAGATGGAAACCGTGTTTCTGGCACTTCAGTAGCTCCATCAAGCCTGGCGGACTACTCTGTGGTTGTGAGGATCAACAACACCATAGTGATGGCTTACATGCTCAGACAGGGAGGTACTTTTCAGTACAGCCATCCCATCTTGCGGTAGAGGTACCGAGATGGTCCGGGTTCCTCTCGATCTCCTTAGCAGCTCGCTTGATTCCAGGCAAAGGAATGGGCTCGCCGACAGTCTGAGCAGTGCGACACAGACAGCACATACCGAGTGGTCTTTGGATCCTCAAGTAGCCTACAAAGTCCTGACTCGGTGGGGCTCCCCTCCGTGGACCGGTTCGCTACAGCGCTGAGCTGCAAGTTCCCGCTGTACTGCTCCCCGGTCCCGGACCCCAAGGCCATCTGGTAAGATGCCTTCCAGCAACGGTGGGACAACATCGATGTGTTCGCCTTCCCCCATTCTGGCGGATAAGGAGAGTACTCTACAAGACCAGAGTATCGGTCAGTCTCTCAGTGACCTCTCGCAGATGGCTCACCAGTCCCTCTGCAACTCCTTACGAGGGAACCCCCCCCCCCCCACGTCACAGGTTACTCACACAGCCACATGCCATCATCCTCCGCAAAGCCGTAGCTTCGCTCCGTCTTCCCGCCGGGAGACTATCCAGCATCTCCTCAAAGAGAGAGGATTTTCGCAACAAGTTGCGAAAAGGAGGTCTGGACACCTGCGCAAGTCTTCCGCAGTAGTCTCCCAGGCGAAGGGTCGAGTTGCTGTGGTCGGTGTCGTGGAGAGGGTATCCCTCCACACGATGCCGCTTCCAGCAATAGCGGAGCTCCTCGTGGGATTGCGGGTTGAAATGTGCCTTTCAGTTTCGGCTGTGAAGGGCTATCCATCAGCCTTAGGTCTTGCCTCCAGGCTCAAGGGATAGACATTTCTCCCTCGCTGGAACTCTTCCTCCTCATACGAAGCCATGTCCTCTCCTGCCCTCAGTCGAAGGTGAGGCCTCCTCCTTGGAACGTGTTTCGAGTCCTCAAGTCTCTAAAGAGACCCCCCGACGGACCACTACGTAAGGCCCCAGATCACCACCTTACTGGGTAGACAGTGTTCCTGCTAGCCTTATCCTCGGCCAAGCGAGTCACATGGTCTCTCATACGACTTCGCCCATTCAGGGGGATGTGGGGAGGCAACGTTCAGGTTCGTCCCTGAGTTTCGTTGCCAAGACTCAGAACCCAGGAGTGCCGGACCCGCTGTTCGACTCTTTCCAGGTTTCGAGTCTCTATCCTGTAGCAGAGGACCCAGACCATCTCCTACCTTGCCGGTAGGGAGTCTGAGGTGGCGTCTTAAGAGAACAGCTGCAGTTCGTCTCCAGGCTCAAGCCTCGTTCGTGGAACCTGGGAAAACGAAGAGAAGGGTCTCCAGGAATACCATCTCAGCCCGGATTCGCAGGGTGTTACACCCGGCCTTGAATCCTGACCCTTCTCCGTCGCATCGCCCTAGAGCCCATGATGTCAAGGGCGTAGCTACGTCCCTGCCCTTCATGGAGCATCATTCAGTGACGCAGGTCCTGCAAGCGGGGGTATTGAAGCGTCAGACCATCTTCTCAGCCCCTTACCTGCAAGACATGACCCACAGGAGGCTCGATACGTTTCTATCGGCCCTGCGGTGGCTTCACAACAGCTGGTCTAAACTTCAGGCTCCTTAATGGACAAGTAGCAGAAGGTTGAGGGCATTGTTACCTGGTGTTAGTCTGCATGAATGAAAAGGTCTGTCTGGCCCTTATTCTTTTCTTCATCCTCTCCTCCCTTGGAGAAAGCAGCATCCTGGGTTCTCTGCACAGCTGACCTCAAACCTCTGCAGGTAGACCATGCTTCCTTGTGTTCCTAGTATTAGGTGTAATACTGTCATGTCCCCATACCCTGACGAGGTGGTATTGGGAGAGTCCTAGCCTAGAATTCCTTCTGAGGAACTCCAGGTCAACTGCCTAGGACAAGTCACTTTTCACCTTCGCACACACCTTACGTAGGCCGCGGCAGTTTCACAACCGCTAGCGAGGAGCAGGGATTCCCTATTGTATGAGTACTTGATCGCTCGAATATGGAATCCCCGGGCAAGCCAAAGCCAGTATGGCCGGGACTTACCACCCTTCCTAAGGGTTAAGTCACCCCAAGTAAATAGCGTGGTTTGTATTTCAGTTACGGAACAAATGACAAATTCGTAGATAATTTGTATTTTTCCTAACTATACAAACCTTAGCTATTTACACATATTTGCCCGCCAGCCCTGTCCCCCAAGATAAGTCCTACCTCTAAGTAAAGTGAGCCTTTCACCGGTGTGTGTGAGGGGGAGGGGTAGCAAGCTACCCCTCCCTACCCCCCGCTAACTAGCGGAGGGGTAGTAAACCCTCGTTAAAATTATATGGCTCTTCACTCAGCTACGCCGAAGTAATTACCCCCATGTAAATAGCTAAGGTTTGTATAGTTAGGAAAAATACAAATTATCTATGAATTTGTCATATTCCTAATCCTATTCCTTCCACCGTAGTGGTAGATCAGGAACCATCTATGAAAGACATGTTTACCGCGATTCTGGCTCTCGGTGAAAAAGTTGTCGTTATCGGCGGATAGAAATAAAATTTTAAATATTAAACTTAGCCGGTGAATATATAATAGCTGACGTCTCGGACGGCTCGACAGAAACAAAAAACTCGCGAGCGATCGCCATGAAGGTTGCGGGTGTGCCCACCAGCGCCAACTATCGGCCAGATACCGCATATACATGTAAACAGCTCCAGTTCTTCGCTGTCGGTCTTGTCGACAAGTTGATTCCATTACTCGCTGTTGACCTGGAGTTTTTCGTCATTCTTGGTGAAGTACTTCTTTTTGGTTTTGAGCTTTCGCAGTGCAGGTGTTTTTATCTTCAATTAAAACTCTTGAACCCTTTTTTGGATAGATTTTATTGTTGATGACTTTGGATTGTTTTTTGGATTTTCTTTGACTTTTCAAAATGGCTGACCCTTCTCCAATTCCTAAATTTTGTAAATGTAATGCTAGGGATTGTAACAAACGTCTTCCAAAGGCCTCTCTCGACCCACATACCGTGTGTTCTAATTGCCGGGGTAAAACCTGCCAATTAGGAGATCGGTGTGATGAGTGCGTGGTACTTTCGGAATTCGACTGGCTAGAGTTTGATAAGTATTCTCGTAAGCTTGAGAGAGATAGGGTGAGGAAAAGTTCCTCTAGATCATTAGATTTTTCAATATTAAACTTACCCGATAATCATGTAGCTGTCAACTCCGTTGCCCGACAGAATTCTACGGGAGGGATACGCCAGCTATCACAATACTAGAAGGGGGTGTACTCACCAGCGCCACCTGTGGCCAGGTACTACAGTACTTCTTGTTGACACCTCCTCAATTTTTCCTCTGTCGTGCTTCCGGCAAGACGTTCTGGGATACGCTTATGATCTTGGAGTATTTTCACGGCTATTGGTGAAGTATTTCTCTCAGATTTCGGCTGTCGCTTTACTGGAAAACTTCTATATTAGCTTAGATAGCTATTATTTAGTTCTGATTAATGGTTAACGATCTTTTTGCTTGATTTGGAATCCCCACTTGGCTAACTCTTTGATTCAAGATGTCTGACATTTCACAAGCCCCACCCCATAGACGATGTAGGTCTTGTAATAGGCGTATTCCGAAGGCCTCGGTAGATCCTCACACCGCTTGTTCTGACTGTAGGGAAACTCCCTGTCAGTTGGAAGATCGATGTGAGGAATGCGCCGGACTTTCGGAACTTGATTTTGTCCGATTTCTTAAGTATTCAACCAAGTTAGAGAGAGAGAGAGTTAGGAGAAGTTCTTCTCGCTCTTCACTTTTTTCCTCACCTCATGATCCCCTACCTTTTCCTCCCCCTGTAGTGGCTACCCCCGAACCTACTATTTGCCCTCAACCTGATATGTCTGTTGTTTTGCGTGCCATTCAGGCTTTAGGTGACAAAGTGGAGTCGGTGGTTAGTGATCATAAGTCTCTTATGGCCGAAGTCAAGGAACTTAAGGTCAAGAGTGCAGTGGGTGGTGATAGTGCCAGTGCTGTGACGAGTGCTAGTGTCAGTGCAGTGCCAAGTGCTAGTGTCAGTGTCAGTGTGGTGCGTGAGGGTACTTCTGTGCGTGCCAGTCGTCCTCCCAGTCCGGGACCTCTTGCAAACTCCCAAGCCCAGGGGAGAAGCAATGTCGAAGGGCAAAAGGGTTCGGCAGGCCTTGATCGGCGCACAGAAGTATCCTCGGTGGTTGCGGGCGTGTCTTCCAGAGACCGTCACTCCCACCCGCAGACGATTGAGCCCGTCTTTTGCTCGTCTGCTGAAGAATTGTCAGGGAGGAAACGTTGGACTCAGGTCTCAAGACCTCTCAAACGCAGAGTCCAAACCTCAAGAGCTCTACAACCTGGCTGCAGTCATTGGATCAGCTCTGACTCGCCGCAGTCATCAGTTGAAGGCACTCCGCCTAAGAGGAGTAAGGTGCTGCCACAACAGATCTCTTCTGTAAGGCTTTGCCTCAGCAGACCTTAGTGTCTGCCGACCCCAAGTTGACTCTACTGCAGTCCATGCAGTCACAACTTGCGGTCTTGATGCGTGAGTGTCAGGCTGAGAAGGTTACACCTCCTCCTGCGATCGCTCCGCCTAACCGCAGTCCTGCCTGCCAGGCGTACGATGTTGAGGCTCCTCAGGATACTTTACCACGTTCTGAGTTTCCAGTTTCCGGTGGTGTGCAGCTACCTCCGCCTTCCTTAAGGCAACCTCAGCAATGGAACAGGAAGCTTATACCTTACTTCCTCCGCTTCCACCTGCGGTTCCACCAGTGAGGCAACACTCTCTTGAGGTACAACAACCTCTCCCATCCATGAGGCAGACACCTCAGCTCTCGCTGCAGCGACCTCAACACCTTAGCCTTGCGCCTCAGGAACCTCAACTCGCGAGACAAGTTATGCGTTCTGCGCAGCCTCTACCCCAACTCTTGCAGCTCACACCTCAGGAACCTCAACTCGTTCCTCAGGAACTTGCTACTGCGCATCCGCTCACCTTACAGCAAGCGCAACCTTTGAGGCAAGCCACTCATGCCAGGACTCAGCCTCCTCCACCCATGCGCCTACCTTCTGCTACTGCTTTTGACCAGCCTTTGCAACCTGAGCCTCAGGTGTTCCCTCAACAGAGACTTGAGGAGGAAACCACAAGCGTTTTTGCTCCAGCCCGTGCTGATTCTGCTGTTCAGCATACCTTACCTCTCACTTCGCTTCACTCTGGTGATGAGGTTTCTGATGATGAGGCTGCACACCTGGACCCCTCATCAGACGTGGATGAATCCAAGTCTTCTCCGCCTCCTATTGACTTTCGCAAGGTCTTGGCTCTTTTTAGAGAGGTATACCCAGACCATTTTGTCTCTGCTACCCCCCGCTCTCCGCCATCTGAGTTTTCGCTGGGCATGCAGCCAGCCAAGTCATCTTATACCAAGCTCGTCTTTGCGAGGTCCTCTAAGAGAGCGTTAAGAATTTTAGGGGAGTGGTTGCAGTCTAAGCAACAACTAGGAAAGACTTCCTTTATGTTTCCTCCGACTAAGCTCACTTCCAAAGCGGGCGTTTGGTATGCCACAGGAGAGGAACCAGGCTTGGGAGTACCTGCCTCTGCCCAGGCCGACTTCTCAAGCTTGGTAGACTCTCCTCGCAGAACAGCAATGAGGCGCTCTAAGGTTTGCTGGACCTTCTCCGATCTTGATCACTTCCTAAAGGGTGTCTTTAGAGCATTTGAGATGTTCAATTTCCTAGACTGGTGCCTGGGGGCCCTTAGCAAGAAGACCTCCCCTGCGGACAAGGACTCAGCCATGCTCTTAATGTCCTGCATGGATAAGGCTATTAGGGACGGATCTGGCGAGCTTGCTTCGATGTTTGTGTCGGGAGTGCTTAAGAAAAGGGAGCAGCTTTGTTCATTCCTTTCCTCCAGCATCACACCTTGTCAAAGGTCCCAACTCCTTTTCGCTCCGCTCTCTAAGTTCCTGTTTCCCGAAGAGCTTGTTAAGGACTTGCCCTGATACAAAAGGACACCCATGATCTTGTGGCTTCATCGGCTCGTAAGACTAAGGTTGCTACCTCAGTCCCCAGGACTTATCGCACCCCAGTGGCTGATACTCCTGCTACGAGGTTTATTCCGCCCTTTCGTGGTAGAGCCCCCAGCCGTGGAAGCTCCCGTCCAGACTCTTCCAGGAGCAAGTCTAGGAAGGGTTCCAAGGCTTCTAAAGGCAAAAACTGACTCTCCTCCTCTCCAGACAGCAGTAGGCGCCAGACTCAAGATCTTCTGGCAAGCCTGGGAAAAGAGAGGTGCAGACGCACAGTCTGTCAGTTGGCTGAGGGAGGGTTACAGGATACCATTCTGCCGCAAACCCCCTCTGACCACATCTCCCATCAACCTCTCTCCCAACTACAAAGAAAAGGACAAGAGGCTAGCGTTGCACCAGGAGGTGTCGCTTCTGTTACAGAAGAAGGCAGTGGTTATAGTCCGGGACCATCAATCCCCGGGCTTCTACAACCGTCTCTTTCTGGTGGCCAAAAAGACAGGAGGTTGGAGACCGGTGCTGGACGTCAGCGCGCTCAATGCTTATGTCACCAAGCAGACGTTCACGATGGAGACGACGAAGTCGGTCCTAGCAGCGGTCAGGCAGGAGGACTGGATGGTCTCGTTGGACCTGAAAGATGCTTACTTTCATGTTCCTATTCATCCAGACTCCCAACCTTTCCTGAGATTCGTTTTTGGAAAGGTTGTCTACCAATTCCAAGCCCTGTGTTTTGGCCTAAGCACAGCTCCTATGGTATTTACGCATCTGATGAGGAATATAGCAAAATTCCTCCACTTATCGGACATCAGAGCCTCCCTTTACTTAGACGACGACTGGCTGTTGAGAGCCTCCACGAGTCGTCGCTGTCTGGAGAGTCTCAAATGGACTTTAGACTTGACCAAAGAACTGGGTCTGTTAGTCAATCTAGAAAAGTCCCAACTCATTCCCTCCCAATCCATTGTGTACCTGGGAATGGAGATTCGGAGTCAGGATTTTCGGGCTTTTCCATCGGCCCCAAGGATAAGCCAAGCCCTAGATTGCATCCTGAGCATGCTGAAGAGGAACAGTTGCTCGGTGAGACAGTGGATGAGTCTCACAGGGACCCTTTCATCGTTGGCCCTGTTCGTCGAGCTAGGGAGACTCCACCTCCGCCCTCTTCAATTCCATCTTGCGGCTCATTGGGACAAGGGTTTGACTCTCGAAGCAGTCTCTATCCCAGTCACCGAAGAGATGAAGACCACTCTCTTGTGGTGGAAGACCAATCTCCTTCTCAGGGAGGGCCTATCGTTGGCGATTCAGACCCCCAATCTTCATCTCTTCTCGGATGCATCGGACTCGGGCTGGGGCGCGACCTTGAACGGACGGGAGTGCTCGGGAACGTGGAACGAGGAACAGGAAACGCTCCACATCAACTGCAAGGAGCTACTAGCAGTTCATTTAGCCCTATTGAACTTCAAGTCCCTCCTGCTAGGCAAGGTGGTGGAGGTGAACTCCGACAACACCACAGCCTTGGCTTACATCTCCAAGCAAGGAGGGACCCATTCGAGGAGCCTATACGAGATAGCAAGGGACCTCCTCATTTGGTCAAGAGGTCTAAACATCACCCTAGTTACGAGGTTCATTCAGGGCAACATGAACGTCTCAGCAGATCGCCTAAGCAGAAGGGATCAGGTCATCCCCACGGAATGGACCCTCCACAAGAGCGTGTGCAACAGACTTTGGACCTTGTGGGGTCAGCCGACAATAGATCTGTTTGCCACCTCCATGACCAAGAGACTTCCTTTATACTGTTCCCCAGTTCCAGACCCAGCAGCAGTTCATGTGGATGCTTTTCTGCTGAACTGGTCCCATCTCGACCTTTACGCATTCCCACCGTTCAAGATCATAAACAAAGTCCTTCAGAAGTTCATCTCGCACGAAGGGACACGGCTGACGCTGGTTGCTCCCCTTTGGCCTGCAAGAGAATGGTTCTCAGAGGTACTACAATGGCTGGTCGACGTCCCCAGGACTCTCCCTCTAAGAGTGGACCTTCTACGTCAACCTCACGTAGACAGGTTGCACCCAAACCTCCACGCTCTTCGGCTGACTGCCTTCAGACTGTCGAAAGATTCGCTAGAGCTAGAGGCTTTTCGAAGGAGGCAGCCAGTGCGATTGCCAGAGCAAGAAGGGTATCCACTCGTAGAGTCTACCAATCCAAGTGGGAAGTCTTCCGGAGCTGGTGTAGAGCCAATGCTGTTTCCTCCACCAATACCTCTGTGACCCAAATAGCTGACTTCCTATTACATCTTAGGAATGAGAGATCCCTTTCAGCTCCTACGATTAAAGGGTACAGGAGTATGTTGGCTTCAGTTCTCCGCCACAGAGGTTTGGACCTTTCTTCCAACAAGGACCTTCAAGACATCCTTAAGTCTTTTGAGACTACTAAAGAACGTCGTCTTCCCACTCCAGGCTGGAATCTAGATGTAGTCTTAAGGTTCCTTATGTCACCTAGGTTCGAACCTCTCCAGTCAGCTTCCTTCAAGGACCTTACCCTCAAGACTCTTTTTCTCGTCTGCCTTGCAACAGCTAAGAGAGTCAGTGAGGTTCATGCCTTCAGCAAGAACATTGGGTTCACATCCGAATCTGCAACATGTTCTTTACAGCTTGGATTCTTAGCTAAGAATGAACTTCCTTCACGTCCTTGGCCTAGATCGTTCGAGATACCTAGCCTCTCCAACATGGTAGGTAACGAGCTAGAAAGAGTTCTTTGCCCTGTCAGAGCTCTGAAATTTTATCTTAATAGGTCAAAACCTATTCGAGGACAATCAGAAGCCTTATGGTGTGCAATCAAGAACCCTTCGAGGCCCATGTCCAAGAATGGGGTTTCGTATTATATAAGGCTTCTGATTAGAGAAGCCCATTCTCACTTAAAGGAGGAAGACCTTGCTTTGCTGAAGGTAAGGACCCACGAAGTGAGAGCCGTAGCTACTTCGATGGCCTTTAATAAAAACCGTTCTCTGCAGAGCATAATGGATGCAACCTATTGGAGGAGCAAGTCAGTGTTTGCATCATTTTATCTTAAAGATGTCCAGTCTCTTTACGAGAACTGCTACACCCTGGGACCATTCGTAGCAGCGAGTGCAGTAGTAGGTGAGGGCTCAGCCACTACATTCCCTTAATCCCATAACCTTTTTTTAACCTTTCTCTTGAATGCTTTTATTGTTGTTTTTATGGTTGTTACGGTAGGCTAAGAAGCCTTCCGCATCCTTTTGATTTGGCGGGTGGTCAATTCATTCTTGAGAAGCGCCTGGGTTAGAGGTTGTGTAGAGGTCCTTTAGTAGGGGTTGCAGCCCTATATACTTTAGCACCTTTGAGTTGATTCAGCCTCCTAAGAGGAACGCTGCGCTCAGTAAGGAAGACGAACTTAAAAAAAGGCAGAGTAACGGTTCAAGTCGACTTCCTTACCAGGTACTTATTATTTCATTGTTATTTTGAGATAACTGATTATATGAAATACGGGATACTTAGCTATCCTTTAATCTTGTACACTGGTTTTCACCCACCCCCCTGGGTGTGAATCAGCTACATGATTATCGGGTAAGTTTAATATTGAAAAATGTTATTTTTATTAGTAAAATAAATTTTTGAATATACTTACCCGATAATCATGATTTAATTGACCCTCCCTTCCTCCCCATAGAGAACCAGTGGACCGAGGAAAAATTGAGGAGGTGTCAACAAGAAGTACTGTAGTACCTGGCCACAGGTGGCGGTGGTGAGTACACCCCCTTCTAGTATTGTGATAGCTGGCGTATCCCTCCCGTAGAATTCTGTCGGGCAACGGAGTTGACAGCTACATGATTATCGGGTAAGTATATTCAAAAATTTATTTTACTAATAAAAATAACATTTTTCCTCCTCCCATGCCCCTGAACCTAATCCTTCCCCTGTAGTAGTTGTGCCTGAACCTTCTACTAGCACTCATGAACCATCCATGCGGGATATGTTGCTTGCCATTCAAGCGTTGGGCGAGAGAGTTGAGTCTTTGGCATCGGACCGTAATCAACTCATGGCGGATGTGAAAGTGTTAAAGTGTCAGAGTGCCACATTAGAAAATCGTGGGGATAAAGTGATTAGTGCGCAAAGTGTTTTTAGTGTTGCGACCGAGGGTTCGTCTGTTCGTGCTTGTCGTTCTCCTAGTCCGAGACCTCTTGCAAGCTCCCATGCACCAGGGAGAAGTAATGTCGTAGGACTTATGGGGACGAGAGGCTCTAACCAACGAACAGACGTTCCCTCTATGGTTTCGGGCATGTCTCGTCAAGACCGCCCCTACCATAAGACGAGCGAGGCGGTTTTCTCCTCGTCATCCGAAGGCTTCTCGCGAAAGAAACCGTGGAGCAAAGTTTCTAGACCCTTAAAGCGGAAGTCAGTCCCTTCAGGACAGGTCCAGCGTCCTGGCTGTAGCCATTGGGATAGCTCTGACCCTGTGCAGTCATCGGAAGACTGCTCGCCGCCTAAACGAAAGCGTAACACGGGCTCCGAGAGTCTTAGTAAAGGCAATGTTTTGCCGTTACAGACGTTACCATCGTCTCGACCCGTACCGACTCCCGTTGATCCTAAATGGGTTGTCCTGCAGGATATGCAGAATAAGCTTGCCTCCCTTGTGGAGGTGTATACCGTTGAGCAGGTTCACGATGATCCTCGCCGTTACGCTGATCGAGATCCTGGCCTTCAGCCGCCCAAACGAGCCTTTACTCGTCCTGTTGACGTTACAAAGTCACGTCAGTCACGTAACTTGGAGCCTCACTCGATGCAGTCCCGTGTTGACTTTCAGCCGCTTGTTGACGTTCAGCCGCCACCGCATGCTCGTGTTGACGTTCAGGACGTTCGCCAACCATCTCAGTTGCCTTGTTTTGACGTTGAGCGTCAAGCACCGCAGTCAAGGGTTGTTTTGACTGCTCAATCTAGGCAGTCAAGGCAGTCTTGACTTGACGTCGAGCGTCCTCCCGCTCCTGTTGCTGTTGCTGGTCAGTCCTTTAAGCAGTTACATGACGTAGCGTCCTTGACTGCTACTGATGCTCCTTTGCGTGTGGACTTTGCTTGTCAAGCATTGCCACCACGGCAGGTCTCTTCCTTGCTTGAGACTCATCAATTGTCGGACGAGGTTCCTTCAGATGAGGATGTTGCTGATCCCATGCCTACTGATAATCCTTTGGACGTTTTATCAGACGTGGAAGAGCCTAAGGCTGCGCACCCTTCCATGGATTTTAAGAAAATTATGATGGTTTTTAAGGATCTTTTCCCAGATAATTTTGTTAATGCTGCTCCTCGTTCGCCTCCGTCTGAGTTTGCGCTAGGCTTAGCTGCTGCCAAGCCTTCCTTTACTAAGCTAGTGCTTTCTCGCTCTTCTAAGAGGGCTTTACGTCTACTAGGCGACTGGTTGGTTACCAGGAGGAGTTTGGGGAAGACGGCCTTTGCCTTCCCACCTTTTAAACTAGCTTCCAGAGCGAGCGTCTGGTATGACACGGGAGAAGTTCTCGGCTTGGGAGTCCCTGCCTCTGCCCATGGTGACTTCTCAAGCCTCGTAGACTCCCCGTCGCCTGGCCATGAGACGCTCTAAAATTTGTTGGTCCTCCTCGGACCTTGACCATCTCCTTAAAGGGGTATACAGGGCCTTCGAAGTTTTTAACTTTTTAGATTGGTCTTTAGGAGCATTAAGCAGGAAGATCTCGTCTGCTGACCAGGATGTGTCCTTACTTATTATGTCTTGTATGGACAAAGCCATCCGCGATGGCTCCAATGAGCTCGCCTCCACCTTTACGTCTGGAGTCTTGAAGAAGAGAGAAACCCTTTGCTCTTTCCTTTCAGCAGGAGTTACTCCCTGTCAAAGATCGGAACTTCTCTTTGCTCCCTTATCGGCTGCCTTGTTTCCTCAACAGCTGATTAAGGACATTGCTGCTTCGCTTGTACAGAAAGACACACATGACCTGATGGCTTCTTCTGCTCGCAAGGGAGCTCCTTCTTCATCCTTTGTTGTGAGACCCAGAATCGAGACTCCTGCGTCTAGGTTTATCCCGCCCTTTCGTGGCAGAGCTCCCAGCAAGGGAGGCTCTCGTGCCGACGGAAAGAGAGGTAAGAGGAGAGGAGCCAAGTCCTCCCGTGGCAGAGTCTGACTGCCCACGTCCTCAGACAGCGGTAGGGGCCAGACTAAACAACTTCTGGCAGGCCTGGGAGAAGAGGGGTGCAGACCAAGAGTCTGTGTTGTTGCTCAAGGAGGGGTACAAAATACCTTTTGTACGCAGACCTCCTCTAGTAACAGTTCCTCTAGACCTCTCTCCCAGGTATCGAGAGGAGTCAAAGAGACAAGCTCTACATCACCAGGTGTCTGTTGCTAGAGTAGGGAGCAGTGGTGAAAGTCTCGGACCTTCAATCACCGGGATTTTACAACCGTCTCTTCCTAGTCCCAAAGCATACGGGAGGTTGGAGGCCAGTGCTGGACGTCAGTGCGCTCAACGTTTTTGTTACGAAAACAAAATTTACCATGGAGACCACGAAGTCCGTCCTAGCAGCGGTCAGAGAGGGAGACTGGATGGTCTCTCTCGACCTGCAAGATGCGTACTTCCACATTCCTATACACCCGGATTCCCAACCGTATCTGAGGTTTGTTTACAGGAATGTGGTGTACCAGTTTTGAGCACTGTGCTTCGGCCTCAGCCCTGCTCCTCTCGTGTTTACGAGGCTCATGAGGAATGTGGCAAAATTCCTTCATTTATCGGGAATTCGAGCCTCCCTGTACTTGGACGACTGGCTTCTCAGAGCATCGTCCAGTCATCGCTGTCTGCAGGACCTACACTGGACGTTGGGTCTGGCAAAGGAGTTGGGACTGTTGGTCAACTTAGAAAAGTCTCAACTGATTCCATCCCAGACGATTCTCTATTTGGGGATGGAGATTTGCAGTCTAGTTTTTCGGGCTTTTCCGTCTGCCACCCGAATAGAACAAGCCCTGCTCAAAGTCCGACTCATGCTGAAAAAAGAACGTTGTTCAGTAAGAAGTTGGATGAGTCTCGTAGGGACTCTGTCATCTCTGGAGCAGTTTGTCTCGCTAGGGAGACTTCACCTTCGCCCTCTCCAGTTCCATCTAGACTCTCACTGGAACAAGAGCAAGACTTTAGAAGCTGTATCAATCCCGGTCTCCGAGCCAGTAAAAGCATGCCTGAACTGGTGGGACAGCAACATAAGTCTGAGAGAGGGTCTGTCCCTGTCAGTCAAGAACCCAAACCACGTGTTGTTCTCAGACGCGTCGGATTTGGGTTGGGGTGCGACTCTGGACGGTCGGGAATGTTCGGGTCTTTGGACGTCGGTTCAGAAGAGCATGCACATCAACGGCAAGGAGCTATTAGCAGTCCACTTGGCCTTGATGAGTTTCGAGAGCATTCTTCGAAACAAAGTGGTAGAGGTCAATTCAGACAACACCACAGCTTTGGCGTACATCTCCAAGCAAGGAGGCACTCACTCCCACACACTGTTCGTGATCGCAAGGGACCTCCTCATCTGGTCAAAAAATCGAGGCATCTCCCTGTTGACAAGATTCATCCAGGGGGACTTGAACGTCTTGGCAGACTGTCTCAGTCGGAGAGGTCAGGTGATCCCCACGGAATGGACCCTCCACAAGGACGTGTGCAAGAGTCTTTGGGCGACTTGGGGTCAACCCTCCATAGACCTCTTTGCCACCTCGTTGACCAAAAGGCTCCCGACCTATTGCTCGCCAGTCCCAGATCCAGAGGCGACCCACATAGACGCGTTTCTACTGGACTGGTCTCACCTGGACTTGTACGCATTCCCACCGTTCAAAATAGTCAACAAGGTACTGCAGAAGTTCGCCTCTCACGAAGGGACAAGGTTGACGTTGGTTGCTCCCCTCTGGCCCGCGAGAGAGTGGTTCACAGAGGTACTTCAATGGCTGGTGGACGTTCCAAGGAGTCTTCCTCTAAGGATAGATCTCTTACGGCAGCCCCACGTAAAGGATCTTCATCAAAGCCTCCCCGCGCTTCGTCTGACTGCCTTCAGACTATCGAAAGACTCTCAAGAGCTCGAGGCTTTTCGAAGGAGGCAGCCAGAGCGATTGCGAGAGCTAGGAGAGCTTCTACCATCAAAGTATACCAGTCGAAGTGGGAAGTCTTTCGAGACTGGTGCAAGTCAGCATCTATTTCCTCTTCCAGTACCTCTGTAGCCCAAATCGCAGACTTTCTCTTACATCTGAGAAATGTTCGCTCCCTCTCAGCACCCACTATTAAGGGCTACAGGAGCATGTTGGCGTCTGTCTTTAGACATAGAGGCTTAGATCTTTCCAATAATAAAGATCTCCAAGATCTCCTTAAGTCTTTCGAGACCTCTAAGGAGCGTCGTATGGCAACTCCTGGATGGAACTTAGACGTGGTCCTAAGGTTCCTAATGTCCGACAGGTTTGAGCCATTACATTCAGCCTCCCTGAAGGATCTCACCCTCAAGACACTTTTCTTAGTGTGCTTGGCTTCAGCTAAAAGGGTCAGTGAGATCCATGCCTTCAGTAGGAACATCGGCTTTTCCACAGATAAAGCCACATGTTCACTTCAGCTTGGTTTCTTGGCCAAAAATGAACTGCCTTCTCGTCCTTGGCCTAAGTCATTTGATATACCTTGCCTGTCAGAGATCGTAGGCAACGAGCTTGAAAGAGTGCTGTGTCCAGTTAGAGCTCTTAAGTTCTATTTAGCTCGTACCAAATCCTTACGGGGTGGATCTGAGGCCTTGTGGTGCTCAGTTAAGAAGCCATCATTACCTATGTCAAAGAATGCTTTGTCATATTTTATTAGATTTTTAATCCGAGAGACTCATTCTCACTTGAGTGAAAAAGACCGTTGCTTGCTTAAGGTTAAGACACACGAAGTAAGAGCTATAGCAACTTCCGTGGCCTTTAAGCAAAATAGATCTCTGCGAAGTATTATGGACGCGACCTTTTGGAGAAGCAAGTCGGTATTCGCGTCATTTTACTTAAAAGATGTCCAGACTCTTTATGAGGACTGCTACACACTGGGTCCATTCGTTGCAGCGAGTGCAGTAGTGGGTGAGGGTTCTACCACTACATTCCCTTAATTCCAATATCCTTTTAATCTGTCTCTTGAAATGTTTTTAATCTTGTTTTGGGTTGTACGGAAGGCTAAGAAGCCTTTCGCATCCTGGTTGATTTGGCGGGTGGTCAAATGTCATTTCTTGAGAGCGCCCAGATTGAGGGTTTTGATGAGGTCCTGTTGTATGGGTTGTCGCCCTGGATACTTCAGCTCCTGGGAGTCTTTCAGCATCCTAAGAGGATGGCTGGGCTTCGTGAGGAAAGCAGACTAACAAGGCAGAGTAATCGTCAGAGTCAGCTTCCTTACCAGGTACCTATATTTATTTGGGTTTTGTTATGATATAACTGTCAAAAACTCTAAGCATATACGCCGTAAACTGTATTAATACTGGTCTCTACCCACCACCATGGGTGTGAATCAGCTATTATATATTCACCGGCTAAGTTTAATATTTAAAAATGATATTTTGATTATAAAATAAATTTTTGAATATACTTACCCTGTGAATATATAAATTAAAGGCCCTCCCTTCCTCCCCGATAGAGACCCAGCGGAATGAGAAGAACTGGAGCTGTTTACATGTATATGCGGTATCTGGCCGATAGTTGGCGCTGGTGGGCACACCCGCAACCTTCATGGCGATCGCTCGCGAGTTTTTTGTGTTTCTGTCGAGCCGTCCGAGACGTCGGCTATTATATATTCACCGGGTAAGTATATTCAAAAATTTATTTTATAATCAAAATATCATTTTTTTCTGAATTAAATGTACTGAAAAATCGTGAAACTGTCGGAAATGTGGAAAGTGTTTCTATTGTGTTCAGTGTTGTGGAGGGTGTGTCTGTACGATCTTGTCGTTCACCTAGCCTAAGACCTCTTTCGAGCTCTCGAACCCATGGGAGAAGTAAAGTCGAACGGCTTAAGGGAACGAGAAGCTTCATCAATCGTGCAGACGTTCCCTCGAACGTTCCTGTTGCCGTAACACAGGTCGTTCACCCTCATCGTAGGAAAGATGAGGTTGGTACATTATGTGGTGTCGAGCGTCTAGACCGCTTAAAAGATCGCATGCGGTTGTTCAGCGTCCGGAATCGCCTGCACGTCCAGGCTGTAGTACGTGGGATTCCCCTGAGCGTTTCCGTTCTCCTGTCGCTTGTACTCCTGCGAAGCGTCCAGATCACGGTATTCGAGTAGAGAAAATACTTTCCGACTCTGAATTTGTTTCTATGGCCGATGTTACGATTCATGCGCCACCACTCTCTTTAGACTGGCTTTCCTCACCCGAAAAGCGTGGTGATGATGATACTGTACTGATTTCCCGTTGAGGAAGGAGTCAAATGTATTAACTGAAGATCCTAAGTGGTCTATGCTTTTATCTATGAAAGAAAAAGCTCTTGTCAACCAGGTGTTGGCAGTACGATTGGGCGTCAGACGTCAGACCAGTTGTCGCACAGGCGGCCGGCGGTCTCTAGTGCTGACGGGTTATCGCACAGGCGGTCTCCCATTCGCAGTGCTCGACACCAGGTTGATATAGATGAGTCACGTCAGAGAGTTTTTGCTAAACAAATTTCGACTTCCGTACGTGAGAAAGAACACCGGCGTCGGCAAATGGATGCAATGCGTCGGCCACGAAGATTCTCTGCAGCCAACTTTTGACGCTGTGAAGCGTCAGCGTCAACAACATATGGACGCTAGGCGTCCACGAGATGACCATCAACAGTCATCGTTTGACGGCAGAGATCGACCGCGTCAACAGCAAGCGTACGCTACGCGTCCACGTGGCGACCTTCGGCTGTTGACGCCTGACACCAAACGTCGGTTAGTGCAACAGCAAGCGGATACTAAGCGTTCACGGGACAACACTCGACAGTTAACCATTGACGGCGAGCGTCGACCCATCCACGTCTCTTATCAGTCAACTTCGACCTCTCCTCTTCAGTTGGATGAAGTTATTGACTCTGACAGGCGGTCTCATTCAGACGTTAATCCTTCAGTTGTTCCGTAACCGAAATACAAACCACGCTATTTACATTGGGTTTACTTTCGGCGTAGCTGAAATTGACGAGCCAATAGAATTTTAACGAGGGCTAACTACCCCCGCGCTAGTTAGCAAAGGGGTAGGGGAAGGGGTAGCTTGCTACCCCTCCCCCCCCACACATCGGTCAGTTGTCTCACTTCACTTTTGGCTCGGACGATGTGTAGACGTGTCTGTCTTTCGTCCTCGCTTTTGACAGCCTTAATCTGTTTTTTTTCAATATTAAACTTACCCGATAATCATGTAGCTGTCAACTCCGTTGCCCGACAGAATTCTACGGGAGGGATACGCCAGCTATCACTATACTAGAAGGGGGTGTACTCACAAGCGCCACCTGTGGCCAGGTACTACAGTACTTGTTGTTGTCGCCACCTCACTTTTTCCTCTGTCGTGCTTCCGGCTAGACGTTCTTGGATACGCTTATGATTTTGGAGTATTGTTCACGGTTTGGTGAAGTATTTCTCTAAATTTGCAGCTATTCGCTATACTGGAAACTTCTATGTTAGCTTAGCTAGCGTTTGGAATTAATTTAATTTTTATGGTGACGAAGAGAGTATGAACTCTCTTTCACCTTTAAATGGCCGACCCTTCCCTTAGACGGAAGTGTTGGTGTCTAAGAGAGTATAGACTCTCTTTCTTAGTTTTTTTATAGATTTATTTTATATCTCTCCGCCTTTTATAGGCCTCTTCGATTAACTTACTTTTATTATAAACTTATTAAAATTAATTTTTATATTTGTTTATATTCGACCTTTCCTAATAGTAGGCGGTCTTTTCTTGGTACCGAAGTTAATTAACATTGAGCCCGTCATTTCGGTTTTACCTGTTAACATATTATGCTATTTTAATGTTTTTGAAAGAATTTCTTTGATAGTCTCGTACTGTTTTCAAAGTTGAACTAACGTTTTGTTTTGTCTCTGCAGTTGTTGACGTTCAGAACGTTCAACTTGCGCTCTATCGTTACGATAGAGAGAGAATTTTCACGGTGTCACGTTGCAGTAAGAGTAACCGTGTCTAGCGTTTTGTTCATTCTTTCTTAACTTAATGGTTTTAATTCTAATAAAGGAACTTTTCATATTGGGAAATATTTCAGTTTTTTCCTTTAACAATAATATGTTTTAACGATATATATGATTGGGCTCTTCTCTCAGGTTCTAAGTCAAGAGAGAGAGAGAGAGAGAGAGAGAGATAGAGACGGAGGGAGAAAGAGGAGGATAAACGTTTCATTCAAGCGAGTAACGTTGTTATCGTTTTTGCTCTTCTCCCTAGTCTCTTTAGGGGAAGAAGGTAAACGTTTCTAGAGTGATCTAGTGTTTAGTCTCTTTCCAGCCACTGAATTATTTATCTTTCATTAGATTTTTCTGTTACATTGTAATTCTGTTTTCGCAATTACTAACTTTTGAGAAAGGATAGAATTGCGTGTTTCAGGTACAAACCACTTAAAGTTTCGAGTTCAGTGAAATAAGTGCAAACAGAAAATCAAAGTGATAAGTGATTAGCGCAAAGTGTGTCAGTGTTGTGCGTGAGGGTACTTCTGTGCGTGCCAGTCGTCCTCCCAGTCCGGGACCTCTTGCAAGCTCCCAAGCCCAGGGGAGAAGCAATGTCGAAGGGCAAAAGGGTTCGGCAGGCCTTGATCGGCGCACAGAAGTATCCTCGGTGGTTGCGGGCGTGTCTTACAGAGACCGTCACTCCCACCCGCAGACGATTGAGCCCTTATTTTGCTCGTCTGCAGAAGAAATTTCGGGGAGAAAACGCTGGTCTCAGGTCTCAAGACCTCTTAAACGTAAAGTCCAGACCTATTCCAGACGTACGAAGTTAGAGTTCAACAACCCGGATGCAGTCATTGGGTTAGCTCTGACTCGCCGCAGTCATCAGTTGAATGCACTCCGCCTAAGAGGAGTAAGGTTCTGCCGCAACAGATCTCTGCTGTTAAGGCTTTACCTCAGCAGACCTTAGTGTCTGCCGACCCCAAGTTGACTCTACTGCAGTCCATGCAGTCACAACTTACGGTCTTGATGCGTGAGTGTCAGGCTGAGAAGGTTGCGCCTCCTCCTGCGCTCGCTCCGCCTGACCGCAGTACTGCCTGCCAGGCGTACGATGTTGAGCCACGTTCTGAGTTTACTGTTTCCAGTGGTGTGCAGCTCCCTCCGCCTTCCTTAAGGCAACCTCAGCAATGGGAACAGGAGGCTTATACCTCTCTTCCTCCGCTTCCACTTGCTGTTCCACCAGTGAGGCAACACTCGCTTGAGGTACAACAACCTCTCCCATCCATGAGTCAGTCTCCTCAGCTCTCGCTGCAGCGAGCTCAACCCTCCTCAAGGCAAGCACCTCAACACCTTAGCCTTGCGCCTCAGGAGCCTCAACTTGCGAGACATTTACTGCGTTCTGCGCAGCCACTACCTCATCGCTCTCAGCTCACACCGCAGGAACCTCAACTCGTTCCTCAGGAACTTGCTACTGCGCATCCGCCAACCACTCAGCAAGCGCAACCCTTGAGTTCAGCCACTCATGCCAGGAGTCAGCCTCCTCCACCCATGCGCCTACCTTCTGCTACTTCTTTTGATCAGCCTTTGCAGACTGAGCCTCAGGTGTTCCCTCAACAGAGTCTTGAAGAGGAAACCACAACTATTGTTGTTCCAGCTCGTTCTGACTCTGCTGTTCAGCATACCTTACCTCCATTTTCAAACATTATGATAATGGAGGTTATTTGTATTACTTATATAAAAATATATTTGTATTCCTTGCAATATATTTTTAACAAATCGCAAAATATGGCAAAAATCATGAGTTATGAATGTAAGGTAATATTATGTTGATATTAACCCCTTGCAAGCATGCATGTAGTTATGCAGTGTTGCCAACAGGGCGAGTTTCCCTTTCCGGAGGTGAAGTAGATTATAGTACATTTAGTGTAGCTTAATTCTACGATTATCATGCCGGCTATCAAATTCATCAACAAAACAGTCTAAATCAATTCCCTCGGCACGTGCACTTTCAATGGACGGTAATGTGATATTACTCACTCTAGCACTGGTCATGGAATTTCTGAGAAATGTTACACGCCATGCAACACGCTCTGCTTACCTTACAGCATGCTCTATATACAGCATGCTCTGCATATAGCATGCTCTGCTTACAGCATGCTCTGCATACAACAGGCTCTGCATACCTTACCGCATGCTTCTCAGTCACACATCTTTGGTTGTTGCCAACTCACTAGACTGTCAAGCAGTTTCTTAACGTTGCCTTCTAGTCTGCTGCGTTTGCACAGTGTAACCCTCACTGAGAGAACTTAGCTTTTCTCGGATATGGTCCCTGTAGATGAGAAAGTGCTTTTCTCCCTCCTTCTGATATTCCCTTGAGGACTCTGTCATTTGGAGAGGAGGCTTTAGCTGCGTAGCCTCCTATGGACTTTTATTTAAGCATAACATGCTTCCAGGGAAGGTAATGGTCCCACTTCAGTCGCTAATCCCGTCTGTTACCACACCTGCTCCCATAGTCCTTGAGCTGTGTTGCAAGACATGCAGTCCAAACTTAGTCCTTGTTAGAGGATTTTTTTTTGTTTACGGAGTCAGTGTGTCACTGGGAAGACGTTCAACAACCAGCAGGAGTGACTTGTTGTGACGCAGTACGGCAACCTTAGCAACCCGATAAGGAGTTGTCTGTACGACCCAGACAGTCTAGACAGCTTCGGGTTGTCACAGTACTTCCTCGCTTCCCCATGGTTGACAGTTCACAGACTGTGCAGCAGTACCATGATCTTGTGTCCGGCTCCGTCAGACGACTAGCTTTTAAGAGCTCCCACAAGTCGTCGCTGTCTGGAGATTCTCAAATGGACTATGGATCTGACCAAGGAACTGGGCCTCCTGGTCAATTTTGAGGAGTCTCAGCTCGTCCCATCCCAGACCATTGTCTCCCTGGGTATGGATCTTCAGAGTCGAGCTTTTCGGGCTTTTCCGTCGGCCCCAAGGATCTTCCAAGCCCTAGAATGCATCCAGAGCATGCTGAGAAGGAACCGATGCTCAGTCAGGTAGTGGATGAGTCTAACAGGTACACTTTCATCGCTGGCCCTGTTCATCGTGTTAGGGAGACTCCACCTCCCCCCCCTTCAGTATCATCTAGCTGCTCACTGGATAAAGGACATGACGCTAGAGACGGTCTCAGTTCCTGTTTCCGAAGAGAGAAGGTCTTCTCTCGCGTGGTGTAAGAACAGCTTTCTTCTCAAGGAAGTCTACCTTTGGCTGTTCAGAAACCCGACCGCCGTCTCCTCTCGGACGCATCAGACACGGGCTGGGGTGCGACTTTGGACGGATAAGAATGCTCGGGAACATGGAATCAGGAGCAAAGGACACTTCACATCAATTGCAAGGAGTTGTTGGCGGTTATTCTGGCCTTGATAAACTTCAAGTCCCTCCAGCTTAACTAAGTGGTGGAGGTGGACTCTGACAACACCACAGCCCTGGCTTACATCTTCAAGCAGGGAGGGACTCTTTCGTGGAAGTTGTTCTAGATCGCAAGGGACCTCCTCATCTGGTCTAAAGATCGAAAGCTCACGCTGGTAACGAGGTTCATTCAGGGCGGTATGAATGTCATGGCAGATCACCTCAGCCGCAAGGGTCAGATCATCCCCACAGAGTGGACCCTTCACAAGAATGTTTGCAGCAGACTTTGGGCCCTGTGGGGTCAGCCAACCATAGATCTGTTCGCTTCCTCGATAACCTAGAGACTCCTGTTGTATTGTTCTCCGATTCCAGACCCAGCAGCAGTTCACGTGGATGCTTTTCTGCTGGATTGGTTCCATCTCGACCTGTATGCATTCCCGCCGTTCAAGATTGTCAACAGGGTACTTCAGAAGTTCTCCTCTCGCAAGGGACACGGCTGACGTTGGTTGGCTTCGCTCTGGCCCGCGAGAGAATGGTTCTTAGAGGTACTGCAATGGCTGGTCAACATTCCCAGGACTCTTCCTCTAGGAGTGAACCTTCTACGTCTACCTCACGTAAAGAAGGTACACCCAATCCTCCACGCTCTTCGTCTGACTGCCTTCAGACTTTCGAAAGACTCTCAAGAGCTAGGGACTTTTCGAAGGAGGCAGCCAGAGCGATTGCCAAAGCAAGGAGAACATCCACTCTCGGAATCTATCAGTCTCAAGGGGAAGTCTTCCGTAGCTGGTACAAGACCAATGCAGTTTCCTCAACCAGTACCACTGTAACCCAGATTGCTGACTTCCTGTTATATCTAAGGAAAGTAAGATCCCTTTCAGCTCCTACGATCAAGGGTTACAGAAGTATGTTGGCAGCGGTTTTCCGCCACAGAGGCTTGGATCTTTCCACCAACAAAGATCTACAGGACCTCCCTAGGTCTTTTGAGACCTCAAAGGAACGTCGGTTGTCCACTCCAGGCTGGAATCTAGACGTGGTCCTAAGGTTCCTTATGTCATCAAGATTTGAACCTCTCCAATCAGCCTCTTTTTAGGACCTCACGTTAAAAACTCTTTTCCTCGTGTGCTTGACAACAGCTAAAAGAGTAAGTGAGATCCACGCCTTCAGCAGGATCATTGTTTTCACATCTGAAACGGCTACATGTTCCTTGCAGCTCGGTTTTTGCTAAACGAGCTTCCTTCACGTCCTTGGCCTAAGTCGTTCGAGATCCCAAGCCTGTCCAACTTGGTGGGGAATGAACTGGAGAGAGTACTTTGCCCAGTTAGAGCTCTTAGGTACTTTCTAAAAAGGTCTTAACCTTTACGAGGACTATCAGAAGCCTTATAGTGTGCTATCAAGAAACATTCTTTTCCAAGTTCTAAGAACTCAGTTTCTTACTATTCAGGCTTCTGATTAGAGAAACACATTCTCATCTGAAGGAAGAAGACCTTGCTTTGCTGAAGGTAAGGACACATGAAGTGGGAGCTGTGGCTACTTCTGTGGCCTTCAAACAGAGCCATTCTCTGCACAGAGTTATGGATGCAACCTATTGGAGAAGCAAGTCAGTGTTCGCATCATTCTATCTCAAAGATGTCCAGTCTCTTTACGAGTACTGCTACACCCTGGGACCATTCGTAGCAACGAATGCAGTAGTAGGCGAGGGCTCAGCCACTACATTCCCATAATCCCATAACCTTTTAACCTTTCTCTTGAATACTTTTTATGGGTTGTACGGTCGGCTAAGAAGCCTTCCACATCCTTGTTGATTTGGCGGGTGGTCAATTCTTTCTTGAGAAGCGCCGAGGTTAAAGGTTGTGATGAGGTCCTTTAGTATGGGTTGCAGCCCTTGATACTTTAGCACCTTTGAGTTGATTCAGCCTTCCAAGAGGAACGCTGCGCTCAGTAAGGAAGACGATCTTATTAAAGGCAGAGTAACGGTTCAAGTCGACTTCCTTACCAGGTACTTATTATTTCATTGTTATTGTGGATAACTGATTATATGAAATACGGGATACTTAGCTATCCTTTAGTCTTGTACACTGGTTTTTCACCCACCCCCCTGGGTGTGAATCAGCTACATGATTATCGGGTAAGTTTAATATTGAAAAATGTTATTTTCATTAGTAAAATAAATTTTTGAATATACTTACCCGATAATCATGATTTAATTGACCCACCCTTCCTCCCCATAGAGAACCAGTGGACCGAGGAAAAAGTGAGGTGGCGACAACAACAAGTACTGTAGTACCTGGCCACAGGTGGCGCTTGTGAGTACACCCCCTTCTAGTATAGTGATAGCTGGCGTATCCCTCCCGTAGAATTCTGTCGGGCAACGGAGTTGACAGCTACATGATTATCGGGTAAGTATATTCAAAAATTTATTTTACTAATGAAAATAACATTTTCTTTTCCTCAGACTTGTGTGTTTGGAAGTTGGCCTCGCCCTTCATCGCTATTATGCGCAAATGCCCTGGACTCTCCGGCCGCCCCTGTGGTACCTTCATGTCGGCGGTCGAGACGGATCCTCACACCCTTTGCCCGCAGTGTCGAGGTCAACGGTGTGATAAGGACTTAACGTGTAGTGAGTGCAGGGAGTGGTCTTCCTCCCAGTGGGGGAGGTTTGCCCGGCGAAGTAAGAAGAAGTCCAAGAGAGACCTTTCTCCTTCAAGGGTTGCCTTGAAAGAGGAAGGCTCCAGGGACTCTTCTTCCGCTGCCCAAACCTCCTCCGAAGCTCCCGCTCGGCCGGCCTCTCGTGAGAGGCCTTCGAGTGGTAGTGTAGATCCTTGTTCTGTTTCCCGATCTCGGGGTGCGGGAGAGGGCGTCGCCTCCCATAGCGGGGCGGCTCCCCCTCCACCTCCGGAGGAGGATTTTGATTCTCAGTATGATGATCCTAATGCTTTGGGCTTCCTTGTGGCTTAAGGGCTTGCCCTCCAAGGAAGCCCTGTTTGACCTTATCCAGTTGGGGGCCGCTGTCAAACAGTCGCCGGTGATAGCAGAGGTAGACCCTCTGTCTATTGTCGACGTGGTTGTGGCAGAGGCTTCCGACGGGTCTGGTCAAACCTCTGCTGTGCCTGCTGTTGCGGACGTTGCTGAAGGCCCTCCTCCCCCTTCCAAACATCCTTCAAAGGGGAAGGTGGGTCCCACGGTCTCTCCTGCGGGTACGCTTCCTCCTCGGGGTAGCGCACTGACAGAGACTCCTCTTCGGAGGACCGACGATCCGGATGACCTTCCTCGTGGCCGCCTTCGCCATAAGGCTCGTCGTCCTCTTCGCTGCAGGGGCCTCCCGTCTCCCTATAAGGGAGTCAAGAGGCGCCTCTTCGAGTCGTCACTGCCTCCTTCCTCTGCAGAGGATTCTCCTCGTCGGGAGCAGACCGTAGCAGCCACGTGATCTCCTACGCCTACCAGACCTTCCACTTCCGGCGCAGATGCGCAGCAGACGCCTTCTAACCTCGTCATCCGACGGGCACCGGTCCCTTCGGGGCAAAGGGATGTCTCCCACGATGTGGGTGCTTCCCTTGCGCGTCAGGGTTCCCCTGCACGCCCAACTGCACGTTCGCGCGCAGTAGCGCGTAAGCGCTTTCCAGAGTTGCAGCCACCAGACTCGCCGCGCCAGCGCTCACCTGCTCGTCAACGTTTGCCTGCTCGCCAGCGCTCTCCTGATCGTCAGCTCTCTCCTGCTCGCCAGCGCTCTCCTGTTAGCAGCCAGCACTCTTCCGTTCCTGCTGTGCCCCAAGCGCGCCATCGGTCTCCTGAGCGCACACGATCTGCTCGTCAATGCGCACCTGCGCACCCTGTTCCTGATGCGCGCCCTGTGCGCCAACGCTCTCCCACGCGCCCTAGATCTTCGGATCTGGACGCGGGCAAGGACCTGACCCCTCCTCGCCCTCGCGCTCCTGTACATCCATCTTCGCCTGCGCAACAGCGTGCACGCTCCCCAGCGCGCACTTCAAGAGTTCCTGCGCGCCTTCATATCCTGAGCCCGTCCGCGAGCGTTCGCCCTTGTGCGTCGCCGCGCCTCTTGATCCTGCGCCCCAGCAGTCTACGCGTCGACACCCTCCTGCGCGCCAGTGATCTCCTGCGCGCCAACATTCTCCAGAGCGCCCGCGATCTCCTGAGCGCCCGCTCGATCCATCGCCTGCGCGTAAGCGCTCGCCTATGCGCCAGCGCCACCATGACCTAGATCGCCATAAGACTCTGACGTGCGCTCTCGCCAAATCGCCTGCGCGTACTACGCGCCATCGTTCGCCAACGCGCCATCGCCCGCCCACGCGCCACAGATCTCCAGGATGCCGTCGATCTCCTGCGCTTTACCATTCTCCTGACCAACAGCGATCTCCGCTACTCTCACGTGCTTATTCACCTGTGCGCCAACGCGCCCACACGCCCACTCGCCCACTCGCCCGCATGCGTTTATCCCCGCGCGCCCACTCGCCCGCATGCGTTTATCCCCGCGCTCCAGCAGCCACCCGCGCGCGATTCCTTGAATGCTCCACCGCGCAAGCGCCAGCACGACCTCCAGCGCGACCCCCGTTCTCGCCGGGTTTTGCAGCTCGTGCCTGCGACAGGGACGCGTGCTTCTAGATCGCCACCGCGCAAGCGCAGGTCTCTCACTCAGGACCAGGAAGAGTCGTCGGAGAGGTCTAAGCAACATTCTTCCCTTTCTTCTTTACAGGTAGGCCCCGTTGCGTCCACTCCGAAGGATCAGGCGATCCCCTTCCCTCCAGCGGGGATTATGGACACTGCGTCCGTATCCCGTCAGTCTTGGTTTGGTCCCCTGATGAGAGCGGTGGTGCAGGCTATGAAGCCAGCCCTCACCGATCTAGGACTCAAGCCAAGGACAGACTCGCCTCCGCTGAAGAGAAGGAGAGGAGTGGACTTCGTGGTGACTTCTCCCAGGGAGAAGTTGGCTCCTAAGAGGTCCGTCAGGAAGGCTCCATCCCCTTCGCAGTCGTTTTCTCCTTCTCCTGTGGACGAGGCCTTTCCGTCCTCTGGAGAGTCCAGCGAGGCGGGGACCTCTCCCACGGCACCAAGGGGAGAAACCCCACCTCGAGGAAGAGAAACGACTCGCGTGGAAGGCACCTTCCAGACCTCTTTGCTAGAGTCCTGTATCCCGCCCAGGAGGGAATCCAAGGACTCAAAGACAATTCCGAAGTCGTCTTCGCGAATTCGTCCAGAGCCAACCAGACCCCGGGAGAACGTCCACGTGTCTCCCCAAGAAGAACCTCTGGGGACGGGAGACTTGGCTGCCAGTCCGCAGGGAGGAGAGCAGCATGAGTCTGAGCACGCCTTCTGGCAGGTCTTGAATCTGATGAGGCAGCTCAACAGGTTCAAGGACCCGGTGATCGCCCCTCACGAAGGCAAGGACACGGTCCCTGGACCAGGTCTATGGTACTCAGTAGCCCCCGAAGGCCAACGCAGCTTTGCCCTGGTCCCATCAATTCCATCCCCTGAATGTAGATCTAGGGTTGGTGAATCCCTTAATAGAGATTTAGCTATAATTAGTGCATGGTGCAAATTATGGGGTATGAAGTTGAATCCTAACAAAACTCAAAGTATGATTGTAAGTAGGTCAAGGACGGTGGCTCCTCAACATCCGGATCTCAGTATTGATAATGTTTCTTTAAATATGTATGACTCTTTCAAAATTTTAGGTGTGATTCTCGACAGTAAATTTACTTTTGAGAAACATATAAGGTCTGTGTCTTCTTCAATTGCACAAAAAATAGGCTTATTGAGAAAGTCTTTCAAGATTTTTGGTGATCAATCTATTCTGAAGAAGTGTTTTAATTCTTTCATTCTACCTTGTTTTGAGTATTGTTCTCCTGTCTGGTCTTCAGCTGCTGATTCTCATCTTAATTTGTTGGACAGAAACTTACGGTCTATTAAATTTCTTATTCCTGATGTAGATATTAATATCTGGCACCGTCGTTCAATTAGTTCATCATGCATGTTGCATAAGATTTTTCATAACTCTGACCATCCTTTACATTCAGATCTCCCTGGACAATTCTATCCTGTTCGTAATACTAGGCAGGCAGTTAATTCTAATAGCCAGGCCTTCTCCATCATGAGGCTCAATACTACGCAGTACTCTAGAAGTTTTATTCCAGCTGTTACCAAGTTGTGGAATGATCTTCCTAATCGAGTGGTTGAATCAGTAGAACTTCAAAAGTTCAAAGTTGGAGCAAATGCTTTTTTGTTGACCAGGCGGACATGAGTCTTTTTATAGTTTATTTATGACATATTTGTTTTTGATGTTGTTAATAGTTTATATATGACATGTCTGTTTTGACGTTGTTACTTATTTTAGAATGATTTATTGTTAATTTGTTCTCTTCATTTATTTATTTCCTTATTTCCTTTCCTCACTGGGCTATTTTTCCCTGTTGCTTTTCCAACTAGGGTTGTAGCTTGGATAGTAATAATAATAATAATAAGAGTGCAAGAGACAAGGTCGACTCTCGGCTCTCAGACCTCGCCTCCTCCAGCCATTCCTCTGCCGGGAACAGACTCCTCCCACCTCCTCGTTTACAGCAGAGGAGGTATTTTGAGATCATGGGGGAGTCCAGCCTAGCTCTTCCCCTCCACCACTCGGTGGAAGAGCTTACAAGGGGAACTCCGCTTGAGAAGCTCTCCGCCTGGCAGGTGACATTCTCGGCGTCGGAGATCCTGAGCCAGGAGAAGGTCGCGAAGTGTGCCATGCAGGCCACTTCGTGGCTGGATATCTGGCTAGGTTCTCTGGGCATCCTATTGCGCTCCGAGGACTTGTCTAAGAAGAGCAATAGGAAGGCCCTGGAGACCTTCCTCCTCTTGGGCACTCGCTACATCGAGTTCCTGGCCCACCAGGTTACCAACCTGTGGGCCAACTCGATCTTGGAGCGTCGTGATGCGGTTACCGAGAAGTTCCACCTGAAGGTCCCCGCCGTGGATGTCTGCAGGCTCAGACACTCCTCCATCCTTGGAGGAAGCTTGTTTGAGCCCAAGGACATGGAACGCACAGCTGAGAGGTGGAGGAAGTCGAACCAAGATTCGCTCCTCCAGAGGGCCCTCGCATCTCGGCCCTACAAGCCTCCAGCTCCGCAACAGCATCAACAGCAGCCTCGCAGGACACCGAAGCAGGCTCCGGCAGCTAAGACGAAGGTGTCTAAGCCCCAGCCCTTTTCTGTCAAGGACAAGAGGGGCGGTAAGTCCTCCAGGGGAGGCAAAACTCCTAGAGGGAGCGGCCGTGGCTGTAAACGCTAGGAGTGGCAGTCCCCCTGCGTGTCCACCTGTGGGGGGATGCCTACAAAGTTGTGTGCACAGGTGGCAGCAACATGGGGCCAATTCTTGGACGGTCTCTGTGATCGGCCAAGGTTATCGCGTCCCATTCACAACATCTCAACCTCCCCTGACAGCGAATCCAGTGTCGTTGAGCTCCTATGCCATGGGATTGGCAAAGGGGCTGGCCCTTCGGGCAGAAGTCGAGACCATGCTCAAGAAGGATGGTTTCCAGGAGGTCGTCGACGGCTCCCCAGGCTTCTTCAGTCGACTCTTTCTTGTAAAGAAGGCATCTGGAGGCTGGAGACCTGTCATCGACCTCTCGGCTCTGAACGGGTTTGTCAAGCAAACCCGGTTCAGCATGGAGACAGCAGACACGGTCAGACTTGCAGTGAGACCACAAGACTTCATGTGCACACTGGATCTGAAGGACGCGTACTTCCAGATCCCAATCCATCCGTCTTCCAGGAAGTACTTGAGATTCAGCCTAGACAGCAAGACCTACCAGTTTAAGGTACTGTGCTTCGGTCTCTCCACAGCACCTCAGGTGTTCACCAGAGTGTTTACCCTGATTTCGTCATGGGCGCACAGGAACGGCATCCGTCTCCTCCGGTATCTGGACGACTGGCTGACCCTGGCAGACTCGGAGTCGACCCTTCTTCGGCACCGAGACAGGCATCTGGGACTTTGCCAAGATCTGGGGATCATGGTAAATCTCGAGAAGTCCTCTCTGCAGCCGTCCCCACGACTGGTTTATCTAGGCATGTTATTAGACACCAATCTCCACAAAGCCTTTCCATCAGACGACAGGATAGCAAGGCTGAGGAGGGTGGCAGAACCCTTCCTCAGGCGGGAAGAGCTTCCAGCCCAATCATGGTTGCGTCTTTTAGGTCACCTAGCCTCCCTGGCCCGTCTGGTTCCGAACGGCTGTCTCAGGATGAGATCCCTGCAATGGCGGCTCAAGTCCCGGTGGATTCAAGGCTCCGATTCTCCGGACTCTCTGGTCCTGATAGGACCCTCGGAACAGGCGGACCTGCGGTGGTGGCTGATCGACGAGAACCTGCGAAGGGGAGTGGATCTTCTCGTCCTTCCCCCGGAATTGACGCTGTTTTTGGACGCGTCAAAAGAAGGGTGGGGGGCCCACATTCTGAACCAGAGGATCTCAGGCCTTTGGTCAGAATCAGAAAAGTACCTGCACATCAACCTGCTAGAGATGAAGGCCGTATACCTGGCTCTTCAACAGTTCCAACGGACCCTGGCGGGCCACTCCGTAGTGGTGATGAGCGACAACACCACGGTAGTGGCTTATATCAACAAGCAGGGAGGTACTTTTTCACAACAGCTATCCCATCTTGCGGTAGAGATTCTGAGGTGGTCCGAAGTCCACTCGATAACACTATGAGCTCGCTTCATTCCTGGCAAGAGGAATGTGCTCGCCAACAGTCTGAGCAGGGCTTCGCAGATAGTGAGTACCGAGTGGTCTTTGGATCCTCATATAGCCAACAAAGTCCAGACTTTGTGGGGTTCCCCGACGGTGGATCTGTTCGCGACAGCCTTGAATTTCAAGCTGCCTCTGTACTGCTCCCCAGTCCCGGACCCCAAGGCTCTCTGGCAAGATGCTTTCTAACAACGGTGGGACAACATCGACGTGCACGCCTTCTCACCATTCTGTCTGATGAGAAGGGTGCTCAACAGGACCAGACTATCGGTCAACCTGTCTATGACCCTGATAGCTCCGCTATGGCATCACGCGGAATGGTTCCCGGACCTTCTGCAGCTCCTGACGGAGCTTCCGAGAGAGCTTCACCCACAACACGAGCTACTCAGACAACCACATTGCAACATCTTCCACAAAGCCGTAGCCTCGCTTCGGCTTCACGCCTGGAGACTATCCAGGTCTCCTCACAGAGAGAGGCTTTTCGCAACAGGTTGCGGAGAGAATGTCTTGTCACCTGCGAAAGTCCTCTGCGGGAGTCTACCAGGCGAAGTGGAGAGTCTTCTGTGGTTGGTGTCGTGGGAGGGGTATCTCTCCACTCGATGCCACTATTCCAGCAATAGCGGAGTTTCTCGTTTATTTGCGGGAGGAAATGCGCCTTTTGGTCTCGGTGGTGAAAGGCTATCGCTCAGCCTTAAGCTTGGCTTTTAGGCTGAAAGGAGTGGACATTTCTTCCTCGCTAGAACTCTCTCTACTCATACGTAGCTATGAGCTTACCTGCCCTCAGTCGGAAGTGAGACCTCCTCCATGGAACGTGGTTCGGGTTCTCAGGGCTCTTAAGAGACCTCCCTTCGAACCATTACGCCAGGCCTCTGATCGCCACCTGACTTGGAAGACGGCTTTCCTACTCGCGTTGGCCTCTGCCAAACGAGTTAGTGAACTTCATGGTCTCTCGTACGACATCGCCCATTCAAGGGGATGGGAGGAGGTAACGTTCTGGTTCGTCCCTGAGTTTGTTGCCAAGACTCAGAACCCTGGAGTGCCGGACCCACGGTTCGACTCCTTCAGGGTCACGAGTCTCCGTTCTGTAAAAAGTGACCCAGACCATCTGCTATTATGCTCAGTGAGGAGTCTGAGGCGTTACTTGAAGAGGACAGCTGCAGTTCATCCCCGCGTACAAGCGTTGTTTGTTAGCACAGGCAGGACGAAGAGGAGGGTCACCAAGAACACCATCTCGGCTTGGATTCGAAGGGTCATCCACCACGCCTTGAATCCTGACCCTCCTCCGTCACGTCGCCCCAGGGCACACGACGTCAGGGGCATCGCTACGTCCCTGGCCTTCAAGAGAAACTTCTCTGTGACGCAGGTGCTACAAGCTGGGGTCTGGAAGCGTCCAACAACCTTCACAGCCCACTACCTGCAGGACGTGACCCACAGGAGCCTCGATACCTTTTCTATCGGCCCTGTGGTGGCTGCACAACAGCTGGTCTAACCTCAGGCTCCTTAATGGACAAGTAGCAGAAGGTTGAGGGCGTTGTTACCCGGTTTTAGTCTGCGTGAATGAAAGAGTATGTCTGGCCCTTACTTCTTTCTTCATCCTCCCCTCTCTTGGGGAAAGCAGCATCCTGGTCTCCGCATAGCTGACCTCAACCTCTTCAGGTAAACGATGCTCCCTTGTTTTCCTAGTATTAAATTAATACTGTCGCGTCCCCCATACCCTGACGAGGTGGTATTGGGAACGTCCTAGCCTAGATTCCCATCTAAAGGACTCCAGGTCAACTTCCTAGGACGAGTCACTCTCTATTCCTCCACACACAACTTATGTAGACCACACGTTCCTTGCGGAGCAAGGAACTTGTGAGGCGCAGGAACTCCTTTTTCTCGAGTGCTACTCACTCGGAGTCTTGAGTCCCCGGGTAAGCCAAAGCCAGTAAGGCTGGGGACTTGCTACCCTTCCTAAGGGGTAAGTCACCCAATGTAAATAGCGTGGTTTGTATTTCGGTTACGGAACAAATGACAAATTCGGAGATAATTTGTATTTTTCCTAACCATACAAACCTTAGCTATTTACACATATTTGCCCGCCAGCCCTGTCCCCCAAGACAAGTCCTACCTCTAAGTGAAGTGAGACAACTCACCGGTGTGTGGGGGGGGGAGGGGTAGCAAACTACCCCTTCCCCTACCCCCTTGCTAACTAGCGCGGCGGTAGTTAACCCTCGTTAAAATTCTATTGGCTCGTCAATATCAGCCACGCCGAAAGTAAACCCAATGTAAATAGCTAAGGTTTGTATGGTTAGGAAAAATACAAATTATCTCCGAATTTGTCATTTTATTATGAAAATAACATACAGTATTACAAATTTGTCATTTTTTTGTTGCAAAATTCAGCATATTTTGAGAATCCCCACAAATTTTGGGACCATCACTTGCCAGAAAAACTTGGCTGAAAGTGATGGACTACTATATTGTCCCTTTGTTATAAATCTTAACAGCTGAGTTTCTCCTTTGGTTGAATCATACTCAGGTTTGTGTAATTATGGAAAGTACAAATTACATAAAAAAATTTTGATTTTTCCTGGAATCCAGTGGAAATCATAACCATAAGTTTTTAACCTAACCATGCATACAAGGAATTAACATATACAGTAGTACAGTGTTTAATTAGATAAGGGCTTTGTCCCCACACTGTCTACAGTGGCACTATTTTACGAGCCCTTTCACTTCACCTTCCTTAACTTATTCAAAAATTCAAAATTGCCTCTTCTTTTTTTAACCAGATTGAAGGAAGAGCTTCTGGGCCTTGGATTGAACCAATAATCCCTCATTGCAATAAATTAGTTCTTATAACCTATAAGCTTTGCTGTACCCCAAAAACGGATTTTGAGCGAAGCGAAAAATCTATTTTTGGGTGAGATAGCCATGGCGTCCTGATGGAAGGTTTCTTTTTGGTAGCTTCCTTGGGTATACAGTGAACCCTCGTTTATCGCGGTAGATAGGTTCCAGACGCGGCCGCGATAGGTGAAATTCCGCGAAGTAGTGACATCATATTTACCTATTTATTTAACATGTATATTCGGACTTTTAAAACCTTCCCTTGTACGTAGTACTGTTAACAAACCACCCTTTAATGTACAGAACACTTAATGCATGTACTACAGCACCCTAAACTAAAACAGGCACAAATATTAAAGGCGATTTTATATCATGCGTTTCCTAAAAACCTAAAAAGCACGATAAAAAATGGCAACCAATGTTTTGTTTACGTTCATCTCTGATCATAATGAAGAAACAAACTCATTTAGTGTACACATATATGTATAGGTTAGTTTTTGCATCGATTATATTGATTATACAGTACAGTATGTTGATTTTGTTATTACCAATGTTTTACTTAATTCTTAGGACTTCCAAATGAAATGTTTTTCTTTATGACGCCGCCTGAAACGACGGAGTCATAAAGTACTGTACGCTCAGTAAACAACCACGCTCAGAACAAACAAGGCATTTAACGCGCATGATGATAGTGATAAATAATGATACAGTACAGTATTTACAGTAAAAGCATTTACAAAATATGTTACCTTACAAATATAATTTACCGTATCTATATAAAATCATACAGTACAGTACTGTACAGTACATATTGTACGTAGCAAAGCAGGAAAACAATTTACGAGAGAGAGAGAGAGAGAGAGAGAGAGAGAGAGAGAGAGAGAGAGAGAGAGAGAGAGAGAGAGAGATTGTTTTACGTACGTACTGTAAATGTAAATTTAAAAAAAAAAATCAATTTATGAGAGAGAGAGAGAGAGAGAGAGAGAGAGAGAGAGAGAGAGAGAGAGAGAGAGAGAGAGAGAGAGAGAGAGAGAGATTTTTTTACGTACGTAAATGTAAATTTTAAACAAAAAAAATATGATAGGTTACAACATGTAGACTTTTAAAACCTTCCCTTTAACTTAATGCATACAGTACGTACAGTACTAAACTATAAAACAGGCACAAATACAGTTTTAGAATGTGAGAATATTAAAGTAAAAAATAAAGATTGTTACTGTACTCACCACGAAAGAAGTTGAAGAAAAACTTGAATGATGATGGCGATGAATTTGCTGCACAGTAGAAATGATGATGATGAAGCTGATGATGTGTTCTACTGTGCAGCCAGGTAGTATTTTACGTCTCTTCAGACGGAGGTGTCTTTTCCTGGGACACCTCTTCAACTTCTTCCTGGGAAACTTCTTCAATTTCTTCCGAAGGCGTACTAGCAGGAGGAACTGGCTCTTTTTTGCGAGGCTGGAAGAACATTGTGATCGGAAGTTGTTGCCGCTGCTTCTTTTTTCGATCTAAGAGCATCTTGTAGGGAGTCATTATGTCATCAACCTTGTTGCAGAATTGCATCGACCGAACCATATCCTCGTCCCACTCTTGCAACATTTCTTTCAACTCCTTCGCGTGGTTGCAGGCCTTGGCAAGCCGTTCTAATGTTAAGCCCGTTTCTTCGACATTTTCTTGGGTCTCTTCCTGGGTTTCACTCTCTTCTTCGCTTGCCGATTTCGTCAGGTCTTCGAGGTCTGCGTCAGTTAGGGGCTGGGAATGGCAGTCCAACAACTCGTCGACGTCTTCAGTCGTCATGTCGCCAAACCTGTCACCTCCAATTATGGCAGCCAACTGCACAGATTTCCGTATTGCAGAGTGTTGGATTTCAGCAGGTGTAAATCCCTCGTCATCGTAAACAATCTGGGGCCACAACTTCTTCCAGCTCGCATTCACAGTTGCAGGTTTCATCTCTTGAAGTGCCTTCTGAATATTCTGCAGGCACGTGGCTATGGTGTACTGCCGCCAGTACGCCTTCAAGTTAAAATCTTCATCCTCATTATCTTGGGCAGCATCCACACACGCAACGAGGTCCGCCAAGGTGTTCTTCGTGTAGAGGGCCTTGAACGCCCTGATAACCCCCTGGTCCATCGGTTGAATTAATGACGTGGTGTTGGGTGGCAGGAACTCAACCTGAATGCCCTCATGCGACAGGTCAGTTGCGTGTCCACCAGCGTTATCCATAAGGAGAAGGATCTTGAATGGTAAGCCCTTCTCTAAGAGATATTTGCTGACTTGCGGGATAAAACACTGATGGAACCAGTTGGAGGTCAGCATCTTCGTAATCCATGATTTTTGATTATGCATCCAGTACACGGGAAGGAGATTCTTATTTTTATTTTTCAAAGCGCGAGGATTTTTCGAGTTATAAATAAGCCCCGGCTTTAGCAAAAATCCAGCAGCATTGCCACACATCACGAGGGTAACGCGATCCTTGAATGCTTTAAAGCCAGAGGCTTTGGCTTCCTCTTTGAACAGGAAAGTTCGCGACGGCATTCTCTTCCAAAACAAGCCGGTCTCATCCATATTAAAGACTTGTTCCGGCTTGTATCCACCTTCGGCGATAATATTCTTGAATGTCTGGTTCGCGTAAGTTTCAGCAGCGGCAGTGTCAGCCGAAGCAGCCTCGCCATGCAGGGAAACGCTTTTCAGAGCGAAGCGTTTCTGAAACTTCGCGAACCATCCTTTGCTGGCGGAAAAACGTTTCTGAGGCTGGGAATCAGTGGATGTCCCTGGTTGAGGATCATCTGCATCATCATCTTCTTCAGCATGGTTGCCGTCGTCGTCTTGAGGTTCCTTTGCAGCAAAATTCTCATACAAGCTCAAAGCCTTTGTTCGGATGGTGTTCGTATCCAAGGCTATGTTCTTCTTCCGGCAGTCGGCAATCCACACAGCTAAAGCACCTTCCATGCGTACGATCGTTTTATTACGCGTTGTAACGACTCGCTTCGCTGATCTGCTAAAGGTGATTGCAGCCGTCTTTCTAATGTTCGCCTCGTCCTTCTTGATATAGCGAACAGTAGATTCGTTGATCCCAAAATGGCGCGCAGCGGACGCGTAACTTCTACCATCTTTTAACATATCGAGAAGCGTAACCTTCTCAGCAATCGTCATCATCCTTCGGTGGCGTTTAGGCTCACTACCAGCCTTAGTAGAAGCAGAACGCTTGGGAGCCATTGTACAGTAGGATTTGACAAAAAGTTCAACTTGAAAAGGTCGCACACAGCACAGATTAAACTTCACAAACTTAAGAACGTCTACTCAGCGATACGCGGGAACAGAGAGTGGACGACCCGGGCCCGCGAGAACCTAGATGCTGGAAGCTGGAGATGATGGCAAAACACCAATCACAGGCTAGATAACAAAACTTGAGTTCTGATTCGTCATCTATCAGCGCTTGAACCAATCACAACCCGTCTTACAGTATATGATGCGTAGGTTACCAACTCATACAAGATACCCCGCGCATACCGTACGTACGTATTAATAATAATAATAATAAATAATGATAATAATACAGTACAGTACTGTAATAATAATAATAATAATGATAATAATAATAACAATCATAATTTTATTAACAACAACAACAATAATAATAACAATAATAATAATAGCTTTACGTATGCTACAGTATTTTATTCTTTTGTAGGATGTGTGTGTGTCTCTCTCTCTCTCTCTCTCTCTCTCTCTCTCTCTCTCTCTCTCTCTCTCTCTCTCTCTCGTACGCTTATTCGAAATGTGATTTTTGCAACAAAGAATATTATTGGATGCAGCACTACGTACGTATACATACAAAAGATTCATGGAAAAGAAGCACATCCATTACATTTGTAGTACGTACAGTAGTAGCCATCAGCAGCCTTACACCATTCTAATATTGTATGACTGCATCTGATTTGCGTTTCATGTTCGATTTAATTTTACTACGTACTGTATACAGTACTGAATTATCGTATGATAATAATACAGTAATAATAATAATAATGATAATAATAATAATAATAATAATTTTATTAACAACAACAACAATAATAATAATAACAATAATACACGTAATAGCTTTACGTATGCTATTTTATTCTTTTGTAGGATGTCTCTCTCTCTCTCTCTCTCTCTCTCTCTCTCTCTCTCTCTCTCTCTCTCTCTCTCTCTCTCTCTCTCTCTCGTACGCTTATTCGAAATGTGATTTTTGCAACAAAGAATATTATTGGATGCAGTACTACGTACGTATACAAAAGAATCATGGAAAAGATGCACATCCATTACATTTGTAGTATAGTAGCCATCAGCAGCCTTACACCATTCTAATATGGTATGACTGCATCTGATTTGCGTTTCATGTTCGATTTAATTTTACTACGTACTGTATACAGTACTGTATTATTGTATGATCACATTCTCTTTTCGTGTTTTATTTCTTTCTGTGCTGAATTATATATCATATGTAATGCAATGAACAATCAGTAAGAGCAGATATTACTAATTACAGTATTAATGGAATTACAGGTAACAAAATATCGTATTTGGGGGTCTTCAGATTTCGCGGTATTTTCGAATTTTCTGGAAAATCCGCGATATGTATATATATATGGGTTATGGAAAAAACCCGCGAAGTGGTGAATCCGCGATGGTCGAACTGCGAAGTAGCGAGGGTTCACTGTATACTTTTGGATGTTCTTGTGTTGAAAAAGAATGCCTCTAATGACAAGATTGTTTCCTGAACAGAAACTTATGAAATGTGCTCCATTTTCATTTGCAACTTCGCCAAGACTCCCAACACCCATCACATTCTCTACTAAATATCACTACTAAATATTCCCAGAGAATTTAACCACAGGTTATCACAGAATTCTAACTTCTGGAGCGAGTATCCTAAAGGTTTCCCTTTTAAGACATCGTATATCAACAGGGGACGCATGTATTAACGCGCCACATAGCTATCTACACCCCAAACAGAGTTAACACTTCGGTGTGTAGGGGCGGAGAATAGCTGGGGAGCCGTTCCACAGCTAATCTCGTTCGTGGCTACTTTTGGTACTCGAGACGTAAACAAACGGGCGCCATTGCTAAATGACGTCACGTCCGTCCTCGTCCTGAAGCCAGTTGCTTGCCGATCGCCATGATACAGCAGAGCAGGGTGGGACCTGAAAAACTGGACGAAGTAGCAGGGAGGGTCCATCAGGACGCCATGGCTATCTCACCCAAAAATAGATTTTTCGCTTCGCTCAAAATCCGTTTTTTGGGCTCAAGCCATGGCGTCCTGATGGAAGAATACCAGAGAATCTATGTATCGTGGTAGATTTTCCCCTGTTTGAGTAAGTGCCAAGGGCTTTGAACAGGGTAGCATAGTAATCTTAATAGAAGAACCGTAGGGAAGAGACCTTCCTGCCCCCCTGGCAGTGAAGTTCCCACGGGCCATGCCGAGATCAAAGTGGTTATCGAAGGGCTATTCACCTTGCTAGAAGAACCTGAAGAACTTGGAGACAAGACTGAATGGTTGGCATTCATATAGGAACATTCTCAAAGGCAGACAAGTGGTGGTTAGGCACTGTATGTTAATGGAGAAGTGTCTCGTCTCTAAGGTATGAAGAGAGTAAGTATTCGTATTGGAATATTACATTGCACAGGTGAATATATAATAAGGGTTGAGACCTTAGTATCTTCATCAACCATAAGAGGAAGGGGATAATAAAACTATGACAGACATGTATTTCATAGGATAAGTAGGAGCGGATTGAGACGCACAAGTAATAAAATAAGAATTTTATTTCACAATTGCAGAAAATATAAATGAATTGCAATAAATGTAAAGTTAATTTACAACAAATTATAATGTACATAGTAATGAAAGACTTGCTCTTGAATCTGAAAGAGAATTTCAAATTTATTAGTAGGCACTCGTTCTCGAGGAACGTCAGTCTTTAAAATAAAACACATCATGCTCTAGGCATGCGGCACTCGTGTGACGACTATGACATTTCACCTGGGATAAGAACAGTTATATGAAAAGCACTAAGTGTTTTCGACATCACTACGTATCACTCGAGGGTCAACATAGGCAATGGAAGAGTTAGAGTCCCAAGTAACTCACTGTTCTATGCAGAGTTAGGTGCAGGTTTCATAACACTACCTGCGGCTACCACAAAATGTTTGACTTCGTGCACTTGTTTCGCATAATGTTTGAAGAAAACACGCGAGGACTTCCAGCCTGTGAAACTCTTAAGGCTTTCGAAATCCATACTCTGAAAGAAATTCAGAGACGATGCAACTTTTCTAGGATCGTGACCGGCGGGTGTACTGTCAGGATCCGCTCTGCGAATGAAGTAGGTGATTTTCGCTCTTAGTTGTTTCAGTGACAGGTCGCTGCCCGATGTTTCTCCTTTGAAGAGCTGGCCTCCACCAAAGTCCGAAGTTCTGCGAAGATAGACCTTGAGGCTCTCTACTGGGCATAGAGAGGCATCTTCTTTCAGGGGGCATATTCTCCAAGGGCCCCATCTTTTGGTGGGTAATTCGTTTTTGGCGAGAAACGTCGGATCCGGGAAGAGGGTAAGGTCTCCTGAGTCAGTAAACAGGATATGACCCTCATCTCTCGATAATGCCACTATTTCGCTGACTCGGGCTCCTGAAGCAAGAGCAAAAAGAAATATAACTTTCTGAGTCAGATCCTTGAGAGGGCATGAATCATTATCCAAGTTGGAGGCGAAATGGAGCACCTTGTCCAAAGACCAGGAGATCGGTTTCGGTGGGGGTGCTGGGCGTAGACGAGCGCATGCTTTCGGCAGTTTATTGAAGATGTCACTAGACAGATCAATCTGGAAGGCATACAACATTGGTCTAGTCAAGGCCGATTTGCAAGTAGAAATCGTATTGGCTGCCAAGCCCTGTCCATGAAGGTGAATAAAGAAGGACATGCAGAAATCAATGGTGATTTCCGTAGGATTTTTTGCCTTGACGAATGAGACCCATTTTCTCCAAGATGATTCGTATTGCCGTCTTGTGGATTCGGTGTTGTATTCCTCGAGGAAGTCTAGACTTTTCTTCGAGATCCCAAACCTTTTCTTTGCGGCTAGGGAGAGAAAATCATGAGATGAAGGTCCTTGATTTTCGATGATGAAGCGAAGACAGTCGACTTCTGTACTTGCTGGGAGAGAACTGGGCTCGGGAGAGGGATCAGCGTGGGCTGCAGCTCCAGGACCAGGGGGTACCAATTGCTCCGGGGCCACTTGGGAGCCACTAGGGCCACTGTCCCTTTGAAGGTTCTCAGCTTGGAGAGGACTTTCAGCAGAAGGTTGGTGGGAGGGAACAGGTAGATCTTGGACCATCTGTTCCAGTCCAGTGACATGGCGTCCACTGCCTCTGCCTTCAGGTCCTCGTACGGGGCCACATATCGAGGAAGTTGATTGTTGTCGCTCGTTGCGAAGAGATCGATCTGAAGTTCTGGGACTTGGTGAGAGATGAAGGAGAATGATCTTGCGTCTAGAGACCATTCCGACTCTATCGGGCTTGTCCGGGATAGAGCGTCCGCCGTCACGTTGCGGAATCCTTGTAGGTGAACTGCAGACAGGTGCCACTTCTTCCTCTCTGCCAGACGGAAGATTGTCAGAAGCACCTGATTTATCTGGGGCGATCTTGAGCCTTGGCGATTGAGACATCGAACTACCACCGAGTTGTCTAGTGTTAGACGAATATGGATCGAGGGAGGCGGGGAGAGTTTCTTCAGTGTTAGAAGGACCGCCATGGCCTCCAAGATGTTGATGTGAAACGTCTTGAATAGGGGAGACCATGTGCCTTGAGCCTGTTTTTGGTGGGAGTGACCTCCCCTACCCTCCAGCGAAGTGTCCGTGTGGATGTTGAGTGATGGAGGTGGGTGTTGAAGAGGGATGGACCTTTTCAGGGCCTTTGCTTCCGACCACGGCTTGAGGAGAAGCCGAAGTCTGTTTGGGAGCCGTCTCTTGAGGTCTCTTCGAGCGATGGATGCAGAACGTCTCCAGACTCCCGCGGCATCCTTTAGCTGTGCACGAAGCATTGGGTTTGTCACTGAGGCGAACTGTAGAGAGCCTAGAACTCGTTCCTGCTGGCGTCTTGAGATCCGTTTGGATTTCAGTAGTCGCTTGACAGACCCTGCTATTTCCTTCCTTTTCTTCTGGGGGATGGAAAGGCGGTGTGACTGAAGGTTCCACTGGATTCCTAACCATTGGAACTTCTGAGCTGGAGAGAGGCGAGATTTCTTCGCGTTTATCTTGAATCCCAGGTGTTCTAGGAACTGGGTGACTTTGCTGCAGGATTTTAAACAATCCTCGGGCGATGGAGCCCAGACTAGCCAGTCGTCGAGGTAGGCCATCACCTGGACGTCTCGGAGGCGGAGCTGTTGTACTATGGCGTCCGCCAGCTTTGTGAAGATCCGAGGGGCCACGTTGAGGCCGAAGGGCATGGCCCTGAAGGCGTAGCTTTTCCTTTGGAGTCGAAATCCTAGGTAGGAGGAAGCGTGATGGTTCATTGGAACGTGCCAGTAGGCATCCGCCAGGTGTATGGAGACCGTGTAAGAACTTCGAGGCAGAAGGGTCCTTATCTGTTGAAGAGTCAGCATCTTGAACTTGTTGTTCGCTATGAACTTGTTGAGGGGGGATAAGTCCAGAATGACTCTGAGCTTGTCGGAGTCTTTCTTGGGGATGCAAAACAGTCTCCCTTGGAACCTGGTTGACTTTACCCTCCTTATCACCTTCTTGTTCAAGAGATCTAGGACATATTCTTCCAGAAGGGGGGTTGATTGTTGGAAGAATTGCTGGAAGGTTGGGGGTGGTTGAGTCCAACTCCAGCCTAGACCCTTCTTGACGATGCTGTGTGCCCAGGGATCGAAGGTCCAACGATCCTGGAATTGGCGGAGTCTTCCTCCCACCGGAAGCACTTCATTGCTTCTGGTGTCCCGAGGGCTTACTGCCTCGGCCGCTAGCTCCCCTTCCTCCTCTGCCTCTGGAGGGACGGCGAGATGCGTCTCTGCCTGCACCTCTGTTTGAACCTCTACCTTTGGGACGAAAGGTAGTTGTCTGTTGCTCAAAGGCAGGGGTGAAAACCGGTGACTGGGACAAAACCGGTTGGGTGACCAACTGAAAGGTCTGTTGTGGCTGAGCAGCCACTTGGGGGAGTAGCGGGTCCCGGAAACTGCCGTCTCTGTTGACGTTGCTGGGGTTTTGGCTTGAAGGATTTCCTCTTAGGTTGAGGGCCATCGTCCTGAGAGGATTTCCTCTTTTTCGACATGCCCCACTTGTTGAGAAGGTTCCTATTCTCAGTGGCGGCCTTGTCGGTGATCTCTTTCACAAGGTCGGAGGGAAAGAGGTGCTTACCCCAGATGTTGGAGGAAATCAGCCTCCGGGGTTCGTGTCTCACTGTGGCACCTGAGAACACGAATTCGCGACAGGCTCTCCGAGCCTTCATGAAGTTGTACAGATCCTTTACCAGAGTCGCCATGTGCGATTTGGCGAGTACCATGTAGTGGTCGGGGACTCTGGTGTCACCAGCCATGACGTCAAGCTGTACTTGGAGAGACATGGATGCTGCGAGCCTTTCTTTCGTGTCTTGTTCCCGACGAAGGAGATGGTCATTAAGTTTCGGGAGGTCTTCATTAAACTGACGTCCAGCCACGTCAGGATCTAGTTTTCCCACCACGAAGGTATGCTGGATATCCTTCCAGTGTTGAACGTTGGGGGGGAGTCACCATGGAGAAGGGTCTGCACTCCTCCAGTGCAGGACAGGGCTTCCCTTCTTCCACTGCCTTGTGACACGCAGCGAAGGCCTTTTCCGTAAAGGGAAGGACTGCGTCGTCGGGTGCGACGTAAGTAGGATGCTTCTTGCTCAGTGCCGGAAGCTTTGAGCAGGTAAAACCCCTACTTTTAAAAGCGTTGGCTAGCATAGCCTGGGCCTTCGGGAGATCGAACACTATCACCTCCTTAGGTTCGGTCTCTTCTTTAGAGGCAGGTTCGGATCGAAGCCGGACGTAACAGTCCGGGTAAGCCTCAAAGCTCGGGAAGAACTCCACTTCTTCCAGGGCAACCGAGCCGATCTTATCGCTGATGAAGATCCTGCCCGTTGCGATGACCATATGCTCAGCATACCTCCAGGGGTTGGCGTGTGAGCATATCGGGAGGTCCTTAACCGAAATCTTCTTCGATTCTTTGGAACCTCCCATGGACCTGATGAACTCGTGTGTCACTTGAAGCTTCTGTTCCATAAGGGCTTCTATCATACGGAACATCTCCTGGGCGGATGGGATGGGGTCCGGGGTAGCGGAGGTAGACGGGAGAGACACTTCCGTCGGTGTAGGAGTAGGGGCGGGGGTGGAAGGCGGAGCGACCTCCTGCTCCGACTCGATGTAATCCACCTGGTCCTCTTCATCGTCCGTGCCTTGGGCCATGAGGGTCCTCTCCGTGTCCTCCGAAATATCCGACATACGTTCTTCGTTGTCGGCATCCAGGCGACACTCGTGCATGGACTGGGCCATGACAACATCGGGTTCCACCGATATCTGGACGGTGGGGATCTGATCCTTGGGGACCACAGAATCTGGGGATGCCTTTGGGAACAATAAGGCCCTCATGTCTTCAGTGGCAAGGTACGGTCCAGTGGCGTTCTTCTGGAAGCCACGCACCCACTTGCGTAGCTTCTCTCGAAAAGCGTCCCTAACCTCCGCTGAGGGAGGATTGTTGAACGCGTCGACCAGGCGATCCTGGCAGACCGTACAGTTCTGTGGGTCCCAGAACTTTAGATCCCCTTTCTTGTTGGCACAAGGGGCGTGGGTCCTACACGCCGTGTGTCCATAAAAGTGCGGGCGCTTCACTGCACAGAAGCTGTGGTCGCACTTCAGTTGCTCCTCCTGTAAGAGAAAGAGAACATGAGTATGGGGGAGTCATAAGGATGACTCTTAAACTAAAGTTAAATATTAATTGATTAATTTTAACTTAACATTAAGTGTGATGCACAGAAAATGGGCGGAAAGAAGGAGATAGATACATACTCCGTGTAACTCGCCCGGCTGGTTACCGTGGCCTTCATCCATAGACAATCTGCTGTGACCGAAGGCACAGGATAGAGTTCAACATGGAATGCCTGTAGGGCAGTGTGAATTCTATTGGAAATTGTCTAGGGTATAAGGCTAGGACTGAGGCCACTCAGACACTAGAATTGGGAACTAGAAGATCCCATAGGGTAACGGTTTCCGGCAACCAGCCGTGCTAAGATACACACAGCATGCTGGAAATCTGTGATATGCAAGAAGACAGCATGGTTACTAATAGAACGGTAAGGTAATACCAATCCATTTACGTAATCAAGTCATCTGGTTGCGATGTAGGGCTATCAACATCAGATGATAGCTAGTAGAAGGGGGGTGCAAGTCGTCTTGACGCCTCCGCAAGGCTCCGGCAGACCGCCGGCACGCCGGAGGCCGCTCCAGCAGAGTTTCTGGCATTAAGGAAGACAATATAGAAGTCAAGAGTAATACCAGGGTGGCGGCCGCCGGCACCGCGGCGGCACGCCGGCAGGGAGCGGCGGCTCTGGCAGCCGGAGGTAGCCGGCTTGGTGACAGGGACAAGGATGGTTATAGCGGAACCGGAGTGCCGGCACTCTGAGGGCCGCCCGGTGGACGGACGACTGAGGCTATGAGGAAGGAGGGAAGGCCATCGGCTAGGCGCCGGCGGCAGGCGGCAATCCCCCGGCACGCGGGGGACTGGCGGCGCAGAGGGAAAGGGGGGAAGTCACCAAGGTAGGAGGTGGGTATCACCGACAGTAGAGGCGGCAAGGGACCGGCACCCGGATAGAGAAAGAGACAGAAGGGGGGATGTAGGGGTCCGGCCACGGACCCCAAGACATCCCACCTGAGTGGGTGTACCCATGATAGAGGCTAGCCCTATCACCCAGAAGCGGGGGCCGCAGAGGACCGGGAGCTAAGGGAGCCCAAGGGAGGGCAGGGAACACTCAAGAGGGGGGAGAACCCCTATAGACAAAACGCATCTAGTGGCTAACCCCATAGGACACTATGAAGGGTATATGTACCAGAGCGGACTGCACACAGGAGCTCAAGGTAGCCCTACCACTCCACCCTAGGGAGGAGTTGTAGGACAGGGGACAGATGGGTAAAGACTAACCTAAGCATAGGCTAGGCCATACAAGAGATAGGTGGGGAGGGGAGAAGAGAAGGGTCTTCTGTGGAGGGGGTTCTGTACCAGAGCGGCCACCAAGGAAGGGAGGACACTCCCTAGCCTAAGGTAAGGCAGCCTGTCTGAAAACGGTGCATGGGTATCGTTTCAGAAAGGTACAGAACTGACCTCTCCAAATCCTAACCTAGAGCAGGGATGTCACACCCTGAACTAGGAAGGATGGAAGACGTATCGCTATTGCAGGAAAGGTCGGAGACCTAGCCCCAGCAATAGAGGAAGGACTAGCCGTTCCTCATTCTCGGACGCAACCCTAAGGGGGATCATTCCCTTAGGGAGGACAGAGAAGCGATATAGTACTCTGATAAGAGCTTGACCCCCTTATGTGGTAGGGGGAGCAAGACTACACAGAGGGGGTGCCCTAAGGCAGGGGATGAAGGAAGCATATAGGGGTCCTACTGGTAGGTTAGGTTAGAAAGATACACTATCTAACCTGTCCCCTATATGGTCCCTGAAGGCGATAACACTTGCATCACAGTCAATAGTATTGTAAAATAATGCCACTATCTTCATAAATAAACCTAGGATCACTGATAAATATCATGCATGAACACTGATATAGGCGCTCTGGCCTAGGGGCTATACTAGCCAACTGGTATGGGGTCAGATGATGACCGATAAAAGAGCGTCAAAACACGATATAAAAGTTCCTAGCTATGAAGACTAAATAACTAATAGTATCGATTAGTTAATGAGGCCGGAAAACGCTGTTGAGGCTATCTAAATAAGGCATGCAAAACCAACAGCGATGCCATAAAATGGCCGGTCCGGTGGAGGCACAGCTCTGCCACAAAACATCAAATATCTTGAAAAGTAAAAGTTACTTTACGGTCAGAGCTTATTTAAACAATACTGGAACCTTGTACTCAACTTTCCAGAAGAAGGCGAGGCCGAAGGTAGCGACATAACGAAGATGCAAGCTGATGAAAAAGCACAAGGGAAAATCCGTCTTAGCAAGGCAAGCTACTAGAAGAAGGATGAGGACGGACGTGACGTCATTTAGCAATGGTGCCCGTTTGTTTACGTCTCGAGTACCAAAAGTAGCCACGAACGAGATTAGCTGTGGAACGGCTCCCCAGCTATTCTCCGCCCCTACACACCGAAGTGTTAACTCTGTTTGGGGTGTAGATAGCTATGTGGCGCGTTAATACATGCGTCCCCTGTTGATATACGATGTCTTAAAAGGGAAACCTTTAGGATACTCGCTCCAGAAGTTAGAATTCTGTGATAACCTGTGGTTAAATTCTCTCGGAATACTTAGTAGTGATATACCCAAGGAAGCTACCAAAAAGGAACCTTCCATCAGGACGCCATGGCTTGAGCCCAAAAAGACCACATACAGTAGTAGTAATTCAAAAGGATTGTTGAATTATATATGACATTGAGTTACTATTGAAGCAAATATTCTAATTGGTTGAATGGAAAAAATAGTAAGGCTAATGATGTGACCTTGATGGACGTTTTGGTGGTGTGATTTACCTAATTTAAATTTGGTTCCACCTAATTTTTAGCCAAGTGAAGCACTAACAGTAAGAAAATTTAGTAATTTTTGGGAGAACCACCAATAGCCTTGCAAGTGTTGAAATAAAATTTTGCCAATCATTCATCTCATCTTTACCTGCATTGCTCACTGTCTTTCACTTGTTATCCTTTCCTTATGGCTCTTTTAAACTAATTTGATTTTACCTCACTCCCATTTTCAGTTCTCATTTTCAAACAAATCATTCTATCAAATCCAGTGAAAATAAAATAGCTGCACCAGTAAGTCATGTTTATTGACATTTGGTAATTCTTTTCAGGATCCATGTTCACCACTTTCTGCAGAGAATAATACTTGTGAAGTTTTGACACCAGTTGCAGGGACTGTAGAGGAAAATAATGGTATTTGTGTGTCATCCAGTAATGGCCACATTGAACATATTTCAAAAAAGCAAAAATTTTCTGTTTGCATCACCTGCATTGGTCTCCTTCAGTCTGGATGTACATCGACTATCATCGCACAGGTAGTTTGGTTTTCCTTGTATTATTTTTACAATAATGTACTGTTTTAAATATTTAAACTTACCCGCTGGTTATATATAATAGCTCTATACTTCTGTCCGGCAGAAAATTCAAAACTCGCGGCAATCGCATAGATATGCCAGGTATACACTAGCGCCACCACGGACCTAGGTCAAACTATCCCTCCTAGGATCAGATTTTCTTCTGCCGCCATATTGGCAACAGCTTTGGAAATTCACTCGCCGTTTACCAGGAATAAACAGTGTTCTTGGTGATGTACAGTTGTTTATTGGTTTTTACTTTCGCAATTATTGGACTCGCTTACGGATTCTCTTGAATACCTATTGAATTGGATTATTTTTTTACCCTTGCTTGATTTTGATCTCTCTATTTACATTTCAAAAAGGCTGACCCCTCCCCTTCATATAGGAAGTGTGTGAAAGGGTGTAAAACTCGGCTTCCAAAAGCCTCTGTTGATCCCCATACGATTTGCATTAAATGTAGGGGTAAAATTTGTAATACAGTGAACCCTCGCTACTTCGCGGTTCGACCATCGCGGATTCACCACTTCGCGGGTTTTTTCCATAACCCATATATATACTGTATATACATATCGCGGATTTTCCGGAAATTTCGAAAATACCGCGATATCTGAAGACCCCAAATACGATATTTCGTTACCTGTAATTCCATTAATACTGTAATTAGTAATATCTGCTCTTACTGATTGTTCATTGCATTACATATGATATATAATTCAGCACAGAAAGAAATAAAACACGAAAAGAGAATGTGATCATACGATAATTCAGTACTGTATACAGTACGTAGTAAAATTAAATCGAACATGAAACGCAAATCAGATGCAGTCATACCATATTAGAATGGTGTAAAGCTGCTGATGGCTACTACTGTACTACAAATGTAATGGATGTGCTTCTTTTCCATGAATCTTTTGTATGTATACGTACGTAGTGCTGCATCCAATAATATTCTTTGTTGCAAAAGTCACATTTCGAATAAGCGTACGAGAGAGATAGAGAGAGAGAGAGAGAGACACACATCCTACAACAAAAGCATAAAATAGCATACGTAAAGCTATTATTATTATTGTTATTATTATTATTATTGTTGTTGTTAATAAAGTTATTATTGTTATTATTATCATTATTATTATTATTACTGTATTATTATCATTATTTATTATTATTATTATTATTAATACTGTACGTACAGTATACGCGGTGTATCTTGTACTTTGAGTTGGTAACCTACGCATCATATAAGACGGGTTGTGATTGGTTCAAGCGCTGATAGATGACGAATCAGAACACAAGTTTTGTTATCTAGCCTGTGATTGGTGTTTTGCCCGTCATCTCCAACCCGCAGCATCTAGGTTCTCGCGGCGGCCACTTTCTCTTACGCCGTATCGCTGAGTAGACGTTCTTAAGTTTGTGAACTTTAATCTGTGCTGTGTGCGACTGTTTTAAGTTGAACTTTTTGTTGAACTTTCTGTTAAATCCTACTGTACAATGGCTCCCAAGCGTTCTGCTTCTACTAAGGCTGGTAGTGAGCCTAAACGCCACCGAAGGATGATGACGATTGCTGAGAAGGTGACGCTTCTCGATATGTTGAAAGACGGTAGAAGCTATGCGGCCGCAGCGCGCAATTTTGGAATCAACGAATCCACTGTTCGCTATATCAAGAAGGACGAATCGAACATTAGAAAGACGGCTGCAATCACCTTTAGCAGATTAGTGAAGCGAGTCGTTACCACGCGTAATAAAATGGCTCCCAAGCGTTCTGCTTCTACTAAGGCTGGTAGTGAGCCTAAACGCCACCGAAGGATGATGACGATTGCTGAGAAGGTGACGCTTCTCGATATGTTGAAAGACGGTAGAAGCTACGCGGCCGCAGCGCGCCATTTTGGAATCAACGAATCCACTGTTCGCTATATCAAGAAGGACGAATCGAACATTAGAAAGACGGCTGCAATCACCTTTAGCAGATTAGTGAAGCGAGTCGTTACCACGCGTAATAAAACAATCGTACGCATGGAAGGTTCTTTAGCTGTGTGGATTGCCGACTGCCGGAAGAAGAACATAGCCTTGGATACGAACACCATCCGAACAAAGGCTTTGAGCTTGTATGAGAATTTTGCTGCAAAGGAACCTCAAGACGACGACGGCAACCATGCTGAAGAAGATGATGATGCAGATGAACCTCAACCAGGGACATCCACTGATTCCCAGCCTCAGAAACAACGTTTTTCCGCCAGCAAAGGATGGTTCGCGAAGTTTCAGAAACGCTTCGCCCTGAAAAGCGTTTCCCTGCATGGCGAGGCTGCTTCGGCTGACACTGCCGCTGCTGAAACTTACGTGAACCAGACGTTCAAGAATATTATCTCCGAAGGTGGATACAAGCCGGAACAAGTGTTTAATATGGATGAGACCGGCTTGTTTTGGAAGAGAATGCCGTCGCGAACTTCCCTGTTCAAAGAGGAAGCCAAAGCCTCTGGCTTTAAAGCATTCAAGGATCGCGTTACCCTCGTGATGTGTGGCAATGCTGCTGGATTTTTGCTAAAGCCGGGGCTTATTTATAACTCGAAAAATCCTCGCGCTTTGAAAAATAAGAATAAGAATCTCCTTCCCGTGTACTGGATGCATAATCCAAAAGCATGGATTACAAAGATGCTGACCTCCAACTGGTTCCACCAGTGTTTCATCCCGCAAGTCAATGAATATCTCGTAGAGAAGGGCTTGCCATTCAAGATCCTTCTCCTTATGGATAACGCTGGTGGACACGCAACTGACCTGTCGCGTGAGGGCGTTCAGGTTGAGTTCCTGCCACCCAACACCACGTCATTAATTCAACCGATGGACCAGGGGGTTATCAGGGCGTTCAAGGCCCTCTACACGAAGAATACCTTGGCGGACCTCGTTGCGTGTGTGGATGCTGCCCAAGATGATGAGGATGAAGATTATAACTTGAAGGCGTACTGGCGGCAGTACACCATAGCCACGTGCCTGAAGAATATTCAGAAGGCACTGCAAGAGATGAAACCTGCAACTGTGAATGCGAGCTGGAAGAAGTTGTGGCCCCAGATTGTTTACGACGACGAGGGATTTACACCTGCTGAGATTCAACACTCTGCAATACGGAAATCTGTGCAGTTGGCTGCCATAATTGGAGGTGACGGGTTTGGCGACATGACGACTGAAGACGTCGACAAGTTGTTGGACTGCCATTCCCAGCCCCTAACTGACGCAGACCTAGAAGACCTGACGAAATCGGCAAGCGAAGAAGAGAGTGAAACCCAGGAAGAGACCCAAGAAAATGTCGAAGAAACGGGCTTAACACTAGAACGGCTTGCCAAGGTCTGCAACCATATAAAGGAGGTGAAAGAAATGTTGCAAGAGTGGGACGAGGATATGGTTCGTTCTATGCAATTCTCCAACAAGGTCGATGACATCATGACTCCCTACAGGATGCTCCTAGAGCGAAAAAAGAAGCAGCGGCAGCAACTTTCAATCACAATGTTCTTCCAGCCTCGCAAAAAAGAGCCAATTCCTCCTGCTAGTACGCCTTCGGAAGAAATTGAAGAAGTTGAAGAGGTGTCCCAGGAAAAGACACCTCCGTCTGAAGAGACGTAAAATACTATCATTGGCTGCACAGTAGAAGACATCATCAGCTTCATCATCATCATTTCTACTGTGCAGCAAATTCATCGCCATCATCATTCAAGTTTTTCTTGAAATTCTTTCGTGGTGAGTACGGTAACAATCTTTATTTTTTACTTTAATATTCTCACATTCTAAAACTGTATTTGTGCCTGTTTTATAGTTTAGTACTGTATGCATTAAGTTAAAGGGAAGGTTTTAAAAGTCTACATGTTTTAACCTATCATATTTTTTTTGTTTAAAATTTACATTTACAGTACGTACGTAAAACAATCTCTCTCTCTCTCTCTCTCTCTCTCTCTCTCTCTCTCTCTCTCTCTCTCTCTCTCTCTCTCTCTCTCTCTCTCTCTCTCTCGTAAATTGTTTTCCTGCTTTGCTACGTACAATATGTACTGTATGATTTTATATAGATACGGTAAATTATATTTGTAATAACATATTTTGTAAATGCTTTTACTGTAAATATCATTATTTATCACTTTCATCATGCGCGTTAAATGCCTTCTTTGTTCTGAGCGTGGTTGTTTACTGAGTGTACAGTACTTTATGACTCCGTCGTTTCAGGCGGCGTCATAAAGAAAAACATTTCATTTGGAAGTCCTAAGAAAAATTAAGTAAAACATTGGTAATAACAAAATCAACATACAGTACTGTACTGTATAATCAATATAATCGATGCAAAAACTAACCTATACATATATGTGTACACTAAATGAGTTTTTTTCTTCATTATGATCAGAGATGAACGTAAACAAAACATTGGTTGCCATTTTTTATCGTGCTTTTTAGCGTGTTTAGGAAACGCATGATATAAAATCGCCTTTAATATTTGTGCCTGTTTTAGTTTAGGGTACTGTAGTACATGCATTAAGTGTTCTGTACATTATAGGGTAGTTTGTTAACAGTACTACGTACAAGGGAAGGTTTTAAAAGTCCGAATATACATGTTATATAAATAGGTGAATATGGTGTCACTACTTCGCGGATTTTCACCTATCGTGGCCGGGTCTGGAACCTATCTACCGCGATAAACGAGGGTTCACTGTATTGAAGATAGATGTCATGAATGTTTTGAATTATCCGAGAGTCAGTGGTTGGCTTATGAACGCTACTCTCGCAAACTAGAAAGAGATAGAATCAGACGTAGTTCCTCTCGATCAAGGGATTTATCATTTTCTAATGTCATTGAACCTAATTCTTCCCCTGTAGTGGTAGATCCTGAACCTAATCCTGTTCAATCTGAGCCTACAATGAAAGATATGATGACAGCGATCCAGGCTCTTGGTTCAAGGGTAGAATCGCTAGCAGCGGACAGAGACCAAATTATGTCCGAGGTTAATATGCTTAAAAGGGGTATTATTAATAGTGCTATTAATGTGTTCAGTGATGTGGAGGGTGCGTCTGTGCGTTCTTGTCGTTCACCTAGCCTTAGACCTCTTGCAAGCTCCCGAACCCATGGGAGAAGTAAAGTCGATCGGCGAAAGGGAACGAGAGGCGTCATCAATCGCGCAGACGTACCTTTGAGTGTTCCTGTTGTCTCGATGTCACAGATCGCTCGCCCTCACCATGGGAAAGGTGAGGTTAGTTTTTTATCCTCATCCTCGGATGAAGCTATGCATGGCAAAGTCTGGCGTCAAGCTTCCAGACCCCTTAAAAGAAAGGCGGATGAAGGCGTGCAGCGACGCTATCCATCACCGCAAGCGCCTGGCTGTAGCCATTGGGATTCGCCAGAGCGTTTTCAATTGTCTGCTCAATGTTCTCCTCCTAAACGTACTAACAATATGTCGGAAATTGACCAGGGGATAATTCAGACTGAGTCAGAGCTTATTCCTGAGTCTGGCGTTACGGTGCAGGCACCACCGCTTCCATCGGACTGAATTCCATCTCCCGATTATGTGGAGCGTTATGCAAGCGATGAAGAAGGCGAATTCGCTATAGAAGTTTCGACTCCTGTTTCGTCTAAAATTGATCCTAAGTGGTCTATGCTGCTTGACATGAAGCAGCAACTCTCAACGTTTATGCATTCATATCAGCCCGCGGTCAGCAAAGCGTTGGTTCGTCATGATTCCGATCGTGACGCGATGTCGCACAGGCGGCCTACCTTTACACGCGATGTTGAGCGGGGTGATGGAACTGCTTCAACTAAGTCTGCTAGTGCTCATAGAGTTCCTATTTCTCTTGACAGCAAACGTCAAGCGAGTGAGCGTGACGTCGAGAGTCATCATTCCAGGCGCGACGACAAGCGCCAGGCAGCTGAGCGCGAAATCGCGCGCCAGGCGCCTGAACGTGACATGGTGCGCCTAGCTAAGCGTGACTTAAAACAAAAAGAATGTGACGTCGCATGTCAAGCAGACCATGACACCAAACATGAGTCGGATTCAGTACAGCATGCGCACGGACGTGACGCCAAGCGCAATATTATTGAGCGCCAAGTAGGCAAACAAACTGAACGACTTGATCGCGCACAACGTGCGGCTAACGCTTGCGCTCGCGAGCGGCGCCTTTCAGAACTAGAAGCGGTTACACCCGCTGGAATTATTTCGGAAGAGGATCAGGATGATCATTCCTCCCTGGATGAGCCATTGGACATTTCCTCAGAGGAGGAAGGAAATAAAACACCACAACATTCTGTTGATCTCAAGAAGATTATGTTGATTTTCTCAGAATTATTTCCTGACAACTTTACTCCTGTAGCCCCTCGCTCTCCTTCATTGGAGTTTACAGTGAGATTATCATAAAAAACGTCAAGGTTCACTAAGATGGTTCTCTCCCGCTCTTCTAAGAGAGCATTAAAGTTGATGGAGAATTGGATGCAATCTAAGAGAGTTTCAGGCAAGACAAACTTCTCTTCTCCTCCAGCCAAGTTAGCCTCCAAGTCTAGCGTATGGTATGAAACAGGAGGTGTCCTAGGCTTGGGAGTTCCTGCCTCTGCTCAGGGCAACTTCTCGAGTTGGGTAGACTCTTCTTGCCGCTTAGCTATGAGAAGAACGAAGATTTTATGGTCCATATCTGAGTTTGACCATCTTCTCAAGGGCATATATAGAGCTTTTGAAGTTTTTAACTTCCTTGACTGGTCTCTGGGTACCTTGGGAAAGAAAGTTTCTGCTTTAAAGGACCCTGAGATTTGTAACCTTATTCATATAATGTCCTGCATGGACAAAGCTGTAAGAGATGGCTCAAATGAATTAGCAGCCCTATTCACAGCCGGAGTTGTTAAGAAGAGAGAAACTATGTGCTCTTTTCTCTTCATGGGAGTCACTCCATTCCAGAGGTCAGAGTTGCTTTATGCTCCTCTTTCTCCTTCTCTTTTCTCTCAGGAACTAGTAAAGGAGGTGGCTGCTGCCCTTACTCAAAAGGCTACTCACGACCTGGTCTCTAAATCAGCAAGGAAGGTTCTTCCAACGTCTTTCTCCACCCGTGGGTTCAAGGAGGATTCTACCTTCCCTCAAACAACAAAGTTTTTCCTGGAAGGACAGTCGGTAGAGGCAGCTTTAAATCCGATAGTAGAAGGGCCAGAACAAAGAGAGGTTCTAGGTCAGGCAGAAGCAGACTCTGACTGCCTTCACCTTCAGACAGCAGTGGGGGCCAGGCTAAGCAATTTTTGGCAGGCCTGGGAGAAAAAGGGAGCGGACCCATGGTCCATCCTAGTGTTAAAGAAGGGATATAAAATCACTTTTATCTCGAAACCCCCGTTAATTTCAAACCTGGTGGATCTTTCTCCCAAATACAAGGAAGAATCAAAGAGGCAGGCCATGCAGCTTCAAATGTCTCTCTTGCTAGAGAAGTAGGCGATAGAGAGGGTACGGGACTTAAAATCACCAGGCTTTTACAACAGGCTGTTCCTGGTTCCCAAGAACTCGGGAGGATAGGGGCCCAGTCCTGGACGTAAGTGCCCTCAACAACTACGTCCAGAAGACAAAGTTTACGATGGAATCCCAGAGTTCAGTTCTTGCGGCAGTAAGGAAAGGCGACTGGATGGTCTCATTAGACCTCCAGGTTGCTTATTTTCATGTCCCAATTCACCCGAGTTGCAAATGTTACCTAAGGTTTGTGTACAGGAAGGAAGTATTCCAGTTTCGGGCCTTATGCTTCGGCCTCACCACTGCCCCTCTAGTCTTCACAAAGATCATGATGAATGTGGCAAGCATGCTCCACTCGAGAGGCATCAGAGCTTCCTTGTATTTGGACAATTGGCTACTAAGAGCCCCCTCACTCAATCGCTGTCTGGAGGATTTGCGTCTGACAATGAGTCTGTCAGAGGAGCTAGAACTTCTGGTGAATGCAGAGAAGTCTCAATTGATCCCTTCCCAGAAGATCCTTTATTTGAGGATGGAGATTCACAGTCTAACTTTTCAGGTTTTTCCATCACCTGCAAGAATACAGCTAGCTCTCCTAAGGCTTTGTGCCTTTCTAAAGAAGGAGTTTTGTTCAGTGAGGAAGTGGATGAGTCTCCTGGGAACCCTCTCTTCACTAGAACAATTTGTATGTCTCGGGAAACTAAATTTATGACCCCTTCAGTTCCATCTCAATTGCCATTGGAGCAAAGAGGACAGCCTCGACCAGGAGAGCATTCCTCTTACGGAACCGATAAAAGAGTGCCTTCGTTGGTGGAACAACATAAACAGGCTCCTGGAAGGTCTCTCTTTGGAACAAGAGAGCCCAGACCTTGTGTTGTTTTCCGACGCCTCGGACTCTGGGTGGGGAGCAACACTAGGAAAGTCAGAGATTTTGGGTCTATGGACAAAACAACAGCTAAGTCTCCACATCAATCAAAAGGAGCTGTTAGCAGTCCTGTTGGCTCTCAAAGGGTTCGAGAAGCTAGTACTGAAGAAAGTTATTCAAATCAATGCGGAAAATACCACAGCTTTGACCTACATAGCGAAACAAGGGGGAACACATTCGAGGCCTCTTTACGAGTTAGCAAAAACTCTTCTCGTTTGGGCACATCAAAGAAAGATATCCCTGTTGACAAGATTCATTCAAGGGGGAAAAGAATGTGAGGGCAGACAGCCTCAGCAGGAGGAATCTAGTTCTCCCCACAGAGTGGACACTGCATCTAGATGTATGCAAGAAACTTTGGCGGATTTGGGGTCGCCCCCTTATAGATCTATTCGCAACCTCAAAAACCAAAAGACTAGAGAATTATTGCTCCCCAGTTCCGGATCTCGAAGCATCACACACAGACACGTTCCTGATGGACTGGTCACACCTAGATGTGTACGCTTTCCCTCCATTCAAAGTACTGCACAAAGTACTACAAAAGTTTGTGTCTCATGAGGGAACCATATTGACGTTAATAGCCCCCTTCTGGACGTCAAGAGGTTGGTTCACAGAGGTACAGTACTGGAAGGATGGTGGATGTTCCAAGAAGCTTGCCATTGAGAATAGATCTTCTCAGACAACCCCTCTTGGCAAGAAACCATCTAAACCTCCCAGCTCTACGTCTGACTGCCTTCAGACTATCGAAAAACTCGCAAGATCTAGAGGATTTTCGAAGGAGGCAGCCAAGGCTATTGCTAGAGCAAGAAGAACTTCTACCATCAGGGTGTACCAAACCAAGTGGGAAGTTTTTAGAGCATGGTATAAAAGAAACTCAGTTTCTTCATCCAGTACCTCTATAGCTCAAATTGCCAATTTCTTTTTAGAGCTTAGAAGAAGGCACAATTTCTCCTCCTCAACCATTGAAGGGTACAGGAGTATGTTAGCAGCGGTCTTTAGGCATAGACATTTAGACCTCTCGAATAACAAGGACCTTCAGGATCTCCTTAGATCCTTTGAAACCTCTAAGAAACGTCAACAGGATTCACCAGCCTGGAATTTGGACGTAGTTTTAAAATTTCTTATGAGTGACAGATTTGAACCTTTGAACTCTGCTTCTTTTAAAGATTTGACTTTAAAGACTTTATTTTTAGTAAGCTTAGCAACAGCTAAAAGGGTCAGTGAAGTTCATGCTTTTAGCAAAAACATTGGCTTTAGAAATGGCAAAGCTATATGCTCCCTGCATCTTGATTTTCTAGCCAAAAACGAACGTCCTTCTCACCCATGGCCAAAATCTTTCGAAATTGCTAACCTCTCTGATTTGGTGGGTGAGGAACTTGAGAAGGTTCTTTGTCCTGTTAAAGCACTAAGGTTATATTTAGACAGGACTAAAGGTTTAAGAGGCAGTTCAGAAGCTCTTTGGTGTGCAGTCAAAAAGCCTGCTTTACCTATGTCTAAAAATGCCTTATCATATTTCATAAGACTTTTAATTAAAGAAGCTCACACACTATGGTGAGGCAGATCTTAAGCTCTTGAAAGTTGAGACTCATGAAGTTAGAGTTGTGGCAATTTCTGTGGCTTTTAAACAAAATCGTTCTCTGCAAAGTTTAATGGATACAACATTTTGGAGAAGTAAATCTGTATTCGCATCACATTATTTAAAACGTGTCCAGACTCTTTATGAGGACTGCTACACTTTGGGTCCATTCGTAGCAGCGAATGCAGTAGTAGGTGAAGGATCTACCACTACACTCCCTTAATCCCTAGTACCCTTTTCCCCTCTTGGAACTTGTATATAGTTTTATGATTGGAGGAAATTGTTAGACAATCTTCCGCAATCTTTGATTTAGTCAGGTAGTCATTTGTTCCTTGAGAGCGCCCGGAACAACGGTATTTGTTGAGGTCCTGTCAGCATTAGGTTAGTCACCGTTTGACAGCTCCTAGAGTTCTTCAGCCCCCTGGGTGGATCGCTGGTTCTCAAAGGACAGCAGACTTATTTATGCTGAGAACCATTGAAGTCAGCTTCCTGAATAGGTACGAACCCTTAAGCTAAGTTTTGTTTTAAACTCTTAAGTGAAATTCCATTAATGTTGTTGTCTCTGACCCGCCACCAAGGGTGTCAATCAGCAATTATATATAACCAGCGGGTAAGTTTAAATTTTTAAAGATTATATTTTCATAATAAAATAAATTTTTGAACATACCCGCTGGTTATATAACTTAAAATCCCCCCCTTCCTCCCCTCTAGAGACCTATGGGCATGGAAAATCTGATACTAGGAGGGATAGTTCGACCTAGCTCCGTGGTGGCGCTAGTGTAAAGCTGGCATATCTATGCGATTCCCGCGAGTTTTGAATTTTCTGCCGGACAGAATTATAAAGCTATTATATATAACCAGCGGGTAAGTATGTTAAAAAATTTATTTTATTATGAAAATATCATTTTAGGAAAGTTATATTTTTTTGTTTGTTCCGTAACTGGAATACAAAAATACGCTATTTATTTAGGGGTATTACTTTCTGTGGTAGCTGAAATGACGAGCCATTAAAATTTAGCTGGGGTTAACTACCCACACCGCTAGTTAGCGGGGGTGGGGGTTGGGGTAGCTTGCTAAAGCTCTCACTCACACACCAGTGATTTAGCTCACTTTGCTTTTGGCTCGGATGGTGTACGGTCGTTGCCGTTCTTCATCCTTCGCTGTTATTAGGACTGCCATTAATTCTTTGTTCCGACACAGATACAAACCTTTGCTATTTATAGGGTATTACTTTCGGCAACGCAGAAAACCAGCCAAGACAATTTTAGTGAGGGATGATTACCCCATCCGCTAGTTAGCGGGGTGGGGTTGGGGTATACTAGCTACCCCGCTCACTCACACCTGTCGGTTGAGTAACCACTTTTGCTTTTGGCTTGGTAGAGTGCGGCACGTCTCTCTCTCCCGTTAAGCAAAACTGCCTTGACTTTATTACTTTTCCTTTTTCTTTTGTGTGTATTGGTGTGTTTGGTTATTGTCCCGCTATGCGAACATGTCCAGGGATTGAAGGCCGCCGCTGCGGCACCTTCATGTTGTCCGTGGAGACGGACCCACACCCTTTATGCCCGGCTTGGCGGGGAACTCAGTGTTCGCGGGACAACACCTGTTCCGAGTGTAGGGAGTGGCCTGCCTCATAGTGGGAGAGGTTTGTGCGTAAGAAGAAGTCTAAACGCGAATCTTCGCTTTCGGGGTCTTCCTCGAAATTGAAGAAATCGCGGCCTTCTGCTTCCTCTACGCCCAAATCTCTACCCGAAGGTAATCCTCGACCAGGCCCTTCCTGGGCATGGTCAAGCAGTAGCGCAGGGCTTGTGACTCCAGGTCAACCCTATGGGATAGACGAGGGTGGCGGCTCCCCTAGTGAGTCGGCTCCTTCTCTTCCCCCAGGGAGCGCCTGTTCCTTTCCAGACCTTGTGTCTTTGTGGCCATCGCTGGGCGTCGATGATAACCCTACAAAGGAAGTTCTCCTTCAACTCCTCCAAAGGGGAGCAGAGAGAAGGCGTTCATCTCCTTCCTCTGCGGAGGTCGATCCTCCTCTTCTGGGCGCAGGCGCTGTTGCCAGTCAGTCAGGCCGAGAGTCTGGTTCCAACGCCGAGGAGTTAGCTAACCCACCAGGGGCAGTGGCAGGGCTCTGCCCAAGGCAAGCTTTTCCTTCGGGAGAACATATCTCTCGTTTGCGAGAGAAGATTGCCTCTGTACATCAGCAATCTCCTTAAGCTTTAGGTTCTCCTCTAGGGGCGGAAAAAGAATCTTGTTATAAGCGTAGTTCTCCTTCGGGTGAACTCTTCTCCCCTGCGAAGGAATTATCTGTAGACCTTAATCAGTCTGTTGAACGTTCCTCTCCGGAGGTTCGTAGAGTGGAGGGGTGGGTAACCCCTCTCCACCCCGGACGCTCTCCTCCTCTGGCTGTGAGGAGACATCTTTTTGAACCTGTTGGTTCTCCTCACGTTGACCCTTTGGGGTCTCGTGACGATCACCCTTTGGGCTGGCGTGATCTTGAGCCCTCGGGCTCTCGTCATGTTGATCCTTCGGGTTCTCATGACAGCAGGAGTCCTTCAAGTCTCTGTCGCGCTGAACCTTCGGGCTCTCGCGACTCGAAACCTTCGGGTTTCTGTTACGCTGAACCCTCGGGCTCTCGTAACGATGGTAATGTTGACCTCCAGGTTCTCATACCGTCAGTCACGTTGATCTTTCGTGGTCTCGTGACAGAGGAACCTCAGTTCCTCGTTACATTGACCCTTTGGGGTCTGGTAACCTGAGTTACGCTGAACCCTTGGGCTCTCGTAACTTTAGTCACGCTAACACTTCGGTGTATCTTGACAGAGAAACTTCGGTTTCTCGTTGCGTTGATCTTTCGGGTTCGCGCAACACAGTTCACGCTGAACTTTCGGGTTCTCGTGACCATAGTCATTCTTTTTATGACAGAGAGTTTTCAAACTCTCGTTGTGTTGATCGTTCGCGCTCACACAACACAAGTTATCGTGAACCTTTGGGTGAGCGTAGCAATGAGTTCTCTCATCAACCTGAGAGCTCTCGCGCGCACGACCAAGTTGGCGTGCACGACCGGATCGGCATGCATGACCGACTTGGCGCGCACGACCGACTTGGTGCGCGCAAACAAAATGGCGAACATGGCGCGCGGGTTCATCCTATGGCGCGCCATATGTGCGAACATCCTTTTCTCGCCATGCGCGCGAACATCCTGTTGCTCGCCATGCGCACGAACAACCTTATGCACGCCATGCGCACGAACTACCTTATGCGCGCCACGAGCGCGAAAAAGGTGCGTGCGCACGAGCACCCTTCCTCCTACCAACAGTACGGCGCACGAGCGCACGACCATCTTGGTGCTCATAATCAGTCTCTCAAGCCCCTTAGGCTTCAACAGAGACAACAGACGCCTGCGCGACCGAACCCAGATCCTATCCCTAAGGGTAGGCCTGTGCCGTTCTTGCCAGTAGGGAAACCTCCCTCAGACAAGAGGGTTAGGAAACCTGCCTAGGTTCCTAAACCCAGGGAGCAGTGCCTTCCTAAGGACCTCCCCCTTAGTTCCTCGGGAGCCCGTGACCCCCCGTGGCTTAGCATCATATTTGATGCAATGCGCCAAGCAATGAAAGGAGTCTTTCCCCGCTCCCAGTCCTTAGGTGACACACCTAGGATCCATTTATCGCCTCCTCTCTTCCCAGGGTCTTTTCCTCCCTCCGATCCTAGGAGGAGTTCGGAAGATTCCGAGCAGGCGGGTCCTTCTGGCAAGGGGAGACGGTCATCCCCTCGCAAGAGACCTCTGGAGGAGATTAGGCATGGACCTCAGGTAGCCCCCTGTAGTTCAAGACGCCAAAGGCCAGACCAAAGGGGAAAAGGAAAAGGATTCGTCCTTCGCCCCCCAAGGAGGATAGGGTTACTTCCCATGGAGACTCCTTCCGTCCTTTACCGGTCGAGATAGTGTCTAAGGAGGCACGACCTGCGACCGGACGGGACTCACCCCGTACGGCAACGGACTTAAATTCCACCTGTAAGCCGACGGAGTCCTCTAGGCCCTTGGGGACAGAGGACCTCCGGCCTCGTGGGAGGGAACCGAAGGATTTGTTCACCATGCCCAAATCCTTGGCCAGGCTTCCTTCCTTGCTGCCTCCTAGGCAGCCGGAAGCGAGCACTTCCTCGGCAGTCTCCCTATTTCCAGTCTATCCAGTTGACGACTTCGACCCACTCCGGGCTCCTATGGATGAGAGCTCGGTCGTGGAAGGGCAGAGCGATCTCGAGGATGACGCTCTGCCAGCAGTCGCTAGCCCTAAGCTTACGGAGGATGAGAGGAAGGAGTCGGAACACGCCTTCTGGCAGGTCCTAGCCTGCATCTGCTCCTCAATGGGCATCCAGATCCATCGGCTGCCCCTCTAGATGGAAAAGAAACTGTCCTTGACCAGTTCTATGGCACTCAGAAACCTCATGGGACCAATGCAGCTTTGCCCTGGTCAAAGGGGTTGAAGAGTGCCAAACAGAAGGCAGTGTCCCTGGCAACAGGGTCCACCTCTTCTCTCAGCTCCAGCTCGTCCTCCAAACTTCGACCTCCTCCGTATATGTTTCAGAGGAGGTACTACGAGATCTTCGGGGAATCTCTTCCAACGCTGCCTCTCGACCACTCTATAGAGGCACTCTCGAAGGCTACCCCCTTCGAGAAACTTACGGGACTTTGTCTCCTTTTCGGCCTCTGAAATCCCAAACCAGGAGAAGGTGGCGAAGTACGCCATGCAGGCTACTTCGTGGCTGGATTTCTGGTTAGGATCCTTAGGACAACTGATGCGTTCTAAAGACCTGTCTCGGGAGTCCTCCAGGAAGTCTTTGGAGACTTTCCATTTGTCTGGCACTCGGGCCATCGAGTTCCTCTCCCATCAGGTAGTGAAACTTTGGGCCAACACTATTCTGAAGAGGAGAGAGGCTGTCATAGGCAAGTTCCATAGACATCTCCCTCAGGCCGAAGTAGCGAGACTGAGAAATGCTCCTTTCGAGGGCAATCCTTTGTTCCATCCCAAGGATGGCGAGCGGGTGGCAGAGAGGTGGAGGAAGTCCAGTCAGGACTCTCTCATCCAAAAGGTCATTAACAGCTAGATCTTACCCCTCTCTGCCACAGCGGAAAGGACAGCAAAACCCGCAACCGAAAAGGGCTAGAAACCCAAAACAGCAGGGTAAAAAGGGTGCAAAGCAGGCCTTTCACAGCAAAAAGTCCTTTCGTGGAGGAAAGGGTAAGAAGGGATCTGGCCGAGGCCGGTCCCAATAAGACAGGCAATCCTCCCATTTGCCCACCTGTGGGGGGATGTCTGCAAAGCCGCTGGCAGAGGTAGCTTCACCACGGGACCGAACCCTGGATGGTTGAGGTGATTCGTTCAGGGTACCGTATCCCGTTCACGCTCTCTCTCCCCCCACTGACTCGAGTGCCGATTTCATCGAACTCCTGTGCGAAGGGATCAGCACGGGAGTTTGCCCTCAGGCATAAGTCCAGTCCATGTTGGAGAAGGACGCTCTTCAGGAGGTCCCCAACGGGTACCCAGGCTTCTACAGTCAACTCTTGTGAAAAAGGCGTCTGGAGACTACAGACTAGTCATCGACCTCTTGGCCCTGAACAGGTTTGTTGAACAGACACCTTTCAGGATGGAGACGGCCGACACAGTCAGACAAGCGATAAGACTTCATGTGCACTCTAGATCTAAAGGACGCATACTTCCAGATCCTAATTCACCCGTCTTCCAGGAAGTATCTGAGATTCATGTTCAATTGGAAGCATTAACAGTTCAGGGTACTGTGTTTCGGTCTTTCCACAGCACCCCAGGTATTCACGAGAGTATTTGCCCTAGTATCATCTTGGGCTCATAGAGTCGGCATCCGTCTCCTAAGATATTTGGACGACTGGCTGATTCTGGCAGACTCGGAGGCGGCCCTTCTCCGCCACCGAGACGAGCTTCTAAGGTTTTGCCAGGATCTGGGGATCGTGGTAAACCTCGAGAAGTCTTAACTGCTCCCCTCTCAAGAACTGGTATATCTAGGCATGCGATTAGACACCCTAAGGCGGCACAAAGCATTTCCATCAGACGAAAGGATCCAGAGACTGAGGGAGATAGCACAGGTCTTCCTCAGTCGGGAAGAGCTCCCAGCGCAGTATTGGCTTCGCCTTCTCGGTCACCTCTCTTCCCTGACCCGACTGGTCCCCAACAGTCGCCTCAGGATGAGATCCCTCCAGTGGCGACTAAAATCCTAGTGGAACCAACACTCCGATTCCCGGGATCACCTAGTCCGCATAGGGCTAGAGGAACAGTCGGACCTCAGGTGGTGGCTGGCGGAGCCGAACATCTGCAAAGGGGTCGATCTTCTCGTCTCTCCCCCGGAATTGATGCTGTTTTCGGATGCATCAAAAGAATGGTGGGGGGCTCACGTGCTGCACCATTACATCTCCGGCCAATGGTCCGAATCAGAAAGGTACCAGCACATAAATCTCTTGGAGATTAGGGCAGCCTTTCTGGCCCTCAAAAAGTTCCACCAGGTCCTGGCGGGGCACTCCATGGTGTTGATGAGCGACTACACCACGTTAGTAGCTTATCTAAGCAAACAGGGCGGTACCTTTTCGCAGCAGCTGTGCCATCATGCAGTAGAGATACTCAGATGGGCAGAGGACAACTCGGTGACTCTATCAGCTTGCTTCATTCTGGGCAAGCGTAATGTGCTAGCAGACAAGCTGAGCAGAGTGACTTGGATAGTTGGCACCGAGTGGTCTTTGAATCCTATAATAGCCAACAAAGTCCTGACTTTATGGGGTTCCCCGACTGTGGATCTGTTTGCAACGGCCCTGAATTTCAGGCTCCCGTTATACTGCTCCCCAGTCCCGCATCCCCGAAGCTCTTTGGCAAGATGCTTTCCAACAATGGTGGATAAATCTGGACGCTTATGCGTTTCCCCCATTCTGTCTGATGAGAAAAGTCCTCAACCAGGTACAGTACGAGCAAGCAACAACTTGCAAATGACCCTCATAGCTCCGCTATGGCAGAATGGTTCCCGGACCTTCTGCATCTCCTCACAGAGATCCCGAGGGAGCTCCCTCCACAGCACAACCTCCTCAATCAACCACATGCCAACATCTTCCACAAAGCCGTAGCTTCGCTTCGACTTCACGCCTGGAGACTATCCAGCACCTCCTCACACAGAGAGGCTTTTTGCAACCGGTTGCGAAAGAATGGCTGGACACCTCAGGAGATCCACAGAGGCAGTCTACCAGGCGAAGTGGTTAGTTTTCTGTGGTTGCTGTTGTTGAAGGGGTATCTCTCCCCTCGATGCCTCTGTTCCAACTATAGCGGAGTTTCTTGTATACCTTCGGGAAGAAATACTTCTCTCGGTCTCGGCAGTCAAAGGCTACCGCTCAGCCTTGAGTCTCGCCTTTAGACTGAAAGTCGATATTTCCTCCTCGGAACTTTCTTTGCTCATACGCAGTTACGAGCTTACTTGTCCCCAGGCAGAGCTAAGACCTCCCCCTTGGAACGTGGTTCGGGTCCTCAGGTCTCTGAAGGGCTTCCCCTATGAACCATTACACCAGGCCTCCGATCGCCACTTCACGTGGAAGACGGTGTTCCTGCTCACTCCGGCTTCGGCCAAGAGAGTCAGCAAACTTCATGGTCTATCTGCTGATGTCTCCACTCTAGGAGATGGGTGTAGAACAGTGGTTCTCAAACTGGGGTTCGTGATCCCCTGGGGGACCGCAAAGGCATCTCAAGGGGACCTTGAAGGGGCCACCAAATCATCCTCACACGTAGGCTATAACTAGGATTACTCTCACCATAATGTTTGGCATTTAATATATGCTAACAAATGTTCTTTTGCTTCTGGTGGTATACAGTGGACCCTCGCTACTTCGCGGTTCGACCATCGCGGATTCACCACTTCGCGGATTTTTTCCATAACCCATATATATACAGTAACATATATATATATATATATATATGTATGCATGTATTTATGTATATATGTATGTATGTATATATGTAGGTATGTATATATATATATATATATATATATATATATATATATATATATATATATATATATATATATATATATATATATATATATATATATACAGTGAACCCTCGCTACTTCGCGGTTCGACCATCGCGGATTCACCACTTCGCGGATTTTTTCCATAACCCATATACTGTATATATATACAGTGAACCCTCGTTTATCGCGGTAGATAGGTTCCAGTCGCGGCCGCGATAGGTGAAAATCCGCGAAGTAGTGACACCATATTTACCTATTTATTCAACATGTATATTCAGACTTTTAAAACCTTCCCTCGTACGTAGTACTGTTAACAAACTACCCTTTAATGTACAGAACACTTAATGCATGTACTACAGTACCCTAAACTAAAACAGGCACAAATATTAAAGGTGATTTTATATCATGCATTTCCTAAACATGCTAAAAAGCACGATAAAAAATGGCAACCAATGTTTTGTTTACATTTATCTCTGATCATAATGTAGAAACAAACTGGAGGTAGAGCTTTGCTTATTACCCAGACATATTTCCCATACTTTTCCCTTAGAACTACATCACATCTTCCTACTTTAGATATATATATATATATACAGTATATATATATGTATATATATATATATGTATATATATATATATATATATATATATATATATATATATATGTGTGTGTGTGTGTGTATATATATATATATATATATATATATATATATATATATATATATATATATATATATATATATATATATATATATATATATATATATATATTTATATGTATACACATATACATACCTACATATATACATAAATACATGCATACATATATATATATATATATATATATATATATATATATATATATATATATATATATTACTGTATATACTGTACTTTACATTACATTTCTTGTAATCCTTTTGTAAGTAAAAGGGAATAATCTATACATTTATAAAATCAATAATGATACAGAGATGTAGTTAAATTACAGTGCAAAGCCGAATGATGGTATCGTGCATGGTACGAAGGGACCAAATCATTGTAGGCCTACTTGTTTTATTTATAATGATATAGATTTTATATCATACATTTGGTAGCACTGGACATTGCACACTACTGACTAGCTGTCGGCCGAGTGCGTTTTATGGAACATGACCCAGACAGGTACTGCACCGATCTTTCCGTATGCACGTCAAAGCAACCAAATTGCTAACTCCCCTCCCTCTCTTTATTAAAAAATAATCATATAATATTATTGTACTTGTGTGTGTGCATGTGTTTGCGTGTCACTGACAATTACTAGCATATAATAGAAAATAAAATATAAATAAAATATAATAAAAATTTAGAATGGCATGCCTGCACAGTGTACAGTGACTCCTTAAGAGCCAGTGTGTTGACACATGTTGCGAAGTGAAGTGGTTTGTTCCGAACTGTGCCTACTATTATCTCTACCAGTGGTGGTAGCCTACCACTGTAGACTACCATCACTGGTAGGCCTATACACGGTTAAGAATTATTATTTACTATTTCATTGTTACAATTTTATTATTCCTCTTCAGATTTATAATGGCTCAGAAGATGAGATATGATGATTCATATTTGAAATTAGGTTTTACTGTATTAACTTGTGAAGGGGAAGAGAAACCACAGTGTGTTTTGTGCTCTGAGGTGTTGGCATCTACTTCTTTAAAGCCCAGCAAGTTAAAGAGACACTTGGAAACGAAGCATCCCAGTTCAATAAACAAAGATGTCGACTTCTTCAGGCACAAAGCCGAACAATTGCACAAATGCAGACTTGATAACACAGGTTTGTTTTCACAGAACAATAAGTCTGGTTTAATGGCCTCCTATGAGGTTTAAAGGAAAATAGCTGTTGCTAAAAAACCCCACAACATCGGAGAACAACTAGTATTACCTTGCTGCAAAGATATCATATCGAATGTATTTGGAAGTTCTGAACTTGATAAGCTGAAGCATGTCTCCCTGTCAAATGATACTGTAAGGAGGCGTATAGCGGAGATGTCTGATAACATACTGTCGCAGGTGATCTTCAAGATTCAGAATTCTATTTTCAACTTTTTTGTAATCCAGATTGATGAAACAACGTATATTTCCAAATTAGCCCAACTTTGCGTCTACGTACAATACGTATATGACAAGCACCTGGAAGACGAATTTTTGTTTTGTGAAACTCTCAGCTCCAGAACAACTGCAAAGGATATATTTAACAAAGTGGACAGCGTTTTTGAGACACAAGGTATCAAATGGGAACTTGTTGTTGGCGTGTGTACTGACGGAGCTCCAGTAATGCTTGTTTGGCGTTCTGGTTTTCAAACTTTGGTTAAGCAAAAATCACCATATATTGTTGGTACACATTGCACTATTCACCGCCAAGCATTAGTAATGAAAACCATGCCTGATGAGTTGAGCAATGTTCTCGATGAGGTGGTTAAAGCAGTTAACTTCATTCAAGCTAATGCACTTAACTCTTGTTTGTTTTCTGCATTATGTAAAGAAAATGATTCCGAATTTGAAACACTCTTATTGCATTCACACATAAGGTGGCTTTCCAAAGGGAAAGTATTGAAGAGAGTTTTCGTACTACGTGAAGAAATTCAACAATTTTTTGTAGACACTAAGCTAGACATCCACGCAAAATTCTCTGATGTCCGTTTTCTTATATGTCTGACATTTTTGATATACATATTTGAATCTGTGAATTCCTCATTTTATCACTGCAAGGAAAAAGAGATCACAGTGCTCCATTGCCATGAAAAAATGACTGCTTTCAAAATGAAGCTCGAACTATGGCTTTCGAAGATAGAGAAGAATAATTTTGCCCCATTTCCACAATTAAATACATATATTGATGAGAATGAGCTTAATGTCGAAGACGGTATCATAGAGTTGATGAAACAACATGTATTATTTCTTAGTGAAGAAATAACTTATTATTTTCCTAACCTACAAAACTTTGAAAATTACTTTGTTCCGTAACCGAAATACAAACCACGCTATTTACATGGGGTATTACTTTCGGCGTAGCTGAAATGACGAGCCATTAGATTTTTAACGAGGGTTAACTACCCTCTCGCTAGCTAGCGAGGGGGTAGGGGAGGGGTAGCTCCCCCCTCACACACCGGTGAACTGATTCACTTCGCTTTTGGCTCCGACGGTGGGCAGACGTGTCTGTTCCCGTTCTCGCATGGCAGCCATTAATGTTTTGTCTTTACTTAATTACTTACTTTTCTTATACTTAATATATATATAAACATTCTTATGTTTATGTATATATTTGAGTATAGAAATACAGTAAGTTTCCTTTTCAGTGTTTGTGCTGTGTGTGTGTAGTGTACGACAACATCTCCGTGTAGTTCAGGCCTCCACGGTGACATTTCTGGGTCGCAATCTCTCCCTTGGTCCTTCGGTCCTTCCTTCGTCTTCCGTTTCTCGGGCGCCGTGGGGAATCGTCATCGCTGAACTTTATTTATTTACTGTATCTGTTTTCTCCGCTGTTCCTCCTTCCCTACGGGGAACTTGGACTATCAGCGAAGGGAACATGGGAGTTTAGTTTGACTACGATCTCTCTCTCTCTCTCGAGGTCGTTCACCCTTTTATTACTACTACGTACACGTATTACGGTAGCTTCCTTCCCGTTGCGAGTTGAGTTGCTTCTCCGTTTATTTTGTCTCAATTATTTTAATGAAATCTAATTGTATTTGTTAACTTTTCAGCTTCTGTGTAGAACGCTTCCCTTCGGGGTTCATTCGTTCTTCTATTAGTGAACATTTTTAGATGAATTACATAATTATAATTGTTATAATTCTGTTTTTATTACAGTTCTCCGCCTTCCCCCCTTCCCGTGAGTGTCAGTGGGGGAGGAGGGCGCATACCTGGTGTGTAATTCTTATGTTCTTTTCCCTCGGGGTTCCTCTTCGGTGTTTCCCCGGGGGAATGAATGTTAACTAATTATTTATTTTATTTTCACAGTTAACTTTCTAGTTTTTCGTTTGCCTAATGTGCCAATGAAGCAGAGCTGTCCTGTTTGGGCCTGGGGAGTCTGCTGTTGCCGCCTCCTCTCTAGGACTTCGTCATGGGCGTGTTCCCTTCTCCTAGAAGTTCTCCCGTGACAACTGTCAGCTCCTTAGTTCATTTAGAATGCTCAGGAGGTTTGCCTCCATGGGTGGGTAACTTCCCTTCCGAGGGAGGTTCCCATCCCAGGTATGAGTTTTTTTCCCTTCAAGGGGGGGAACTTCTCTTACCTTAATAATTCCTGGTTGGGTTTTTCCTGGTCCTCGGGCGGTTATGCTCTTGGTGCTGAGCGACCGCTTTTGTAACCATGGTCAAGGGGCTGAGCGGTTGCAAGGCCGGACCATGGAATTCGTACGACTATGCTCTTGGTGCTGAGCGGTCTCACTTGCAGCTACGCTCAAGGGGCTGAGCAGCTGCAGGAGCTCCTCTTCGGAGGGTTGCTCTTTATAGGTCAGCTTGCTGATCCAATGGCCCTAAGGGGTGCCTTCATCAGTTATACTTGTCTCTGTTACGAAGTGTTCACCTCTCTCGTTCGCGAGAGAGGACACTCATAGAGACTCCTCTTCGGAGGACTCCCCCTTCTGTTGTTGCTGATGTTGCTGAAGGCTCAGTTCCCCCCTCCGAACATCCTTCGAGGGGGCAGCTGAGTCCAACGGTCTCTCCTGCGAGTGCCTCTCCCCCTCGGGGGAGTTCACTAACAGAGACTCCTCTTCGGAGGACTGATGATGGTGCTCCTGTCCGTGGTCGTCTTCATCTTCAGCCGCAGAGCATCCTCCTCGACGAGAACAGTCCGTTGCAGCTGCTTCGCTAGACCTTTCGTTAGATCGTTCGCGATCTCCGACACCTGCCAGACCTTCTTGTCTTCCATCTCCGTTCCTGGACGCATATGCGCACTCCACCCCGTTTTCCAACGGGCACCGGTCCCTTTGGGGCAAAGGGCTTATCTCACAATGTAAGTCACTTTAGTGCCAGGTTTTTACCTGTGCAACCTTGTTCTCTTGCGCGCGAGCAAACGCTCTCCTGCTGTGGACCAGACTTCTGCTGAATCAACACTCCAGCGATCTCCTGTAGCTGAGTCTTGCCGTAGATCTCCTGATCGCCAGCGCTTCTGAGACCTTCTGTGCGGCTACGCGCCATGTGCACCAACGGTCTCCTGAACGCCCACGATCGCCTGCTCGCCAGCGCACATCTGCTCACCCTTTTCTGATGTGCGCAATGCGCGCCCACAATCCCCGGATCTGGGCGCAGGCAAGGAGATTATTTCTTTGCTGAACTCCCACGTTTGCCTGCTCGCCAGCGCACATCTGCGCCCCCTTTCCTGTCGCGCCAACGTTCGCCCACGCGCCCACGCGCCCACGATCTCCGAATCTGGGCGCAGGCAAGGAGATTATTTCCTTCGCCTCCTCGCCGACGATCTCCTGCGCTCCCTCAGAGCTCGCCCACGCGCAAGCCATCACCTTCGCACCATCTCCGGTGCGTACTTCCAGACTTGAACGAGTCTCTGCTCGCCCGCGCGCCCACGAGAAGTCTCCTGTGCCCGCCCACGAGCGTTCGCCCTTGCGTGCAACCTCACCATCTGGTTCTGCACCCTCGCTGATATTTTCTGGCCGCGCAACTGCGCGCCAACAATCTCCCCGGTTCCTGCCTCGTCGCGCGCAGTTCAAGAGGTTCCTACGCTACCGCACAGGCGCTCACAGGTTCCTATGGACTCTCAGCGCCCTTCTGGAGTTTCGCGCGAAGCGCGCCCACGCGCAGTTCCAGTCCCAGCGCTCACGCGCTCTCCAACGCGCCAGCGCGCTTCCACATCACAGCGCGCCGCCCAGGAGGCGCGTAAGCTAGCGCACGGTTGCTCACAGGCACCCCAGGGCTCTCCTTGCGCGCCAGCGCTCTCCTAAGCCCCCGCGCGATTCTTCGCCTGCGCGCAAGCGTTTTTCAACGCGCCCACGATTCAGATCCCCGTAAGTCTCTTACGCGCCTACGCGTTAACTCTCCTGTACGCGATCTGTCGCTACGCGCCATCGCTCGCCAACACGCCATTGCTCGCCAACGCGCCATCGCCCGCCAACGAGCCATCGCTCGTCAAAACGCGCCATCGCTCGCTGACGCACCATCGGTCTCCCTTACAACTGCGCGCCCACTCGCCCGCGCATGCGTACCCACGTTCGCCCGCGCGCAAACCAACGATTTTACCATCGCGCGATTTCGTCCGCGATTCCCGTCGGGTTTCGCAACACGGGCAACCTGGCGAGTCTTCTGGAGCGCGTACTTCCAGATCATCGTCGTCACGATCTCCACCCCGTAAACGCAGAGCAGCGCACGTGCAGGAGCAGGAAGAAGCTTCAGAGAGGTCTGGGCAACATTCTTCTCCTTCTTTTCAGGCAGGCTCCATCATCTCTACTCCTCAGGATCACCCGATCCCCTTCCCTCCAGCGAGAGTCGCTGATACTGCGTCTGTCAGCCGTCAGCAGAGGAGGTACTTCGAGATTATGGGGGAGCCTGGTTTAGCTCTGCCTCTCCACCATTCCGTGGAAGGGCTTACCAGGGAAATTTCTCTAGAGAAACACTCCGCCCGGCAGGTGACATTCTCGGCTTCGGAGATCTTGAGCCAGGTGAAGGCCGCAAAGTGTGCCATGCAGGTCACTTCTTGGCTGGTCGTCTGGCTTGGATCTCTGGCCATCCTGTTGCGATCCGAGGACTTGTCCAAGGAGAGCACCAGGAAGACCATGGAAAATTTCCTCCTCTCGGGCACGAGCACCATCGATTTCCGGCTCACCAAGTTTCGAACTTGTGGGCAAACTTGATGTTGAAGCATTGAGATGCAGTGACTGAGAGGTTCCTCTCGAAAGTCCCAACCGTGGATGTCGGCAAGCTCAGACACTCTTCCATCCTTGGAAAGAGCTTGTTTGAGCCCAAGGAGGTGGGACGGACAGCTGAGAGGTGGAGGAAATCGAATCACAATTCGCCCCTCCAAAAGGCGCTTACACCCAGACCCTACAAGCCTCCAGCGCCTCAACAACAACAGCCTCGTCAGCCTAGGACATCGGAATCGGCTCCGGCGGCAAAGACAAAGGTGTCTAAACAGCAGCCCCCTCCTGTCAGGGACAAGAAGGACGGGAAGTCCTCCTGGGGTGGCAATGATCCTAGAGGGGGCGGCCGAGGCTGCAAACGCTAGGATTGGCAACTCCCCTGCCCCCAGTGTGAGGGATGCCTAAAGTTGCGCGTTCAGGTGGCAGCAACTCGGGGCCGATTCCTGCACGATCTCTGTGATCAGCCAAGGATATCGCATCCTGTTCATAACATCTCTCCCTCCCCTGACAGCGAATCCAGTGTCGCGGAGCTCCTATGCCATGGGATTGGCAAAGGAGCTAGCCCTTCGGGCAGAATTCGTGACCATGCTCTAGAAAGATGCTCTCCATAAGGTCGTCGACGGCTCCCCCCGGCTTCTTCAGTCGGCTCTTTCTTGTAAAGAAGGCATCTGAAGGCTGGAGACCCGTCATCAGCTCTGAACAAGTTTGTCTAACAAACTTCGTTCAGCGTGGAACAGCAGAGTCGATCAGACTTGTAGTGAGACCACAAGACTTTAGGTGCACACTGGATCTGAAGGACAGGTACTTCCAGATCCCAATCCATCCGTCTTCCAGGAAGTACTTGAAATTCAGCCTAGACAACAAGGTCTACCAGTTCAAGGTGCTGTGTTTCGATCTCTCCACAGCACTGCAGGTGTTCACCAGAATGTTCACCCTGATATCTTCGGGACCACACAGGATCGGCATCCGTCCCTTCGCTATCTGGATGACTGGCTAACCCCGGCAGTCTCGGAATCAACCCTTCTTTGACACCGAGACAAGCCTCTGGGACTTTGCCAAGATCTAGGGATCATGGTAAATCTCGAGAAGTCTTCTCTGCTTCCATCCCAACAACTGGAATATTTAGGCATGATATTAGACACCAATCTCCACAAAGCCTTCTCATCAGATGACAGAATAGCAAGGCTGAGGAGAGTCGCAGAACCTTTCCTCAGACGAGGAGAGCTTCCAGCCTAATTGTGGTTGCGTCTCCTAGGTCACCTTTCCTCCCTGACCCGTCTAGTTCCAATCGGCCGCCTCAGGATGAAATCCCTGCAATGGCGGCTCAAGTCCCGGTGAAACCAAGGCAACGATTCCCCGGTCACTCTGGTCCTTATGGGACCTGCGGAACGAATGGACCCGCATTGGTGGTTGACCTACAGGGACCTTTGAAAGGGAGTGGATCTTCTCGTCCTTCCCCCGCATTTGATGCTGTTCTCGGACGCGTCAAAAGAAGGGGGGGCCCCACGTTCTGAACCAAAGGATCTCAGGCCTATGGTCAGAATCAGAAAGGTACCTCCACATCAATCTGCTAGGAATGAAGGCCGTATATCTGGCCCTTCAACAGTTCCAACAATCCCTGGCGGGTCACTCCGTGAGCGACAACACCGCGGTAGTGGCTTATTTCAACAAGCAGAGAGGTACCTTTTCATAAGAGCTTTCCCATCTTACAGTAGAGATACTGAGATGAACTGATTCCACTCAATACCACTATCGGCTCGCTTCATTCCGGGCAAAGGAATGTGCTCTCCGACAGTCTGAGCAGAGCGTAGCAGATAGTGAGTACCGAGTGGTCTTTGGACCCTCTAGTAGCCAACAAACTCCTGACTTTGTGGACCTGTTCGCGACAGCCTTGAACTTCAAGCTGCCGCTGTACTACTACCCAGTCCCGGACCCCAAGGCACTCTGGCAAGATGCCTTCCTACAACGGTGGGACAACATTGACGTTTACGCCTTCCCACCGTTCTGTCTGGTGAGAAGGGTGCTCAACAAGACCAGACTATCGGTCAACCTGTCGATGACTGATAGCTCCGCTACAGCATCATGCAGAGTGGTTCCCGGACCTTCTGCATCCCCTGACAGAACTCCCGAGAGAGCTTCCCCCACGACACGAGCTACTCAAGCAACCACACTGCAACATCTACCACAAAGCCGTAGCATCGCTTCGGCTTCACGCCTGGAGACTATCCACCATCCCCTCACAGAAAGAGGCGTTCCGCAACAAGTTGCGGAACGGATGTCTCGACACCTGCGAAAGTCATCCGCAGGGGTCTGCCAGGCGAAATGGAGAGTCTTCTGTGGTTGGTGTCGTGGGAGGGGTATCTCTCCCCTTGATGCCACTATTCCAGCAATAGCGGAATTATTGTATACCTGCGGGAGGAAATGCGCCCTTCGCTCTCGGCGGTGAAAGCCTATCGCTCAGCCTTAAGCCTGGCCTGTAGGCTGAAAGAAATAGACATTTCCTCCTCGCTGGATCTTTCTTCGCTCATACGAAGCTACGAACTTACCTGTCCCCAGTCGGAAGTGAAACCTCCTCCATGGAACATGGTTCAGGTTCTTAGGGCTCTCAAGAGACCTCCTTGCGAACCATTACGCCAGGCTTCTGATCGTCACCTGACTTGGAAGACGGTGCTCCTGCTTGCTCTGGCCTCGGCCAAGCGTGCCAGCGAACTTCATGGTCTCTCGTACGACGTCGCCCATTTAAGAGGAGAGGGGGAGGTAATGTTCTGGTTCGTCCCTAAGTTGGTTACTAGACTCAAAATCTTGGAGCCCGGACCCTCGGTTCGACTCCTTCAGGATTTCGAGTCTCCGTTCTGTAACAGATGACCCAGACCATCTCCTACTATGCCCAGTAAGGAGTCGGAGGTGTTATCTTAAAGAACAGCTGCAGTTCGTCCTCACGTGCAAGCCCTATTTGGGAGCACAGGAAGGACGGAGAGGAGGGGCACCAAGAATACCTTTTCAGCCTGGATTCGAAGGGTCATCCATCACGCCCTGAATCCAGACCCTCCTCCGTCAAGTCGCCTTAGAGCATATGACGTCAGAGGCATCGCAATGTCCCTGGCCTTCAAGAGGAACTACTCTGTGACGCAGGTGCTACAAGCTGGAGTCTGGAAGCGTCAAACGACCTTCACAGCCCACTACCTGCAGGACGTGACCCACAGGAGCTTCGATACGTTTTCTATCAGCCATGTGATGGCTACACAACAGCTTGTCTAACCTCAGGCTCCTTAATCGACAGGTAGCAGAAAGTTGAGGGCATTGTTACCCGGTTTTAGACTGCATGAATGAAAAAGTATGTCTGGCCCTTACTCTTTTCTTCATCCTCCCCTCTCTTGGGGAAAGCAGCATCCTGGGTTCTCTGCATAGCTGACCTCAAACCTCTGCAGGTAAACTATGCTTCCTTGTGTTCCTAGTATTAAGATAATACTGTCGCGTCCCCATACCCTGACGAGGTGGTATTGGGAACGTCCTAGCCTAGAATTCCATCTAAGGGACTTCAGGTCAACTCCCTAGGACAAGTCACACTTCATCCCTCCACACACGAGCTTATGTAGGTCGCATGTTCCTTGCAGAGCAAGGAACTTTCGAGGTGCAGGGACTCTTTTTCTCGAGTGCTGCTCACTCGAATTCTGAGCCCCCGGGAAAAGCCAAAGCCAGTAAGGCTGGGACTTTCCACCCTTCCTAAGAGGTAAGTCACCCCATGTAAATAGCGTGGTTTGTATTTCGGTTACGGAACAAATGACAAATTAGTAGATAATTTGTATTTTTCCTAACCATACAAACCTTAGCTATTTACACATATTTGCCCGCCAGCCCTGTCCCCCAAGGCAAGTCCTACCTCTAAGCGAAGTGAATCAGTTCACCGGTGTGTGAGGGGGGAGGGGTAGCTAACCCTCGTTAAAAATCTAATGGCTCGTCATTTCGGCTACGCCGAAAGTAATACCCCATGTAAATAGCTAAGGTTTGTATGGTTAGGAAAAATACAAATTATCACCGAATTTGTCATATAATGATCTGCCTTCAGAGGATTATTCAATATAAGAACAATTTATTGAATTGATTAATGATGCAGGTGCAAAACATATTTTCCGTGAAATGTGCAGTAGTGATTTTTGGATTGAAATGGCAAATTCCTATCCCAGTGTTGCAAAGATGGCACTAAAAGCGTTGGTTCCATTTGCAACCACCTATGAATGTGAGTCAGCATTTTGCACACTACTTGCCATCAAATCAAAATCCTGAAACAGATTAGAAGCAACACATGATATGAGAGTTGCACTGGCTAAAACAAAGCCAAATATAGAGGAATTAGTTCAGGCAAAGCAAATGCACCCATCTCATTGAACGTACTTTTGGTAAATAAGGTTGCATTTTCTGATTATATACGTTTTGGCCAAAAAACGTTTTTGTTCAATTTAATTTGCATTTTCTTATTAATTAAGTGGTTATCAAATAAAAAAATAAGTTTTTTGTTTCAATAGATAAAGGTTTCCATTTTCTATACGTAATGGTTTCCAAAAAATACATTTGTTTCGGTACCTTAATGTTACCATTTTCAGAATATATAATTGTTTGATAAAAATGTGTTGTTTCAGTAACCGTATGGTATATTTTGTAATGTGGATTGTAATTAATTTAAAAAAGGTCCGCTGAGTAATCTAAAGCTTATAAAGAGACCACCATGCAAAAAATCTCACAATAGTTTGAGAACCACTGGTGTAGAATAACCATGACATACTGTGTATCACCGAGGATTGTAAAAAAAATTTTTTTGTCTTTCTGACATATAGGAAGAATGTAAAGTCAAGTTCAATGGGTAACCTTGTTTTATAATCCCTTTGATCTTGAGGCAAGGTACTTGTATTTAAATGTATCCCAAATAGATACATGGTTATAGTTCTTGCTTTTTTTTTGTTTTTTTTTTTTTTTCCATTTACAAATAAACATTTTTCCTTGTTTTTTTATGAAGACAGAATTTCATTCCAGAACCTTTTACCATTGTGTCCCCTTCTCAGCCACTGTTTTTTCATAAGAAATGTTTCCTTTCGCCTAATATTCTGACTCTTACTTAAACTTGAAGCTATCTAACCTGAAATTCAAGCTATTCACTTATACTGCTCATTTTTCCCAGAAATGAATCAGCGGTCACGCTACACGTTTATTCAGCAAGCTCAAGGCAAGGGAAGATAAGGAGCAAGTAAGGTTCTTGCTGGGTCCCCTTGCCCAGTATAAAATCAAGGGGTGGTGCCCAGTGCCAGTTCATCCCTGATTGTTTGCCTTTTACCCAGATTTTTTGGGTAATCCACTGTTGTATATTTTTTGTGTAGTGAACGTTGGCGAGTGGTCAGTATTCGGACACTAGGCAGTTTGGGTGCTACCTCTGGCCACAGTCTGCAAATCACTACAGCGTGCCAGTGATCTCCTGCGTGCCAGCGATCTCCTGCGCGCCAGCGATCTCCTATGCGCCAACACACTCCTGCGCACCAACGAGCTCCTGTGCGCCAGCGTTCTCCTGTGCACCTGTGCTCTCCTACGCACCATCACTCGCCCGCACGCACGTGCCAATTCTCTTCTACGTGCCAGCGCTCTCCTGTGCGCCAGATCTCGCCTACACGCTCGCCCGCACGCCAGCACACTCCTGCGCACGCTCGCCAGTTCTCTCCTATGCGCCAGCACACTCCTACGCGAAAGTGCTCTCCTGCTCGCCAGATCTCGGGCACGCGCACACACCAGGTCACTCACATCAGCGGGAATCAACCGTCGCCCGCGTGCTCGCCAACACTTTCCTGCGCGCGTGCGCCAACACTTGCCCCCGCGCGCGCCAACACTTGTCTCCGTGCGTGCGCCAACACTTGCCCCCGCGCGTGCGCCAACACTTTCCTTCGTGCGCGAGCCAACACTCACCCGCCCACCACCACTCATCTGCGTGCGAGCCAGCTCTCGCCTGCACGCCACTACTTGTGCGCGAGCCAGCTCTCGCCTGCGCACGCACGCCAGTACTCCGGCGCGCACGCACTAGGTCACGCGCATCAACACAAGCCCGTGCGTGCGCCAACACTCGCCTGCATGCGCGAGCCAAACTTGCCCGCGCGCCACCACTTGTCCGCGTGCCACCACTTGTCCGCGCGCCACCACTAGTCCGCGCGCCAGTACTTTCGTGCGCGCCAGCGCTCACCGGCACATTCGCGCAGTAAGCAGGAACAGCACACGGACAGGTTACCATCGCCTCATTCCCCTCCCCGCAAACGCCTTTTAGCGCATCTGCCGGGGAAAGGGGAACAGGCCTTTGCAGAAGGATTTAGGATCCCAAAACTGCCTTCCTCTAAGGCGGACCCACCTACAACAGAGACTCCTTGTAGGGAACTTTCGGTCCCTTTCCCTTCAGGGGATCTGTCTGACAGTGTGTCAGTCAGTCAAGAGCCATGATTCAGTGCTATAGTCAGAGCAGTGGTACAGGCCTTCAATCCTGCTCTGTCTGGCCGCTCTTCGGAGCAGCCTATGGCTCCAGCTGACCCTCGGCAAAGAATCATGACTTCCTCCTCCCCCCTGAAGAGGAAAAGAGGAGTCTCTGATGCGGTCACTTCCTTGAGGGTAAAGCTGACTCCAGTTAGACCATCAAGGCTAGCTCCTCCTGCATCTTCCTCGGGATACTCTCCCACCTCATCTTTGCCAAGGGAGTCACATGAGGAAAGGACTTCCTCCCTTCCACCTTCGGAGGAAGCCTCCCCTCACATGGAGAGTTCCTTACCACCAATGGAAATCAGGAGGGACACGACATCTCGGCCTTCGATGCTGGAGTCCTACCTCCTTCCTCGGAAGGAGCCCAAAGACTCCAAGACTCTGCCAAAGTCCTCTTCTTGGACTAGTAAGTCTACAGAGACAGCCAGTCACTCGAGGGATGTCCGCGACCCACCCCGGGAAGAGCTCTCGGAGATGGAAAAAGGAAACTTTGCTGCAAGTCCAACGTCGGAAGGAGAGCAAAAAGAGTCAGAACATAAATTCTGGCAGGTTCTGACTCTCATAAGGGTTCTCAATGGGTTTACCGACCCAGAGATACCCGCATGGGAGGGCAAGGACTTTGGCACCCAGAAACCTTCAAAGACCAGTGCAGCCCTCCCCTGGTCTCAGGGGCTGAAGGGTGCTAGGGCTAATATCGCCCTACAGCTCACCGAATATGCCTCCTCCCATTGTTTCGGCTCTACCAATAAGCTTCTCCCACCTCCTCGTGTCCAACAGAGGAGGTATTTCGAGATTCTGGAGGAGCCTCATCCAGCTCTTCCTCTCCACCACTCCTTGGAAGAGCTCACCAAGGGAATCTCTCTAGAGAGACTCTCCAATCGACAGGTCTCTTTCTCGGCAACCGAGATCCTTAGCCTGGAGAAGGTCACGAAGTACGCCACGCAAGCTACTTCATGGCTTGATTTCTGGTTAGGGACCTTGGGAATCCTGGTACGGACTGAGGATTTCTCCAAGGAACATACCAGGAAAGCAATGGAGACTTTCCTGCTCTCAGGCACTCGCATGATCGAGTTTTTCGCCCACCAAGTTTCGAACTTGTGGGCGAATACCATCTTGAAACGTCGGGACGCGGTGTCTGAGAGGTTCCATCAACAAGTCCCTAATGCTGAGATTGCTAGGCTCAGATATTCCTCTCTAGAGGGAGCCCATCTATTTGTGCCTAAGGATGTGGAACATGCCGCTAAGAGATGAAGTCCCAGCAGGACTCCCTCCTCCATAGGACTTTGACTTCCAAGCCCAATAAACCACCAACTCCTCAGCAGTCCCGTCCAGCCAAAACCACGACGACCAAGACAGCAGCGAAGACCACGGTGTCTAAGAAGCCCTTTCCTGCCAAGGACAGGAAAAGCACTAAGTCCTCCAGGAGAGGAAAATATCCCAGAGGGAGCGGCCTAGTCCGCAAATGCTAGGATAGGTACTCCCACTGCTTGTCCACTAGTAGGGGGATGCCTACAAAGTTCCTCAGACAGGTGAAAGCAACTCTGGGCCGAACCCTGGACAATCTCTGTGACTCGTCTAGGATATCTCATATGGTTCATAACATCTCTCCCTCCCCTGACCAGGAATCCAGTGTTTATAGGCTCCTTTGCCGTGGGATCAGCAAAGGGGCTTGCCGTTCGGGCAGAAGTCCAGACCCTGTTGAAGAAGGGCGCTGCCCAGGAGGTCCTCGACGGGTCCCAAGGCTTCTTCAGTCGACTCTTTCTTGTAAGAAAGGCGTCTGGAGGCTGGAGACCAGTCATTGACCTCTCAGCCCTGAACAAGTTTGTCAAGCAAACTCCGTTCAGCAAAGAGACAGCAGACACGGTCAGACTAGCGGTAAGACCACAGGACTTCATGTGCACACTGGACTTAAAGGACGCGTACTTCCAGATCCCAGTCCATCCGTCTTCAAGGAAGTACTTGAGATTCAACCTACACAAGAAGAAATACCACTTAGAGGTGCTGTGATTCGGTCTTTCCACAGCACCTCAAGTTTTTTTACCAAAGTGTTTGACCCAGTGTCATCTTGGGCACAAAGAATTGGCATCCATTTCCTTCGTTATCTGGATGACTGGCTAATCCTAGCAAACTCGGTGTCAAACCTTCTTCAACATCGAGACAAACTTCTGAGGCTTTGCCAAGATCTGGGGATCATGGTAAATCTCGAGAAGTCCTCCCTGCTTCCTACGCAGAGACTGGTATACCTAAGCATGATAATAGACATCAATCTCCACAAAGCCTTTCCATCAGACAACAGAACAGCAAGAGGGTTGGAAGGAGATCTCCTTGAGTTTTGTGCCAGAGTTCGTGGCCAAGACTCAGAACCCAGCGATCCCCGATCCCAGGTTTGAGGCCTTCACTATTCCTTCCTTACCGGACGCGGTGAGTGGCGGTTCAGGTGAGAGGCTTCTCTGTCCCGTCAGGTGTCTCCGACAATATCTTTATCGAACTTGGCATCTCAGACCTGAATGTCGATGATTCTTTGTTAGCACCAGCAGAGCCTAGAAGGAGGTGTCGAGGAACACGATATCCTGGATCCGTGAAACCATCCGCAAGGTGTAGAAGACTTTCTCAAGAGTCCAAGCACCAGCAAGGGTTAAAGCTCACGAGATCAGGGGCATTGCCCCACACTCGCTTTCAAGAGAAATCTTTCAGTGGGCCAAGTGCTGAAGGCTGGTGTTTGGAAACACCAGACCACCTTTACGGCCTTTTACTTGAGGGAGTTTATGCACAAGTCCTTGGACACCTTTGTTCTTGGCCCTGTTGTAGCGGCTCAAGCTATTGTCTGACCTATTCAGTACCTCTGGGACAGGAAAGTCTCTTGTCTTGATTTTTATGGTATGTTTGGCAGTATGAAAGCAGTCTGCATGTGATCCGCCTTTCTCTCTGTTTCCTCCCTTGGAGTTCCATACATCAAGACAAGTCTTCCCAGGTAAGATTGCTTGAGTTTGTTTACAGGCATTCTCCCCCCGTCTTCTGCTAGGCAGGGAAGATGGTGGATGTATAAACCCTTTGCCTTTTGGTTATGGAGGTTCATCCAGTCACTGTGACCTCTTACATTCACGCTTTCAGGTCGCGCAATGCTCTTACCCATCGCACGACTCGGCTCCCAGTCTCAGACCCCACCATCATCATGTCGGGTCAAGAGACAGGGGTAGGTGGATTTAGTCCTCTGCTCTCATTCGAGACCAGGTCTATGTCCGGACAGTTAGCCGTTCACAAGCAGCAAAGGCAGACCTCCCACCAACCAGTGAGTCTTCCTATATTAAATGATTACGAGGTTTGTACTGTATATCGCGTTGGAACAAATGACAATTTGTCCTAAATTGTATTTTTCCTAGCCATACAAACCCGTAATCATTTAATATGAATATCCGCCTCTACCACCCCTCTCATGTTCCTCATTGAGCCTAAAGCGTTTGAATGAGGAAAGCGGGCTAGCGGTGGGGAGGCCAAAGCTAAGCTCCACCCCATACAGCCAGCCAACCATTCGTCACAACTGCCCGGTTTTCTTTCTCTTCGGCTGTTTTAGCTGAGCTGAAGCGAATTCCTATATTAAATGATTACAGGTTTGTATAGCTATGAAAAATACAATTTAGGACAAATTGTCATTTTTAGGATACCATGGAACTAGAATTAAAAAAAAAAAAAATCTGCTTCTGATTATTACATACTAGTTATGCGAGGGAAACAGCGCAAGATTAAATAAAGAAAAATTTCAACAACTCTGTCACCTTTTATTTTGATCTGAGAAAAAGTTTTATCAGGGAAATCTGAAAGAGATGATTAAACTCAATATTTGTATATATAGAAATTATTTTATGTATAATTTATTTGCAGATAAGTGAAGCTATGTTAAGTGGTGGCCATGATGCAGATGCTTTTACATTAGCTTTGGCTCTTCCCATTTGTCTAAGCCTACGTGTTCATAGGGTGTGGACTCTGCTAAAGCAAGCATATCCTCTGATGCCTGAGAAGGTAAAGAAATATATTATATTCCATTTTTTGTACTCGAGTGTTCTATTTACTTGTTATTTTGAATACCAAAGAGTAAAGGTATTTTTTTAACATTAGCTCTTAGCTTTGATGCTCAAAGCAAGCATCATTTAGTTTAAAGTGATTTTTGTTCCGTAACCGAAATACAAACCACGCTATTTACATTGGGTTTACCTTTTAGCGCAGCTGAAATGACGAGCCAATAGTTTTAATGAGGGTTAATTACCCCCGCGCTAGTTAGCGGGAGGTAGGGGAAGGGTAGCTTGCTACCCCTCCCCCCCCCACACACACCGGTGACTTGCTTCACTTCACTTTTGGCTCGCCGGTGAACAGACGTGTCTGTTCATCGTCCTCGTTGACAGCCTTTAATCTTTTTTCTGCTTTTTCTTTACTACAGCTTGTGTGTTTGTTTGAAGTTGACTACCGTTATTATCATCTTACTATGCGTACGTGCCCTGGTGTTGCCGGCCGCCCTTGTGGGACCTTTATGTCGGCCTTAGATACGGACCCTCACACCCTTTGCCCTCAGTGTCGGGGCCGACGGTGTGACCAGGAAAACATGTGTAGTGAGTGTAGGGAGTGGTCTGCCTCCCATTGGGAGAGGTTTGGCCGCCGGTGTAAGAAGAAGTCCAAGAGAGACCGTTCTCCTTCGGGGGTTGCCTTGAAGGAGGAAGGTTCTTTGGACTCTTCTTTCGCCGACCAAACCTCCTCCGAAGCTCCCTCTCGTCCGGCTCCTAAGGAGAGTCGGCCCTAGTTCTGTTTCCCGACCTAGGGTGGGGGGAGAGGGCGTCGCCTCCCATAGCGAGGCGGTTCCCCCTCCTCCTCCGGGGGAGGCCATTGATAACTCCTTGTCTAATGATGATCTCTTACAGATTTGGACTTCCCTGGGGCTTAAGGGCTTGCCCTCCAGGGTCGCCTTGATTGACCTTGTCTCGTTGGGGGCCGCCGTTAAGCAGTCGCCGGCGGTAGCGGAGGTAGACCCTCTGTCTATCGTCGACGTCGTGGTGGCAGAGGCCTCCGACGTGGCTGGGCAATCCTCTGCAGGTGCAGTTGAGGATGATGGTGCTGACGGCTCTCCTCCCCCTTCCGTACATCCTTCGAAGGGGGAAGTGAGTCCTACGGGGTCTTCTGCTGTTCAGCCTCCTTCTAAGGGAAGTGCCTTGACTGAGACTCCCCTTCGGAGGACTGATGGTCCTGATGATCTTCCCCGTGGCCGCCTCCGCCGTAAGGCTCACCGTCCGCTGCGTCGCAAGGGCCTCCCTTCCCCTTATAAGGGGGTTAAGAGGCGCCTTTTTGGATCTTCTTCCTCCGAAGGGGACCCTCCTCGTCGTTCTCAGCCTACAGCTCCTGCTCCTTTGGACCTCTCTGCAGACCGTTCTCCAACTCCTGCTAGATCTTCACCTGGGGAACTCGTCACCCAACGGGCAACGGTCCCTTTGGGGCAAAGGGATTCTTCCCTTCCACGTGCAGTGCTAGCGCACAGGCGCTCTCCTGCTCGTCAGCGCTCTCCTGATCGTCAGCGCTCTCCTGCTCGTCGGCGCTCTCCTGCTCGTCGGCGCTCTCCTGCTCGTCGGCGCTCTCCTGCTCGTCAATGCTCTCCTGTTCGTCAGCGCTCACCTGTTCGCTCTCCTGATGTTCACCCTCCTCGTCAGCGCTCTCCTGAGGACATCCTACATCCTGTGGTTCCTGAGGAACGCTTAGCGCGCCAGCATTCTTCTGCTCGCCCTTTTGCAGTGTTAGCGCACAGGCGCTCTCCTGCTCGTCAGCGCTCTTCTGAGCGTCAGCGCTCTTTTGAGGATCATCGCCCTGTGGTCTCTGACCATCCTGCAATTCCTGCGCGCCATCATTCTCCTGAGCTCTCTCATCCTGTGTCTACGCAACAGCGTTCGCGTTCTCCAGCGCGTTTCAAAAACACATGTTCGCCCACGCGCCTACGATCTTCCTGTTCCTGTTCGTGAACGCGCCGCGCCACCTGTTCCTTCACAGGATCTCACGCGTCCCCCTCCTGCTCGCCAGAGATCTCCTGCTCGCCAGCGATCACCTACGCGCCAGCGATCACCTGCTCGCCAGCGTTCACCTGCTCGCCAGCGCGCACAGGCGATTTTAGTATCGCCCATTCATCAGCGTTCTCCTACGCGTCAACGATCACCTACGCGCCAGCGATCGTCTGCTCGCCAGCGCTCACAGGCGATTTTAGTATCGCCTATTCATCAGCGTTCTCCTACGCGTCAACGATCACCTGTTTATCGGCGATCTCCGGACCGCCCGCGTGATTTACAACCTGCGCGCACGCGTTCTCCAACGCTTCGTCGACCAGAGGTTCTGAAGGGACATGGTTCGCCATCGCGCGATCACTCACCTGCGCGTGCTGCGCGCTATCGCTCGCCAACGCGTCACCATGCGACAACGCGCCATCGCCCACCTGCGCGTCAGCACTCGCCAGCTCACCACCGATCGCCTGTTGATCTACATCGCCAGCGATCTTCCTCTTCCCACGCCATCGTGCCAACGCTTTCGTTCGCCGACTCGGACATGCGCTCATTCACCTGTACACCCTCGCGCCCACTCGCCTGCGCAACCGCTCGCCTGTGCGCACGCGCGATCATTCGCCTGCGCGACCCGCGCGCCCACCTGCGCGGCCGCGCACCCGCGCGGCCGCGCACCCGCGCGACCGTTCGCCCTCGCGCGACCATCGTTCGCGGCGAATTTCGCAGCCGGTGGTAGCAGCAGGAACGCGTGTTCCTAGACAACGCTCGGGATCGCCTCCATCCAAACGCAGGATGGTAGTGCAGGATAAGGAAGATACTGAGGAGAGGTTAGTGCATCATTCTTCCCCACCTTCTTTTCAGGCAGGTACTGTGGTGTCCACTCCAAAGGATCGCCCGATCCCTTTCCCTCCAGCGAGGATTTCGGACTCTGTGTCCGTGGAGCAGCAGACTTGGTTTGGTCATCTGATGCGGGCGTTAGTGAGGGTTATGAAGCCAGTACTCACCGATCAGGGCAACAAACCAACGGCGGTCTCTCCTACGCTGAAGAGAAAGAGAGGAGTGGACTTCGTGGTGACTTCCCCCAGGGCGAAGTTGGTTCCCAAGAGGTCTGTCGCGAAGCCCCCTTCTCCTGCTCGAGTGCTTTCTCCTTCTCCCGTGGACGAGGCCTTTCCATCCTCGGGTGAGTCAAGTGAAGCGGTAGTCTTCCCCTCAGCACCAAGGGGGGAGATTTCGCTTCGTGGAGGAGAGTCGTCTCGTGAGGAAGGGGCTCCTCGACCCTCTTTGTTGGGATCCTGTATCCCTCCCAGGAGGGAATCCAAGGACTCCAAGACCGTCCCGAAATCATCTTCGAGGATTCGCCAGGAACCCGCGGCTCCCCGGGGGAATGTCCACGCTTCACCCCAGGAAGAGATCCTGGACAGGAGACTTAGCTGCCAGCCCGCAAGGAGGAGATCAGCAGGAATCCGAACATGCCTTCTGGCAGGTCCTAAGCCTTATAAGGCAACTTAACGGGGTTATGGACCCCGTGATCGCCCCCCGTGAAGGCAAAGACACTATCTTAGATGAAGTGTTTGACGTTCGGAAGGCCCCTAAGTCCAGTGCGGCTCTGCCCTGGTCTCGGGGTCTGAAGAGTGCCAGAGCTAGGGCCAACGCTCAGCTCGCGATTCTTGCCTCCTCCAGTCGTTCCTCTGCCGGGAACAAACTCATCCCTCCTCCTCGTCTTCAGCAGAGAAGGTATTTCGAGATCCTGGGTGAGTCCAGCCTCGCTCTTCCTCTCCATCACTCTGTGGAGGAGCTGGCGAAGGGAGTTCCCTTTGAGAAGCTCTCTGCCCGGCAGGTGTCGTTCTCGGCAGCAGAGATCCTTAGCCATGAGAAAGTCGCTAAGTGTGCCATGCAGGCCACTTCGTGGCTGGACTATTGGCTAGGAACTCTGGGCATCCTATTGCGCTCGGAGGACTTGTCCAAGGAGACCAATAGGAAGGCCCTAGAGACCTTCTTACTCTCGGGCACCCGCTCCATCGAGTTTTTGGCGCACCAGGTTACCACCCTGTGGGCCAACTCGGTGTTGAAGCGTCGCGATGCTGTGTCCGAGAGATTCCATCCGAAGGTCCCCGCCATGGATGTGTGTAGGCTCCGACATGCTTCCCTTCTGGGGGAGAACCTGTTTGAGCCTCAGGACATGGAGCGAACGGCTGAGAGGTGGAGGAAATCCAGCACGGACTCCCTCCTCCATAGGGCCCTTACAGCTCTGCCCTATAAGCCTCCAGCTCCGCCGCAACAGCAGCAGCAGCCTCGTAAGGCTCCAAAGCAGGCACCGGCAGTTAAGAAGGTGGTATCTAAGCCCCAGCCCTTTCCAGCCAAGGTCAAGATGGGCGGTAAGTTCTCCAGGGGAGGCAAGACTCCTAGGGGTGGCGGCCGCGGCCGCAAGCCCTAGGGGTGGCAGTCCCCCTGCATGTCCACCTGTGGGGGGATGCCTTCAGCATTGCGTCCGCAGGTGGCAGCAACACGGGGCCGATGCTTGGACGGTCTCAGTGATCGGCCAAGGCTATCGCGTCCCGTTCACAACATCTCAACCTCCCCTGACAGCGAATCCAGTATCGTTGAGCTCCTATGCCACGGGATCGGCAAAGGGGCTGGCCCTTCGGGCCGAAGTCGAGACCATGCTCGAGAAGGGTGCTCTCCAGGAGGTCGTCAACGGCTCCCCAGGCTTCTTCAGTCGACTCTTTCTTGTAGAGAAGGCGTCTGGAGGCTGGAGACCTGTCATCGGCCTCTCAGCTCTGAACGGGTTTTTCAAGCAAACCCGGTTCAGCATGGAGACAGCAGACACGGTCAGACTTGCGGTGACACCACAAGACTTTATGTGCACACTGGATCTAAAGGACGCGTACTTCCAGATCCCAATCCATCCGTCTTCCAGGAAGTACCTGAGATTCTGCCTAGACGACAAGATCTACCAGTTCAAGGTGCTGTGTTTCGGTCTCTCCATGGCTCCTCAGGTGTTCACCAGAGTGTTCACCCTGATTTCATCTTGGGCGCACAGGAACGGCATTCGTCTCCTTCGTTATCTGGACGATTGGCTGATCCTAGCAGACTCGGAGTCGACCCTTCTTCGGCACCGAGACAGGCTTCTGGATCTTTGCCAGGATCTGGGGATCGTGGTAAACCTCGAGAAGTCCTCTCTGCAACCGTCCCAACGACTGGTTTATCTAGGCATGCTAATAGACACCAATCTCCACAAAGCCTTTCCATCAGACGACCGGATAGCAAGGCTGAGGAGGGTGGCGGAACCCTTCCTCAGGTGAGAAGAACTCCCCGCCCAGTCGTGGTTGCGTCTCTTAGGTCACCTATCCTCCCTGGCTCGTCTGGTTCCAAACAGCCGCCTCAGGATGAGATCCCTTCAATGGCGGCTCAAGTCCCGGTGGAATCAAGGATCCGATTCCCCGGACATTCTGATCCCAATGGGGTCTCTGGAACAGACGGACTTGCGATGGTGGCTGGTCGACGAGAACCTGCGGAAGGGAGTGAGTCTTCTCGTCCCCCCCCCCCGGAATTGACTCTGTTTTCGGACGCGTCAAAAGAAGGGTGGGGGGCGCACGTTCTAAACCAGAGGGCCTTAGGCCTTTGGTCAGAATCAGAAAAGTGCCTACACATCAACCTGCTAGAATTGAAGGCCGTCTTTCTGGCTCTTCAGCAGTTCCAACGGTCCCTGGCGGGTCACTCCGTGGTGGTGATGAGCGACAACACCACGGTAGTGGCTTATATCAACAAGCAGGGAGGCACTTTTTCGCAGCAGCTATCCCATCTTGCAGTAGAGACTCTGAGGTGGACCGAAACCCACTCGATAACACTATCAGCTCGCTTCATTCCTGGCAAGAGGAATGTGCTCGCCGACAGTCTGAGCAGGGCCTCACAGATAGTGAGTATCGAGTGGTCTTTGGATCCTCAGATAGCCAGCAAAGTCCTGACTTTGTGGGGTTCCCCGACTGTGGACTTGTTCGCGACAGCTTTGAACTTCAAGCTGCCCCTGTACTGCTCCCCAGTCCCGGACCCCAAGGCACTCTGGCAAGATGCTTTCCAGCAACGGTGGGACAACATCGACGTGTACGCCTTCCCACCGTTCTGTCTGGTGAGAAGGGTGCTCAACAGGACCAGACTATCGGTCAACTTTTCGATGACTCTGGTAGCTCCGCCATGGCATCATGCGGTATGGTTTCCGGACCTTCTGCAGCTCCTGACGGAGCTCCCGAGGGAGCTTCCTCCACGACACGAGCTTCTCAGACAACCCCACTCCGGCGTCCCTCACAGGGCCGTAGCCTCGCTTCGGCTTCACGCCTGGAGACTATCCAGCGTCTCCTCGCGGAGAGAGGCTTTTCGCAACAGGTTGCGGAGAGAATGTCTCGGCACCTGCGAAGGTCCTCTGAGGGAGTCTACCAAGCAAAGTGGAGAGTCTTTTGTGGTTGGTGTCGTGGGAGGGGTATCTCTCCACTCGATGCCACTATTCCAGCAATAGCGGACTTCCTCGTTTATCTGCGGGAAGAAATGCGCCTTTCTGTCTCGGCAGTGAAAGGCTATCGCTCAGCCTTAAGCTTGGTCTTCAGACTGAAGGGCGTGGACATTTCTTCATCGCTAGAACTCTCTTTACTCATACGTAGCTATGAGCTTACCTGCCCCTAGTCGGAAGTAAGACCTCCTCCGTGGAACGTGGTTCGAGTCCTCAGGTCTCTTAAGAGACCCCCCTTCGAACCATTACGCCAGGCCTCCGATCGCCACCTGTCTTGGAAGACGGCTTTCCTACTCGCTTTGGCTTCGGCCAAGCGGGTTAGTGAACTTCATGGTCTCTTGTACGACATCGCCCATTCAAGGGGATGGGGGGAGGTAACGTTCAGGTTCGTCCCTGAGTTTGTTGCCAAGACTCAGAATCCTGGAGTGCCGGATCCTCGCTTCGACTCTTTCAGGATCGCGAGTCTCCGTTCCGTAACAAGCGACCCAGACCAGCTGCTACTATGTCCAGTGAGGTGTCCGAGGCACTACTTGAAGAGAACGGCTGCAGTCCGTCCTCAAGTGCGAGCTTTGTTTGTGAGCACAGGCAGGACTAAGAGGAGGGTCACCAGGAACACCATCTCAGCTTGGATTCGAAGGGTTATCCACCATGCCTTGAATCCGGACCCTCCTCTGTCACGTCGCCCTCGGGCACACGGTGTCAGGGGTATTGCTACATCCCTGGCCTTCAAGAGAAACTTCTCTGTGACGCAGGTACTTGAGGCTGGGGTCTGGAAGCGTCAGACGACCTTCACAGCCCCACTACCTGCAAGACGTGACCCACAGGAGCCTCGATACGTTTTCTATCGGCCCTGTGGTGGCTGCACAACAGCTGGTCTAACCTCAGGCTCCTTTTTGGACAAGTAGCAGTAGGTTGAGGGCGTTGTTACCCGGTCTTAGTCTGCGTGAATGAAAGAGTATGTCTGACCCTTACTTCTTTCTTCATTCTCCCATCTCTTGGGGAAGCAGCAGCCTGGTCGTCGCATAGCTGACCTCAACCTCTGCAGGTAACCCATGCTTCTTTGTGCTCCTAGTATTAAGCTTAATACTGTTGCGTCTCCCATACCCTGACGAGGTGGTATTGGGAACGTCCTATCCTAGAATTCCTATCTGAAGGTCTCAAGGTCAACTTCATAGGACGAGTCACACTCTCCTCCACACACTGCTTATGTAGGCCACTCGTTCCTAGCGATGCTAGGAACTTGTGAGGTACATGGGCTCCTTTTCTTTAGTGCTGCTCACTGAGGGATTGAGCCCCCGGGCAAGCCGAAGTCAGTAAGGCTGGGGACTTTCCTCCCTTCCTAAGGGGTAAGTCACCCAATGTAAATAGCGTGGTTTGTATTTCGGTTACGGAACAAATGACAAATTCGAAGATAATTTGTATTTTTCCTAACCATACAAACCTTAGCTATTTACGCATATGTGCCCGCCATCCCTGACCCCCAAGTCAAGTCCTACCTCTAAGTGAAGTGAAGCAAGTCACCGGTGTGTGTGTGTGGGGGGGGAGGGGTAGCAACCTACCCTTCACCTACCCCCCGCTAACTAGCGCGGGGGTAATTAACCCTCGTTAAAACTATTGGCTCGTCATTTCAGCTGCGCTAAAAGGTAAACCCAATGTAAATAGCTAAGGTTTGTATGGTTAGGAAAAATACAAATTATCTTCGAATTTGTCATTTTTACTTACAGGAAGCCAATACTGTACTTTGTAATCATGATCTGTCATTTATTTGAAAATTTTATGACTAGTTTGCTCTTGATTCTTATATGCTTTATTTTATTAATTCTGAAATCTTTTGTATGATAAAAGTATGATTCAAGAAAAAAGTAATAAGGTCACTCTCCCCAAACTTATAACTTGTACAGTACTTAGTCTTTTTGTGTCATGGAAGATACCCGTCACCTCCATCCTTACAAGAAGAAAATGAAATAAGAATACTATATTGTAATAACATTTATAAGTAGGCAGGTGTGTGTGCTTATGGTTCCACAGATCCCCAGTGGCTAGCTGTGTCACCATATAATTTGGTGACTACTTTACTGTTCCCAGTTTTCCCCAAGCTTTTTACCTTTGTTCATGATTGTTGATTCTTATTTTTTCATCCATATTCAATGCCCATTACTTTTGTTGTCACTATTTAATTTTAGCATGCTTAGCTTATCTATCTTTCAACTAATGTGTCACTCTTCATTTTTGTAGTTCAGCATTCAGTTACTTTACTACTTTTGACAAGTTCAAATGGTAGTACTGTACCTGTATTAAAAGTAATGGATTTGTATATGTGGGACAGAAATTATTTTAATGATTTTGATTTTAATTGTGCGTTGTTAAGACAGTACTTTTTTCTGGCTCAATTGTCAGGTTATTTATTTAGTATTTGTAATAGATTCAGTATTATATTACAGTATTTGTATTTGCATTTTTTCTTAAGCAATAGTTCTTAATTGAAGTCGTGTTGTTTATATTTCAGGGCCGTACAGATCACATTGCCACAATAAAAGATGTTTGGAAGAATTTAGTTGGCCACCCTTTGGGGAAGATGGTGGACAAAACCTTTATTCAAGGACAATACTTAGAGTTCATAATGAATGTCAGCGCGAGTTATGTCGGTGACATACAGGATTGTGAGATTATGTATGTATTAGCTCTTAACTTTGAATTCAAACTTTTGAATAAACTATTGCTTTTTTAAATATGGTGAATTCTTTTCAGTGTCAGTTTTTGTTTCATTGTAGGCCTATCATCACATAGGCAACTTATTATAGTTTTTTTATTAATACATTGGAAAATATATATGCCTATGCAAATTTAAATTTTCATACTTTGTTCAAGCCTCAAGGGCTAGTATGGCAATAAATGTATCATAAAATTGATAGTAACTCTAGTGATATTCATTCTGTTGACTTTAATTTTAGATGTCTCATTCCAGTGATCTCTTGATTCATGTAAACATCAAAATTAATCTCTCATGCCATCGCATTATTATTATTATTATTATTATTATTATTATTATTACTAGCCAAGCTACAACCCTAGTTGGAAAAGCAAGATGCTATAAGCCCAAGGGCTCCAATAGGGAAAAATATCCCAGTGAGGGAAGGAAATAAGGAAATAAATGAATGATGAGAATAAATTAACAATAAATCATTCTAAAAACAGTAACAACGTCAAAACAGATATGTCCTATATAAACTATTAACAACGTCAAAAACAGATATGTCATATATAAACTATAAAAAGACTCATGTCAGCCTGGTCAACATAAAAACATTTGCTCCAACTTTGAACTTTTGAAGTTCTACTGATTCAACTACCCGATTAGGAAGATCATTCCACAACTTGGTAACAGCTGGAATAAAACTTCTTGAATACTGTGTAGTATTTAGCCTCATGATGGAGAAGGCCTGGCTATTAGAATTAACTGCCTGCCAAGTATTACGAACAGGATAGAATTGTCCAGGGAGATCTGAATGTAAAGGATGGTCAGAGTTATGAAAAATCTTATGCAACATGCATAATGAACCAATGGAACGACGGTGCCAAAGATTAATATCTAGATCAGGAATAAGAAATTTAGTAGACCGTAAGTTTCTGTCCAACAAATTAAGATGAGAATCAGAGCTGAAGACCAGACAGGAGAACAATACTCAAAACAAGGTAGAATGAAGGAATTAATACACTTCTTCAGAATAGATTGATCACCGAAAATCTTGTAAGACTTTCTCAATAAGCCAATTTTTTGTGCAATTGAAGAAGACACAGACCTAATGTGTTTCTCAAAAGTAAATTTGCTGTCGAGAATCACACCTAAAATTTTAGAAGAGTCATACAAATTTAAAGAAACATTATCAATACTATGATCTGGATGTTGAGGAGCCACCATCCTTGACCTACTTACAATCATACTTTGAGTTTTATTAGGATTCAACTTCATACCCCATAATTTGCACCATGCACTAATTTTAGCTAAATCTCTATTAAGGGATTCACCAACCCCAGATCTACATTCAGGGGATGAAATTGATGCAAAGAGAGTAGCATCATCTGCATATACAACAAGCTTGTTTTCCAGGCCAAACCACATGTCATGTGTATATAGTATGAAAAGTAATGGGCCAAGAACACTACCCTGTAGAACACCGGATATCACATTCCTATACTCATTATGGTGCCCATCAACAACAACTCTTTGCGATATATTACTTAGAAAATCAATAATAATGCTAAGAAATGACCCACCCACTCCCAACTGTTTGTGTTTGAAAACAAGGGCCTCATGATTAACATGGTCAAAGGCAGCATTAAAATCAAGGCCAATCATACGAACTTCCTGACCACAATCAAGGGATTTCTGTACAGCATTGGAGATTGTAAGAAGGGCATCACATGCTCCGAGAACTTTACGAAAACCAAATTGCAAACTAGGGAATAGATAATTACCTTCAGCAAACCTATTAAGACGTTTTGCCAGAAAACGTTCAAAAACTTTAGATAATATGGGAGTTATGGAAATTGGGCGGTAATTGGTGGGACTTGAGCTACCACAAACACATTTACATAGAGGAGTAACATTAACAATTCTCCAACAAGTGCTAAAAGCTCTACTTCTTGCTAACTTGCGCAAAATAACAGATAACTTTGGAGCTAAGAAATCCACTGTCTTTATAAAAAACAAAGGAAAAATGCCATTTGGGTCTACACCTCCATAAGCATCAAGGTCCATCAACAGAGCTTTAATCTCACGAGATTGAAAAGCTAAACTAGTTAGTTTAGCCTCAGGAAAACAGGAATGAAGAAGTTCACGTTTTTCATTACTCTCTTTACTGTCAAAAACAGCCAACAGGGTTGCCTTTTCCTTTGGACAGTGAGTGACTGAGCCATCTGGTTTAAGTAAAGGAGGAACTGTTGCATCTACACCAAAGAGTGAAGATTTAAGGGTAGACCACCATTTATATTCCTGAGTTTTACCAGAAAGGGTTTCTTTTATGGTTAAATTGTACTCCTTTTCAGTTGAGGCATAAACTCTCTGAGCAAAAGCTCGAAGCTGAGTATAGTTGTTCCAGGTTAAATCTGATCTGTTACCCTTCCAAAGATGATAGGCCTCCTGCTTCTCCAAATAAGCACGTCTACAATCATCATTGAACCACGGTTTGTCCTTCACTCGGTACCGTAGCACACGAGAAGGGATACGCCTATCAATTATGTTGACTAGATTCTCATTCAAAGGGACAACAGGATCAACACTACTATATAATTGTGACCAATTCAAGCACAAACGATCATGCAAAATCCCATTCCAGTCTGCTTGGGATTTCATATAAATTTTACAAGAGTATGATATATCAGGGACAGGCTGCTCAGTCTTCACTACTAATGAAATCAAGGCATGATCAGATGTCCCAACTGGAGAACCAACCTTACTAGTTATAACGCCAGTTGAGTCAGTGTATACGAGGTCCAAGCAATTACCAGACCTGTGAGTAGCTTCATTTATGATTTGCTCACAGCCTGATTCCGGGGCCAAGTCTAAAGCTCTTAAGCCATGGCGATCGGTAGAAGAGATAGAACTTAACCACTCACATGGAATATTAGTACTGTATGGTACTGCTGAAGTTGAAACTTTGATATTTTAGAGATGTGTATGTATACCTCTCTGAATGGATGTAAGACATTAATGTAATCCTAGCAGTAATGATTGAGTAATGGCTAGTTCATCTTAAGAAAGGGAAGACACCTCATCAAACACTACTCTTGATAGATGCTCTACTGCCATTTCTTGCAAAAAAAGCAGACTTCTCATTTGAGCTCTGGAACTTTAATAACAATGGTTTCTTCTCTATTTTGATACCGGGTAACTTGGATATTTCTTGTTCACTTGGTTTCTAAGTAAATTAGTGATTATTATTGAAAATTATCTTCATGATTAACAACAGTTCTATGTCATATGAGAAATTTATTATAGAGACATTATCTTCTTGCTGTCTTATAAGATATCCTTTGTGGTCAAGAGGGAAATAGCATTAAATTTCAGGTTGTTTACATTGCTTTCATATACTTAAAATTGAACATGTGTATTGTTTCAGGGATAAATTGTGTGAAAGTACATTTGCCATGAGGCGAAAACAACACAAGAAATATGCTACTGGTGTATATTCTAAGCAGTCAGTAGATGCAGCAATCAAGAAGTTAACCGATACAGAATTTTTGAAAGTGTGCCCAAATCCACCGTCTATTCCAATTGAAGCAATTGCCTTTAAAGATCTAAAATGGCAACGTGATTCTTTATACATGGCAGGTAAGATCACCTCTAATGATGCTTTTGTTATTTTGTTGAATGTAATTACTGCAAGACCCCAAGACCACTGTTTATTTTGAATAGAATCCTTGTTATTTTCTGCATACCTCTTATCTTGAAAAGGGATGAACTAGATTTTTTATGTACATTTTCTGTTTACTGCTTAACGCATCTGAATTGCCATCCCTGCTTACCTATCTTCCGAACATGAATATTCATATCTTAACCTCCTTTGCATATTGTACCTTCATTGCACTGATTTCTCATTATACTCTCTACCTTCCATTAGAAGAGAGAAATACAAGGTGGGAAACCATCATTGAAAATTTTTCAGATTGGGAGGGTTTCATCTGATTTCTGATTTGTTCCTATATGAATGTAAACCATCCTTCTTTAATAGTAGTATGATTTTGGCGATGCTGAAAACGGCCATTTCAACTTTTAACAAGATGGTTTTAATTATTGGCAGGTGAAGGATAGGCCCAACTCACCTGCTAGGCAGAGCAACCGTTACTTTGATTTTGGCCACAGCTCAGTACAGGTATATGTCTGTGCTGCTTCGTAAATTGGCTGTAGGGAGTACAGGCATACTTCTGTGCTGCTTCATAAACTGGCTGTTGTGATATTTTTCTTAATTTTCAGATTTTGCACCTTTGGTAATGGACAATCCACAAGCAGACATGCAGGCATTCCTTGGGGGAAACCGGGCCGTAAGTGCGGCAGGTTCGTGAACAAGCCCTTTGTGGATCCCATAAACTTTTTCATTATTGCTGGGGTCTTGACTTTGCAATCATCCCCTTGTGACCATTTAAAGTTGTGGCCTCGTCTGCTGTGGGTGGAGATTGAAAAGAAAAGTAAAGCCAAGAAGGATTGTTCGGCTTCTTTTGCCAAAAAAGCGCTCTGATTCCTATTTCTCTTTCTGAATTTAGAAACCTGATGTGTCCCCTTCAAATTTCTACAGAGCTCGGTCCTCTGAAGGATTTCAGCAGGAGGGAGGAGACTCCGACTTGCACTCCGCCCTTCTTCAGAGGGAGTAGATGTATTATCTCTCCTTAGCGTAGATAATACTTTTCTGCCTCTCTCCCGAAGTACGCTTTTTTTTTGTGCTTTCTTTTGTGCTACTTGACAACTTGTGTATGGACCTGGACTTGAGTAAGTTGTGACCTTCTGTGGTTATCGATGGCCCCTTGATGGTGGAGAAGCTTCTGGAGTTCTGGCTTATGCCAGGAATCTGAGGACCTCACATGCTGTGTTGTCCTTTTTGGTTGTTCCACTTGCCGAGAAGCTGCAAGATGTGGTGAACATCGAGGAGTCCTTGTGTGCTGCTGGGAAGGAATCGGCAATGTTAGTGAAGCCTGGTAAGGGAAAAGAAGCATACATGCAGTGCTTGCCCCTCAGCACTCCTGTGTCTTTGACCTCTCCATTTGCTGAGCGTACCACTCCAAAGAAAAGGAAGAATAAGGCACCGAAGTCAAGAAAGACGGTTTGTCTTGAGTCTCATGGGACTTCAACCAATTTTTCCCCACGTATGTGTAAGAGAAGCAGTGGGATACTGAGACCCACCTCTGCCCCGGAAGGTGTAACAGTACACTGTACACTCCTCTGCTCCCCAAGTGTCCACGCTCATCCCTACTTGGGCCCACTAAAACGGGATTTGTTTTTTGTCGCATTTTGAGGATTGGCTGATCCTTTTGTCCTTCAGGAGGCAATTTTTCCAGAATCCAGACAGATTGATTTCCTTTTGTCTCATGGTATGGATCATGATTAGTTTGGATAAATCAACATTCGTCCAAGCAGAGAATGGATTATTATTATATTAGCCAAGATACATCCCTGGTTGGAAAAGCAGAATACTATACAGTAAGGCTAAGAGGAAAGGAAATAAGAGAAAAGCAAAAAGAATCTACTGTACATAAGAAATGAATAGAAAATAGAAAATAAAGATAAGTAACAATCTTACTGTAGATCATATTTGAATTATAAGATGTGGCTTATGGCAGCGTGTTCAACAAGAAAATGAACAAAAAGACTGAACTGCTGAAGGTCTACCAATTCTACTGCCAGATTGGGAAGATTGTTCCACAAGCTGTTCACAACTGGAATAAGACTCCTAGAATACTGTGTGGTATTGTGCCTTATAATGGAGAAGGCATGACTATTAGAATTGACTACATACCCAATACTGTACTATGTACAGGATGGTACAGTCTGCAAAGATATGAATGTAATAGATAATTTAACTAATGAAAAATCTTGTGCAACAGCATAAAGAACTATCTGAATGACAGTGCCAGAGATTAATATCCAGATCAGGAATACATTAAGAAATTTAATAGACTGTAAGTTTCTATGCAATAAATGAAAACGAAAGTCAGCAGCTTAAGACCAGACTTGAGAACAATATTCAATATAGGGTAGAATGAAAGAATTGATTCATTTCCTGAGGATAGAATAATCACCAAAATTGTATATAATTGAAGTGATTGAAGAAGAACCTCTCTCTTCAAGTTATCGGAGACTGTTCTCTGGGTTCTTACAGTTTATGTTTCTTGATGGAGAAGTCAACCGGGGCCTGGTGGCCTACCATTGATCTCTCTCCATTGAGTAAGTTTGTCTTTCAGACACATTCAAAATGGAATTAGCAACCACTGTATGTTCCGTCATAGGGAAAGAGAATCGTTGCTTTCTGTGGATCTGATGGATACATAGCTTTAGATATCAATTCCTGTGTCCAACAGAAAATATCTTCACTTCGTTTAAGTTTAAAGCTCTGCTTTGTATTGTCTACGGCTCCCCAAGTGTTCACGCTGGTTTCTACTTGGGCGCACTAGAAAGGGATTTGTCTGCTGAAGTATCTCGACGATTGGCCGATTCTGTCCTCTTCCAAGAGACTATTACTCCAGGGTCAAGACAGACTACTCATTTTGCCACAATCTACTGATCGTGGTCAATGCAGAAAATCCTATTGGACGCCATAGCAGAGGATGAAGTACGGTACTTGGGAATACCAATAGCTACAGCATTAGAAAGAGTTTTTCCATGGGATGACTGTAGCAGCAACTGTACCTGCATAAAACGAGAGCTTCTTGATCGACAATGGCAGTCTTCTGGGACTTCTTTCATTGAGGGAGAAGCTCGTTCCTCGCAGGCGTCTCTACCAGCAATTGCTCTAGTGAGAAGCGTCATTAGTCAGCAACCAGCAATCCCCCCTTACCAGCTTGTTCTGATGGAACAAGAATATTATTACTAGCTAAGGCACAACCTTAGTTGGAAAAACAGGATGCTATAAGCCCAAGTGATACAACAGGGAAAAATAGCCCAGTGAGAAAAGGGAATAAGGAGATAAAGAAACTACGAGAGAAGTAATTAACAATAAAAATAACATTTTTCAATATTAAACTTACCCGATAATCATGTAGCTGTCAACTCCGTTGCCCGACAGAATTCTACGGAAGGGATACGCCAGCGATCGCTATACAAGAGGGGGTTGTACTCACAAGCGCCACCTGTGGCCAGGTACTGCAGTACTTCTTGTTGAAACCACCTCAATTTTTCCTCTGTCGTGCTTCCGGCAAGACGTTCATGGATACGCTTATAATTTTGGAGTCTTGTTCACGGTTTTTGGTGAAGTATTGCTCTTAAGATTTCAGCTTTCGCTATTCAGGAAGTTTTATTATTAGCTTAGCTAGCTTTTGGAATTAATTTGATTAATTATGGTGACGAAGAGAGTATGAACTCTCTTTCACCTTTAAATGGCCGACCCTTCCCTTAGACGGAAGTGTTGGTGTCTAAGAGAGTATAGACTCTCTTTCTTAATTTTGCTTAACAAAAGTTATAGATTTATTTTTTATCTCTCCGCCTTTTATAGGCCTCTTCGATTAACTTCCTTTTATTATAAACTTATTAAAATTAATTTTTATATTTGTTTATATTCGACCTTTCCTAATAGTAGGCGGTCTTTTCTTGGTACCGAAGTTAATTAACATTGAGCCCGTCATTTCGGTTTTACCTGTTAACATATTATGCTATTTTAATGTTTTTGAAAGAATTTCTTTGATAGTCTCGTACTGTTTTCAAAGTTGAACTAACGTTTTGTTTTGTCTCTGCAGTTGTTGACGTTCAGAACGTTCAACTTGCGCTCTATCGTTACGATAGAGAGAGAATTTTCACGGTGTCACGTTGCAGTAAGAGTAACCGTTTCTAGCGTTTTGTTCATTCTTTCTTAGCTTAATGGTTTTAATTCTAATAAAGGAACTTTTTATTTGGGAAATATTTCAGTTTTTTTCCTTTAACAATAATATGTTTTAACGATATATATGATTGGGCTCTTCTCTCAGGTTCTAAGTCAAGAGAGAGAGAGAGAGAGATATAGAGACGGAGGGAGAGAGAGCTGGATAAACGTTTCGTTCAAGCGAGTAACGTTGTTATCGTTTTTGCTCTTCTCCCTAGTCTCTTTAGGGGAAGAAGGTAAACGTTTCTAGAGTTTTATTCTTGTTCTCAAGCTTTATGCGGTGAGAGATTTTAAACGTAGTTTATTTGATCTAGTGTTTAGTCTCTTTCCAGCCACTGAATTATTTATCTTTCATTAGATTTTTCTGTTACATTGTAATTCTGTTTTCGCAATTACTAACTTTTAAGGAAGGATAGAATTGCGTGTTTCAGGTACAAACCATTTAAAGTTTCGAGTTCAGTGAAATAAGTGCAAACAGAAAATCAAAAGTGATAAGTGATTAGCGCAAAGTGTGTCAGTGTTGTGCGTGAGGGTACTTCTGTGCGTGCCAGTCGTCCTCCCAGTCCGGGACCTCTTGCAAGCTCCCAAGCCCAGGGGAGAAGCAATGTCGAAGGGCAAAAGGGTTCGGCAGGCCTTGATCGGCGCACAGAAGTATCCTCGGTGGTTGCGGGCGTGTCTTACAGAGACCGTCACTCCCACCCGCAGACGATTGAGCCCTTATTTTGCTCGTCTGCAGAAGAAATTTCGGGGAGAAAACGCTGGCCTCAGGTCTCAAGACCTCTTAAACGTAAAGTCCAGACCTCTAGAGTTCAACAACCCGGATGCAGTCATTGGGTTAGCTCTGACTCTCCGCAGTCATCAGGTGACTGCACACCTCCTAAGAGAGGTAAGGCGATGCCTCAACAGACATCATCTTCTGTTAAGGCTTTGCCTCAACAGACCTTATCGTCTGTTGATCCCAAGATGACTTTGCTGCAGTCCATGCAGTCGCAGCTTGCGGTCTTAATGCGTGAGTTTCAGGCTGAGAAGGTTACACCTCCTCCTGCGAGCGCTCCGCCTCACCGCAGTCCAGTCTGCCAGGCGTACGAAGTTGAGGTTCCTCAAGCTACCTTACCGCGTTCGGAGTTGCCAGTTACCAGCGTTGTGCAGCAACCTTAACCTTCCTTAAGGCAACCTCAACAATGGGAGCAGGAGTCTTATGCCTTGAGGCAAGATTTTCTTGCAGTTAGACCATCTTTGAGGCTACAACCTTTTGAGGTACGACAACCTCTACCATCCTTGAGGCAGCCACCTCAGCTCTCGCAGCTGCTACCTCAACTTTCCTCAAGGCGAGAGCCTCAACTCTTGAGGCTAGCTCCTCAGGAACCTCAACTCGTGAGACAGGAACTGCGTTCTGCGCAGCCGCTACCTCAACTCTCGCAGCTCACACCTCAAGAACCTCAACTCGTGAGTCAAGAGCCTCTCTCTGCGCAGCCACCTCAACCCTTGAGGCAAGCGCAACTCTTGAGGCAGGAACCTCATGCTATGAGTCAGCCACCTCAACGCATGCATCTGCCACTTTCTCCTCAACTTGAGCCTCTTCCCATTCAACTTTGAAATAACAAATGACAATAATAACACCTCATTACTTTCATAACTTGCATTTGTAATCATATACATGTATGCCTACACAAACATTATGATAATGGAGGTTATTCGTATTACTTAAATAAAAAAATATATATGTATTCCTTGCAATATATTTTTAACAAATCGCAAATATGGCAAAATATCTTCAAAACAAAAATGAATCATGAGTTATGAATGTAATGTAAATATTATGTTGATATTAAAACCCCATGCAAGCATGCATGAAGTAATGCAGTGTTGCCAACAGGGCGAGTTTCCCTGTCCTGAGGTGAAGTAGATTATAGATCGTATATTTAGTGCAGCTTAATTCTACGATTATCATGCCGGCTATCAAATTCATCAACAAAACAGTCTAAATCAATTCCCTCGGCACGTGCACTTTCAATGGACAGTAATGCGATATTACTCAATCTAGCACTGGTCATGGAATTTCTGAGAAATGTTACACGCCATGCAACATGCTCTGCTTCTCTTACAGCATGCTCTACATACAGCATGCTCTGCATACAGCATGCTCTACATACAGCATGCTCTGCATACCTTACCGCATGCTTCTCAGTCACACATCTTTGGTTGTTGCCAACTCACTAGACTGTCAAGCAGTTTCATAACGTTGCCTTCTAGTCTGCTGCTTTTGCACCAGTGAAACCCTCACTGAGAGAACTTAGCTTTTCTCGGATATGGTCCCTGTAGATGAGAAAGTGCTTTTCTCCCTCCTTCTGATATTCCCTTGAGGACTCTGTCATTTGGAGAGGAGCCTTTAGCTGCGTAGCCTCCTATGGACTTTTATTTAAGCATAACATGCTTCCAGGGAAGGTAATGGTTCCACTTCAGTCGCTAACCCCGTCTGTTACCACACCTGCTCCCATAGACCTTGAGCTGTGTTGCAAGACATGCAGTCCAAGCTTAGTCCTTGTTAGAGGATTTTTTGTTTACGGAGTCAGTGTGTCACTGGGAAGACGTTCAACAACCAGCAGAAGTGACTTGTTGTGACGCAGTGCGGCAACCTCAGCAACCCGATAAGGAGTTGTCTATACGACCCAGACAGTCTAAACAGCTTCGGGTTGTCACTGTACTTCCTCGCTTCCCCATGGTTGACAGTTCACAGACTGTGCAGCAGTACCATGATCTTGTGTCCGGCTCCGTCAGACGACTGGCTTTTAAGAGCTCCCACAAGTCGTCGCTGTCTGGAGATTCTCAGATGGACTATGGATCTGACCAAGGAACTGGGCCTCCTGGTCAATTTTGAGGAGTCTCAGCTCGTCCCATCCCAGACCATTGTCTACCTGGGTATGGATCTTCAGAGTCGAGCTTTTCGGGCTTTTCCGTCGGCCCCAAGGATCTTCCAAGCCCTAGAATGCATCCAGAGCATGCTGAGAAGGAACCGATGCTCAGTCAGGTAGTGGATGAGTCTAACAGGGACACTTTCATCGCTGGCCCTGTTCATCGTGTTAGGGAGACTCCACCTCCCCCCCCTTCAGTATCATCTAGCTGCTCACTGGATAAAGGACATGACGCTAGAGACGGTCTCAGTTCCTGTTTCCGAAGAGAGGAGGTCTTCTCTCGCGTGGTGTAAGAACAGCTTTCTTCTCAAGGAAGTCTACATTTGGCTGTTCAGAAACCCGACCGCCGTCTCCTCTCGGACGCATCAGACACGGGCTGGGGTGCGACTTTGGACGGACAGGAATGCTCGGGAACATGGAATCAGGAGCAAAGGACACTTCACATCAATTGCAAGGAGTTGTTGGCGGTTCTTCTGGCCTTGATAAACTTCAAGTCCCTCCAGCTTAACAAGGTGGTGGAGGTGGACTCTGACAACACCACAGCCCTGGCTTACATCTTCAAGCAGGGAGGGACTCTTTCGTGGAAGTTGCTCTAGATAGCAAGGGACCTCCTCATCTGGTCAAAAGATCGAAAGCTCACGCTGGTAACGAGGTTCATTCAGGGCGGTATGAATGTCATGGCAGATCGCCTCAGCCGGAAGGGTCAGGTCATCCCCACAGAGTGGACCCTTCACAAGAGTGTTTGCAGCAGACTTTGGGCCCTGTGGGGTCAGCCAACCATAGATCTGTTCGCTACCTCGATAACCTAGAGACTCCTGTTGTATTGTTCTCCGATTCCAGACCCAGCAGCAGTTCACGTGGATGCTTTTCTGCTGGATTGGTCCCATCTCGACCTGTATGCATTCCCGCCGTTCAAGATTGTCAACAGGGTACTTCAGAAGTTCTCCTCTCGCAAAGGGACACGGCTGACGTGGATTGGCTCCGCTCTGGCCCGCGAGAGAATGGTTCATAGAGGTACTGCAATGGCTGGTCGACATTCCCAGGACTCTTCCTCTAGGAGTGAACCTTCTACGTCAACCTCACGTAAAGAAGGTACACCCAAACCTCCACGCTCTTCGTTTGACTGCCTTCAGACTTTCGAAAGACTCTCAAGAGCTAGGGGCTTTTCGAAGGAGGCAGCCAGAGCGTTTGCCAGAGCAAGGAGAACATCCACTCTCAGAATCTATCAGTCTCAAGGGGAAGTCTTCCGTAGCTGGTACAAGACCAATGCAGTTTCCTCAACCAGTACCACTGTAACCCAGATTGCTGACTTCCTGTTACATCTAAGGAAAGTAAGATCCCTTTCAGCTCCTACGATCAAGGGTTACAGAAGTATGTTGGCAGCGGTTTTCCGCCACAGAGGCTTGGATCTTTCCACCAACAAAGATCTACAGGACCTCCCTAGGTCTTTTGAGACCTCAAAGGAACGTCGGTTGTCCACTCCAGGCTGGAATCTAGACGTGGTCCTAAGGTTCCTTATGTCATCAAGATTTGAACCTCTCCAATCAGCCTCTTTTTAGGACCTCACATTAAAAACTCTTTTCCTCGTGTGCTTGACAACAGCTAAAAGAGTAAGTGAGATCCACGCCTTCAGCAGGATCATTGTTTTCACATCTGAAATGGCTACATGTTCCTTGCAGCTCGGTTTTTGCTAAACGAGCTTCCTTCACGTCCTTGGCCTAAGTCGTTCGAGATCCCAAGCCTGTCCAACTTGGTGGGGAATGAACTGGAGAGAGTACTTTGCCCAGTTAGAGCTCTTAGGTACTATCTAAAAAGGTCTTAACCTTTACGAGGACAATCAGAAGCCTTATGGTGTGCTATCAAGAAACCTTCTTTCCCAAGTTCTAAGAACTCAGTTTCTTACTATTCAGGCTTCTGATTAGGGAAGCACATTCTCATCTGAAGGAAGAAGACCTTGCTTTGCTGAAGGTAAGGACACATGAAGTGGGAGCTGTGGCTACTTCAGTGGCCTTCAAACAGAACCATTCTCTGCAGAGTGTTATGGATGCAACCTATTGGAGAAGCAAGTCAGTGTTCGCATCATTCTATCTCAAAGATGTCCAGTCTCTTTACGAGTACTGCTACACCCTGGGACCATTCGTAGCAACGAATGCAGTAGTAGGCGAGGGCTCAGCCACTACATTCCCATAATCCCATAACCTTTTAACCTTTCTCTTGAATACTTTTTATGGGTTGTACGGTCGGCTAAGAAGCCTTCCACATCCTTGTTGATTTGGCGGGTGGTCAATTCTTTCTTGAGAAGCGCCGAGGTTAAAGGTTGTGATGAGGTCCTTTAGTATGGGTTGCAGCCCTTGATACTTCAGCACCTTAGAGTTGTTCAGCCTCCTAAGAGGAACGCTGCGCTCAGTAAGGAAGACGAACTTATTTAAGGCAGAGTAATGGCTCAAGTCGACTTCCTTACCAGGTACTTGTAATTTCATTGTTATTTTGAATAACTGATAATATGAAATACGGGATACTTAGCTTCTTGATATACATGTACACTGGTTTTCACCCACCTCCCTGGGTGTGAATCAGCTACATGATTATCGGGTAAGTTTAATATTGAAAAATGTTATTTTCATTAGTAAAATAAATTTTTGAATATACTTACCCGATAATCATGATTTAATTGACCCACCCTTCCTCCCCATAGAACCAGTGGACCGAGGAAAAATTGAGGTGGTGTCAACAAGAAGTACTGCAGTACCTGGCCACAGGTGGCGCTTGTGAGTACACCCCCCTCTTGTATAGCGATCGCTGGCGTATCCCTTCCGTAGAATTCTGTCGGGCAACGGAGTTGACAGCTACATGATTATCGGGTAAGTATATTCAAAAATTTATTTTACTAATGAAAATAACATATTTTAAAAACAGTAACAACATTAATGTGGATCTTTCATAAGTAAACTATAAAATGAGACTTATGTTATCCTGTTCAACATACAGTCAGCCCCCTTATTCGCAGGGGTTAGGTAACAGAGACAGGTGCGAAGACTGAGAATCCATAAATACTTGCTGCTCTAGGGTGGGATAACTCCTAACCCGACCAACTGGCGGCCCATTGCCTACGCATGGTCAACTAATACACTAAGTATTGCCTAATATTGTTTTTACTTGGTTTCTATTACAGTATAGGTATTGTGTAAATGAATTAACATATTTCAGTATGTGTACAATACATGTGCACACATTTACACAATGTACTATACACATTAAGGCTATGGTACAGTGCAGTATATAACACTGCAGTAATCATTGAGACACTTATAACAACAAAACACTCTTGTTCCTACCTAATATAACACTCGCCTATACTGTAACGTATACAGTATTACAAAAATATATGTACAGTACTATCACTACAATACAGCTTCTCTGTCTTCGGACGACTTGCACTGTTTGACAGCTCACCGCACATATAGCCTACATTTACATATTGTAGAGTGCAGTAGTAATTTAACACTACCACCGTATATCCTGTGTTGTAGAAAGCAACTAAAAGGACAGCTGCTTCCTTGTAGTCTTGCTTTTTAGTAAAAGGATAGGCCCACTGCCCATAACTATGGAAACTACCACCTTGCAGTTGGACTGTTTTAGTCAAAGGCTAGGCCACTGCAAGGGCATGCTATTGTAAAAACACTCTGGCAAATTATAAGCCATGCCTGATGCTATTATAAACGTGGATGCCGCTAGGGCATCCCCTGTAAGTGACGTGCGTCAGGATCCCTCTGCTTGCGTGATAAATGGATGAGGGTTACTGCAGGATTCACGACTGTGGCCTAAAAAGTTAGTGAGAAAATGGAAAATCAGAGCGGGTACTTGGAATGTTGGTTCACTAATGGGAAGATTGGGGAAGATAGTGGATGTGATGGAGAGGAGGAAGATGAATGTCTTGTGTCTGCAGGAAACTAGATGGAAAGAAAATAGAACTAGAGAGATAGGAAATGGGCATAAACTCTATTACAGTGGGTCAAGAGAAGGGAGAAATGGAGTTGGAGTCATAATAGGCAATAGCGGGAAAGAAAAAGTGGTAGAAGTAAAGCGAATTAATGATAGGCTTTTAAAGATCCCATTGATGATAAGGAATCAGATGATGAATATAATTTATGCATATACCCCCAGATAGATTGTCAAGAACAAGAGAAAGAATTTAGATAAAAGTTTGAGGCTGCTATTAGATCAGTGAAAGAGGAAGAGAAGCTAATCATAGCAGATATGAATAGCAGAGTGGGGAAGAGAAGGGATGGATATCAGGAGGTACTTGGAGGCCATGCGTTTGGAATTAGGAATGAGGATGGGGAGTATGTATTAGAGATGGCTCAGAGTTTTGAATTGGCATTTATGAACACTGGGTTTCAGGAGATGGATAAGCACCTGATAACCTATGAAAGTGGAGGAGTGGAAAGCCAAATAGATTATTTATTGTAGAAGCAGACAGGAAAAATGTGATGAACTTTAAAGTGATTTTTGGGGGAAGCTTGTGTTAAGAACATATACTGGTAGTGATGTATTTTAAAATGAGAGGTAGAAAACCCAAGCAGAGAAAGAGGAGATCTAGAATTAAGGTTTGGGACCTTAAAGGAGAAAAGTGTGATTAATTTAGGAGGGTTGTGAGTGAGAGACGATTGAAAATGTTGAACTTAAAGATTGGGTAAAGGTATTTGAAAGGGCACATCAGGCAATCTCCCCATTAACATAGGGATAACAGTGTGGGAGAAGAAAACTGAACAGTATAGTAATAAACAATACTATACATTACTGTCATGCTGTACTCTACAATATGTATACATGTATACCTCACCGTACGTCGGTAATTGGTTCCAGGAGAGGCGACTTAAGTTGAAAAAATGACAAGTCAAATTTAATTGTCTCTGAATTTACTTGTCGCTAAGCTAAATCATAAATAACCATTCCCAGTTCTGTATTTTATTTATAAATGCGATTTGAATAATATATGGTTAAGAATCTATTCAAACTTAGACAAATGAATTTTAGATTTTAATTTAGTACCGAAGAAAGTAATCTAATTTTACGAATAAATTTAAGTGTATATCCATACGTGTAAATGTAGATGTTTACCGTATATTTCCGCGTACTGTATAAGACGACCCTTTATTCCAAAATTTGACCATTAAAAAGGGGGGTCATCTTATACTACCGTTATAAAAATTACACCTTGAATTCTATGTCAGGTTTATCAGTAGGCTAGCCTAGGTTGAGGTGCAATAACCACCGACACACATGAAATGATTTACAGTGAACCCTCGCTACTTCGCGGTTCGACCATCGCGGATTCACCACTTCGCGGATTTTTTCCATAACCCATATATATACAGTAATATATATATATATATATATATATATATATATATATATATATATATATATATATATATATATATGTATGCATGTATTTATGTATATATGTAGGTATGTATATGTGTATACATATAAATATATATATATATATATATATATATATACACACACACACACACACACATATATATATATATATATATATATATATATATATATATATATATATATATATATATATATATATATATATATATATATCTAAAGTAGAAAGATGTGATGTAGTTCTAAGGGAAAAGTGTGGGAAATATGTCTGGGTAATAAGCAAAGCTCTACCTCCAGTTTGTTTCTACATTATGATCAGAGATAAATGTAAACAAAACATTGGTTGCCATTTTTTATCGTGCTTTTTAGCATGTTTAGGAAATACATGATATAAAATCACCTTTAATATTTGTGCCTGTTTTAGTTTAGGGTACTGTAGTACATGCATTAAGTGTTCTGTACATTAAAGGGTAGTTTGTTAACAGTACTACGTACAAGGGAAGGTTTTAAAAGTCTGAATATACATGTTGAATAAATAGGTAAATATGGTGTCACTACTTCGCGGATTTTCACCTATCGCGGCCGCGACTGGAACCTATCTACCGCGATAAACGAGGGTTCACTGTACATTAAGATATAAATGTATAGTAAAAGTAATAAAACCATTTTTACCGTATATATTATTGTCATATTAACAAAAATGGCATAAATAATAAATTCGAGGAATGATTCCATATCAGATACCAACTCTTAACCATACGAGCACAGTTGAGAAAATGTAAACATTGAGTATTGGTTGCGTTGTTGGCAACTTTTTCTCTCGCTATCCTTTCAGTTATTTTAATGCTAGTGTTAATTACGATAGTAACAACATATAGGATATCATATTTATTTATTTAGAAATTATTATTATTTTTAGCTGTAAATAGCAATTATTGTATTGGTGGCAGTTGTTTTGAGAAAGAAGAAGAATCAGTAAAAGAAGAAGAAGCAAAAGAGGAGGAACGGTCATTTCGTACGTGAGCAGCTGATAAGCGTAAACAAAACAATGCAGGCTAGGTGACGTGTGTTCTATTAAAACAATAATAAAGGCTTTGCTTTGTTATTTTGTTTATATAAAATTTATAAGGATACAGTAAGTAATATCATCATCTTTACATAACCTATATTTTGTAAGATACATGGTATTGCAAAAGCTAGCCTAAGCTATACACAGATGGTTTTATGATTGAGCAGTCGTCTTATACTACCGATTTGAGATAAACTCATAATTTTGTACCTCGTCTTATATAAAGGTCGCCTTATACGCGGAAATATACGGTAGTTGTTACATTTGCCAATATTTGTATTCAAAATCTTTGTTTACATTGCATACGTAGAAGGCTGCGGATTGGCAGCATCAACAGCTGATTTGTCTGTTTTTTTTGTTCAATACGCATTTTAATAAGAAACAGGTTGAGAGTTTGTTGAACTGTGCTCTTCTTTTCTTCAAGGATTACGTGATAGGGAGCAAAATCTCATCAAGAATACTCTGTTAACTATATGTGAGCATAATCTTGATACCGTCAAGACCTTGATAGCACACACACACACACACACACAGAGAGAGAGAGAGAGAGAGAGAGAGAGAGAGAGAGAGAGAGAGAGAGAGATCTCTCTCTCTCTCTCTCTCTCTCTCTCTTCCGGTGTATTTTGCATCTTCCAGTCTTGGATGGTCTGGGATGCATCTTAGAGTATTTATCGAGCTTATTCTTAAACACATCTACGCTCACTCCTGATATGTTTCTTAGATGAACTGGCAGCACATTAAATAGTCGCTGCATATCGATGCTGGTGCGTAGTGGATTAATGTCCTGTGCGCCTTTCTCAGTTTACCTGGAATATTTTTTGGCACTATTAATCTACCTCGGCTTGCTCTTTCTGATATTTTAAGCTCCACGATGTTTTCAGTAATTCCTTCTATTTGCTTCCATGCTTGTATAATCATGTAGCGTTCTCTTCTCCTTTCTAGACTGTATAGTTTTAAAAATTGCAGTCTTTCCCAGTAGTCAAGGTCCTCAACTTCTTCTATTCTAGCAGTATAGGACCTTTGTACACTCTCTATTTGCGCAATATCCTTTTGGTAGTGTGGGTACCATATCACATTGCAGTACTCGAGTGTACTACGTACATAGGTTTTGTAAAGCATAATCATGTGTTCAGCTTTTCTTGTTTTAAAGTGTCTGAATAACATTCCCATTTTTGCTTTACATTTAGCCAACAGTGTTGCTATTTGGTCGTTGCATAACATATTCCTATTTAAAATTACACCAAGGTCTTTAATTGCTTCCTTGTTTGTGATTGTCTCATTATTAGGTCCCTTGTATGCATACACCATTCCTTCTCTGTTTCCATAATTTATTGATTCAAATTTATCGGAGTTAAATACCATCCTATTTATCTCCGCCCCTTCACATATTTTGTTTAGATCTCTTTGTAGTGAGTTCCTATCTTCATCACAAGTAATTTCTCTACTTATTCTTGTGTCATCGGCGAAACTTCTCACTACGGAGTTTTCAACATCACAGTCTATGTCTGAGATCATAATAACAAACAGCAGTGCAGCTAGTACCGTACCTTGTGGCACACCCGATATTACCTGGGCTTCATCTGATTTCTCGTCATTTGCAACCACTATCTGTTTTCTGTTTTGCAGGAATTCTTTTACCCATTTTCCTATCTTTCCCACAATATTATGCATTCACAATTCTTGGCGTGAACTCACTCTTATATTTTTCTGCTAATATATTGCATATTTCCTTTTTTTCATTCGTTAGCCGTCCTTCAATTCTTAGAGGGCCTATTTCTATTCTCCCTTTATTCATCTTTTTTGCATAGGAGTAAAGTACTTTGGGGTTTCTTTTTATATTTTGAAGTGTCCTTTCTTCTAAGTCCCTTTTTCATTTTCTTTCGAGTGTATAATCTTTTGTTCTGCATTTTCTATCTTACATTTTATTTCCCTCATTTTCCACACATTTTTTTCTTTTGCAAGATTTTTCTTCCACTTTCTAATTTTCTGAAATAAGATCCCTCTGTCTCTTGGTATGCACGTCTTTTGTTTATTGTTTTTTTTTCGGTACATATTTTTCAACAATTTTCTCCAGTATTTTGTACAGTATGTCCGTATTTACCTGTATATTATCACTTACAAATACATTTTTCCATTCTTTATACAGTTCTTCATTTATTTCTGACCATTTTATATTCTTACTGTAAAAATTATATTTTCCATATCCTTTCCAAAGTTTTGTGCTTTTATTAATTCTGTGATCACTTGCTTTGGAATGAACTATCAATTCTATGACATTGTGGTCTGAAATTCCCGTGTTATACACTATTATTTCTTTAACATAATTCACCTCATTCACAAATACTAGATCTAGGACATTTTCCTTTCTTGTTGGAATGTGGTTTATTTGTTGCATATTATGTTCTAATAGCATATCTTGAAGCTTTTCAAATTGCCTCTTATCTTCTGCGCTACTATTACTCTCTTTTTTATATGTATACATACAACCACTTTCTTCTATCCGTTCTTTCCAATCCACGAAAGGAAAGTTAAAATCTCAGGATAGGAGTATATTCCAGTCTTTATGGTTTCTACATATATCATCTATTTTTTTCTATTATTATGTCAAACTCCTTAGTATTTGGGGGTCTGTAAACTACAATATTCACTAGTTTTTCAAATTCAAATTCTACCGCAATCAATTCACATTCTGTGTTGCTGTATTTTTCAGACTTTTCCTTGATTTATGTCTCTTCCATATATTGCGGTTCCCCTTGATTCCTATTTTTTCTGTCTGATCTATAAGTTTGGAAACCCTTTATCTGGTCATCACTGCCAGTCTCTTGGGAATACCATGTTTCACTTATATTTAATATATCTTTGTTCCGACACAAAATACTCACCGAGAACTACTTTCCTTAGGAGTCACTTGGTGACCTCTCAATCTCGACCAAGATTTTCCCGCCGTTATCCCCCTATCCCGCTCTATATAGTTTCTACCCCCGCCGCCAGGATGTGCCCTGAGGGCAGGATCAGGGCAGGTCACTTCCTCTCCGGGTCAGCATCGCCATTAAGTTCTTGGTCGTGAGATGTGAAACATCTCACTCTCTCGCTCTCTCGATCCTTTGGCGCGTTTGTGATTCCACGTGTTTCCAGTGTGGGGACTTGTGTTTTTTCTGCGTAGTGCGCTATTCGCAAGTGTTTCAGTACGTCCCCCTTGCGTATATCCCAGTGTGCTTGTAACTCGATAGTGTTGGCCCTTCGTGTGCGAACGATGGAGCGTGTGCGTCGTTGCCCTGGTCCTAGAGCCGGAAAGTCGTGTGGGGCTTTCCTCTCTAAGCCAGAAGTGGACCCTCATTCCCCTTGTTCCACGTGTAGGGGTAAAGTTTGCTCCTCCTCGGACACGTGTCCGGAGTGCGTAAGTTGGGACGGCATACAGTGGGTACGGTACAGTACCAAGAAGAAGAAGTCGTCTAAGCGTTCCCCCAAGAAAGTGAGTGGCGTGTCTTCTTTACCGCCGGTCAGTGATCGGTCCGACGAAGCCTCGGCTTCTCCGTCTCCTTCGCAGAGGAGTGGGCACCAAGCCCCCAGTGTTGTAATTAGCCATAGCGTTCTTCCCGGTGAACCCAGTGTGAGGGAAGAACCAAGGGCAGGCCCCTCTAGAGAGAACGGAGGGTCCGGTAGTGCTTCGGGTGAATCGGGCCACGTGGCAGGGGATCACGCGTCCTCGAAGACCCCGTATGGGGCAGTGTTGTTATATCGGAGTCCCCACCGCCCTCGTGGGCCGGTGTGTCGGGCTCTCCCCCGCCAGAGGACAACCACGCTAGAGTTCGCCGCCCGAGTAGCGATGCTTTCGGGTGGAAGTTGCCGAAAACTCCGGGGAGGTCACCGCTAAGGACGGACGTGACCCTGGGCCCCTGGCCTCCTAGCAGGGATGGAGTAGACTCAGTGCCCTCGATCTCCACAGCAGTTCCCGAAGACTTCCTCCAGCATCCTGTCTCGGACGCCCGACGGCGAAGAGCTTCCCCCACGCATCACGTGAGCAGCCGTTACGCGAGGAACGTGGCGCCCTCAGACTCTTCAGAGGTGGATTCATCCTCCGGGGGAGAAGTCAGGGAGAAACGACACCGGAAGAGAGAGCGGGCCGAAAGCGATCGTTCCCGCTCAAGGTCAAGGTCGCGACACAGCAGGAAGCGCCCCCGCTCTCACTCCCGTAAGTATAGGAGGGATGCCTCTCCCGGCGGCGAATGGGTCTACGTCCCTTCAGGAGAGTCCAGAAGGCTCCACTCTCCAGACTCTCGGTCCAGTGAACGAGCCTCTAGGCTGTCGCTCCCTACGCACAGCCTAGAACCGCTCGACCTGCCACGCAGGAAGGACCTCGCTCTTAAGCATAAGTCCTCGAGGCCTCCGGTTCACCCCGCCCAGCGGGGGGAAACGCGCTTCCGAGAAGGCAGCCTGACCGAACCAGCCCAGCTGGTGCGGTCATCGAGCAGGAAGGACCGGTTACCGTTGTCGGGTCATCCCACCGGGACTGTGTCCTCCGCTTCCAGAGCCTTGGGGCAGCCGAGGGTCCTCCCTGAGCCGGTGGCACCCGCCTTACGGCGAGATCCACCCTCCTACGGAGCGCCCTACGGTTACGGGGCGACCTCCCTGGAACCAAGAGGAGAACGCCCGGTCTACCGTCCAAGCAACCCGGCTCCCCCACGCCAGGCCGAGGCCTCGGCCGACGGAGGCGAGGCTTCCCCGTCGGAGGACTCCGCTTACAGAAGGGTGGTAGGTCTCATCAGGAGGCTCCATGGGATCGCAGAACCCTCGGCGCCTAAGGTGAATTCCTGGAGGTCGAGCCTCCTGAGATTCACTCACCACGACGCCCTGCCGAAGTCCTCCCTGGCCTTTCCTCTCGCCTCAGACCTAGTACTGGGACAAGAGTACATAGATAACTTGGTGGCCAGCAGTGCGGAGGCCCCCAAGTCCCAGAGTGCCTCCAAACTACTCCAAGGTCTCAAGTCACAGGGGAAGGTGTATATTCCTGAGGGACGGTGCCCAGGTCCCTGTAGGGTGGACCCAGCCTTGCACATCCTGGGACAAGGCGGCTCGGACGAAAGGGCCTCTTCAGCCCCTATTTCCTTCTCACCCACGGAAGCCGCCATGATGGAGGAGATGTCAAGGGACCTGGTGAACGTCTCCTCATGGCTGGACTGGTGGGCCTCCACGTTGGTGAACGTACAAGCCTCCACAGACCCCGAAGATCCTGAGCAACAGAGTCTCCTGACGGACCTTCTCACCTCCGGGGGGAAAACCCTCAAGTTTCTGGCTTACCAAGCACTCTCCTTGACGGCCAACTGGGTGCTTAGAAAACGGGACACACTGCTCTCTAAGTTGTCAAGGAAAATCCCGGACAGGGAAGCCCGAGTTGTGCGTAGCCTACCCCTAGGGGGTGAGTCGCTGTTCCCTCTGAAGGAACTAGAAGTGCTAATGGGGAAGGTGTCCAAGAGGAGAGAGACCAACGTCCCCAGACAAACATCTTCCAGAAGGCCGCCATACAGGAGATCAGTCTCGGATAGCGCCGTGACTCCTCAGGCCGCCCCCAGCTCTTCGAGGAGGGACGCCCCTTCCTCCTCCTGGACAACAACTCCGCAGCCCTCCCGCAGGGGAGCACCAGCTTCTGCCAGCTCCTTCAGGTCGGGTTACTCCGCCTCGAAGAGAGGCAGATCAGGCCGCCCCTCTAGGAGAAGGTAGAGGGAGAGGCCCCCTACTCCCGCCCAAGCCTCGGGTTGGGGGATGCCTCAGACCTCATTGGCAAGCATGGAAAACACAAGGGGCGGATGCTTGGACGGTGTCCGTCCTGAAAGAAGGCTACAGGCTCCCCTTCATAGCAGATCCACCCCCTCTTATTCCAGCCACCCAGACAGAATGGTTGGCTCCCAGGGACCCGTTGAAAAGGGCCACCCTTCAAAAAGAAGTTTCCTCCATGTTAGAGAAGGGAGCCATGGAAGAAGTCCTTCTCCCAGGGCCAGGCTTCTACAGCCGCCTGTTCCTGGTGGAGAAAGCAACGGGGGGGTGGAGACCCGTGATAGACCTGTCGGCCCTCAACAAGTTCGTCAAGAAGACGAGCTTCAAGATGGACACCCCGAAATCCGTCCTGATGTCCTTGAGGGAGAAAGATTATATGATGACGGTCGACCTCAAGGACGCGTATTTCCAGATCCCTGTCCACCCGTCGAGTCGGAAGTTCCTCCGGGTGAAATGGGGCTCCCAGATCCTGCAGTTCAGGACCCTTTGCTTCGGCCTGTCGACGGCCCCTCAAGTGTTCACGAGGGTCTTCGCGACGGTCTCAGTATGGGCTCACGAACGGGGTATCCGTCTCATCACATACCTGGACGACTGGTTGCTCCTGTCCAGCTCAAAGGCCCTCTTGGAAGAGCAAGGGAGGGACCTCCTCCAGTTCTGCAGGAATCTGGGAATCATTATCAACCTGGAAAAATCGAACCTAACGCCATCCAACAGAATGGGGTACTTGGGTATGACGTTGGACACCGTGCAGGGGAAGGCCTTCCCCTCGGAAGACAGGATACGGAACCTCAATCCCATCATTCAGCCGTTCCTGTCGGAGCATTCCAGGAGGGCGAAAGATTGGCAGAGACTAATAGGTCACCTGGTCTCATTAGCGAAACTGGTTCCCCAAGGGAAGATGTGGCTCAGACCCGTGCAATGGAACCTCAAGGGCCTCTGGTCCCAGACAGGCGCTCAGAAGGCGTTGATTCCGGTCCTTCCGGACACGAGAGCTGCCTTAGAATGGTGGCGCTGCCAGTCGAACTCCCTCAAGGGGATGCCCCCGGGTCCTGTCCCCCCGAGTTCCTCCTGTTCACAGACGCCTCCAGCCTAGGGTGGGGAGCCCACCTTCGGGAGGAGACAGCAAGCGGTACCTGGTCGGAGACCGAAAGACATCTCCACATCAACGTCCTGGAGCTAAAAGCAGTACAGAAGGCATGTCTGCACTTTGCAAGTCGGTTGAGGGGAAACACCGTGGCCTTAATGTGCGACAACGCCACGTTGGTAGCCTACATAAAGAAGCAAGGCGGCATGAGATCGAAAGAACTGTGCGACCTCACCATAAACATCCTGCATTGGGCGGACGAGCAACAGGTGGTACTGCTAGCGAGATTCATCCCCGGGAAAAGAAACGTGGTAGCCGACGGCCTCAGCAGAATGGGTCAGATAGTAGGGACGGAGTGGTCCCTACACCCAGAAGTAGCCAGACTCATCATTCAACGCTGGGGCTCCCCGGTGATGGACCTCTTCGCAACAAAGCTCAACGCCAAGCTACCGGTCTATTGCTCCCCGGTGCCAGACCAAAGAGCAGCCCTAGAAGACGCCTTCCAGCACAAGTGGGACAACCTGGACGTATATGCCTTTCCCCCCTTCACGCTGTTAAGGCAGGTGCTCAACAGAGTAAGAGCCTCCCAAAACCTAAGGATGACTTTGGTAGCGCCCTGGTGGCCGGAGAGGGAGTGGTTCGCGGATCTAAAAGACCTGGCAAGCCAACCGCCTTGGCCTCTGCCCCCCAGGTCAGATCTGCTGCGTCAACCTCACTTCCTCAAGTTCCACGACAACCCTCTCTCTCTTCGCCTTCACGCCTGGAGACTATCGAGCGGCTCCTGAAGAAGGAGGGGTACTCCTCCTCCACAGCTAAGAGGATGTCCCTATACCTAAGAAAATCCTCTACCGTGGTATACCAGGCGAAGTGGTGCTCGGAAAAACACATAAGACCTCTTAAAGCTTCGGTCCCTGACATAGCTGACTTTCTCGTGTACCTTAGGGATGAAATAGGGATGTCAATCCCAGCTATTAAAGGAGTACGGGCAGCCTTAGGCCAAGTCTTTCTCCTAAAAGGCATCGACCTGGGGACCTCGAGACACATAGCGATGCTGATTAGAAGTTTCGAGCAGTCCTGCCCTCCTCAAGCCAGGAGAGTGCCCAGATGGGACCTGGCCAAGGTCCTGAAAATGCTAAGTCGTCCTCCCTTTGAACCCCTCAAAGATATCGGAGACAAAGACCTCACCCTCAAGACCATCTTCTTGCTAGCCTTGGCTTCAGCTAAGAGAGTAGGTGAGATCCATGGTCTGTCTTACGACGTTGCACACTCCAAAGGGTGGAGGGAGGTATCCTTCAAGTTCGTACCCTCCTTTGTAGCGAGGACTCAGAACCCAGCAGTCTGGGACCCGAAGTGTGAAGGTTTCTCAATTCCGGCCATTCCCAAGACAGGCAATACGGAAGACCTGAAGTTATGCCCAGTAAGGACGCTCAGGAAGTACCTGGAAAGGACGGCTCATCTCCGACCAGGTGCCAAGAACCTCTTCGTCTCCACAGGTGTTAATAAGAAGCAAGTCTCCAAGAACACTATTTCCTTCTGGCTGAGACAAGTCATCGCTAGAACTTATGAAGAGGACAAGATGGCAGTGCCAGGCACTCCCCGCCCCCACGACATCAGGGGCCTGAGCACTTCCTTGGCCTTTGAGAGAAACATGGCGGTGGGACAGATCCTTCAGGCTGGCACTTGGTCGCACCAGTCGACCTTCACTGCCCACTATCTCAAGGACTATTCAAGAAAGTCCTTGGATGGATTCTCCATTGGGACAGTCATCGCCGCCCTCCAATCTGTGTAGCGGTAGGCTAGAAGACGTCCCCAACGGAGAATAGACTCGTCCCTACTTCATCAGGAGAAAATTCAGTAGAGAAGATGTTAAGAGGTGAGTCTTAAATAATAAGCGTAAGGTTCCGCAGTTACCCTCTATCCGCTCTCTGATAGGCCCCGCATTCCTTAGCCCTTCAGGCACTATGTGCCGGACCAAGTGGCAGAATGGCTCTCCCGCCTCCTAAGGTATAAGTCTCCTAAGGAAAGTAGTTCTCGGTGAGTATTTTGTGTCGGAACAAATCAAAAATTTTAAACAATTTTTATTTTTCCTAACATACTCACCGAGAACTACTTTCCGGGTAATGGCCCTCCCTTCCGTCCCCGAGTGCCATCCTTCCATTGCCGAGTTGGGCTAAACGTCGAACTTAATGGCGATGCTGACCCGGAGAGGCAGTGACCTGCCCTGATCCTGCCCTCAGGGCACATCCTGGCGGCGGGGGTAGAAACTATATAGAGCGGGATAGGGGGATAACGGCGGGAAAATCTTGGTCGAGATTGAGAGGTCACCAAGTGACTCCTAAGGAAAGTAGTTCTCGGTGAGTATGTTAGGAAAAATAAAAATTGTTTAAAATTTTTGATATTTTTTCAATTTGGGTTAGTTCTTCTAGGAACTCTATTTTCCTTTTAGAGTTACTTGTGACTAAACCCTGTGCATTCATCACTATTATGGTTTGTGTTTCATTCCCATTATTTAATATTGGTAATAATATGGATTCTCCCATGCTTCCTTCCTGTTCTGATATGATGTTCTTTTCTTCATTTCTCAGAATTCTGCCATTAAAAAATCCAACTTTTCCATAATATTTGTTCTTTCGCCTTCATACTTATTTTTGTGTGTAAACCTGCAATTATCCCCATATCTGCACCAACCCCTGGCATTATAGATGCATTCTTTGTAGTTGGGCTCTATTTGTGGAGATTTGGGTTGAAAGGCCTTTTTTGGTGCATAGTGCGGTATATACGCGGCCTGCTTTTTTGTTTCTTTTTTTGTTTCATTTTTGTTTTTCTTTTCAGTTTGCTGAGTTTTCTTACTCTCATTCATAGTTGCAGGATGCATATATCGACATTTTTTGTTGAAACTGCATCCTTTTCCTTCTTTTAGGGTTTTGCATATTTTTGGATGGAGATCTCTGCATTCGTCTCCATATCCATCTAAATACGCACATTTACCATATATTTCATAATTATGGCATATCTTTGGATGCTTGTAGTAGCATCTTTCGCCAAATTTGCAATTCCCTCTTTTCAGCCTATTACAGACTATATCTTTCTTTTCTTTTTTTTCTTGTTCTTGCTCTTCCCTAAAAGTATGTAGGTCCGGGTAGAGTCTCTTGGGTCTATTATTTGTTTCCATCTGATAATTTATTTCTTCATAAGTATGTTGTTGGATGGCATCATTGCCTTAGTGTTTGAACTAGTTTGGTGACCCTAGCTTTTACTACTTCCAGTCTCATCTATATCCTTCTGAATACTTGGAGCCCAGAATTGGACTCCGTATTCTAGATGGTGTCTTACTAGTGATATGTACCACTGTAGTACAGTGTCTTTGTTTCTGTATTTGAATTGTCTCTTTATGTAGCCTATTAGTTTCTGTGCTTTCTTTTCAGCTTTTATGCTCTGTTTGCTGAACTTAAAATCCTTGCTGATAATAATACCGAGATTTTCCTCCTGATCCATACTTTCTATTTCATTACCCAGTAGTGAGTAACCTGATTGTGGTTACTATAACCTATGTGCATGACTACATTTCCCAGAGTTGAAAGGCATTTGCCATTTTCTGGACCATTTTCCTAGCTTCATTAGATCCTCTTTTAAGACTTCTACATCTGAGTTCACAGCATTTATGCCCAATTTAGTATCGTCGGCAAATTTGGCTATTCTACTAGTTAATCCTAATTCTATGTCGTTAATGTAGATCAGAAATAGCAATGGTCCAAGAACGGATCCTTGAGGTACTCTGCTTGTAACCGGTGCCCACTCTGAAGCTTCTCCATTGATTACAACTCTCTGTTTTCTGTTTGTTAGTAAATCTTTGAAAGTCTAGGTATATGATGTCTGTTGTCCTGTTTTTTGTCATAAATGCTAAACATGTGGAAAAATTCCAAAAGATTTGTCACACATGATCTCTTTTGTCTAAATTTGTGTTGGCTGTCTATCAGAAGATTGTTTTTCTCTATGTGAGAGTAAGTGAGAGTGTGTGTGTGTGTGTCATTTGCATTAGTTAAAAGATTATTCTTTGTTATTCTCGAGTGTCTTGAGATCAGCTGGTCACAACCATAAATAGAAAATGTGATAGCGACGTAAGTCGAGGTATACCTGTGCAGTGATACTGTATTTAAGAGTAACTAATTCTACATATTATATACAAAGACCACTAACCCTTTTTGTACAAAGTTCTACGCAGTCTTGAAGCATGACACAACTCCTGATGTGTCATCCTTGCTCAGTGCTGTAGGGAATCGCACATCTAAAGTACATTCCCTAGTAAATAGAAACTCTGTACTGGAGTATGCACTACTGTATACAAATACATCACTTCTTTTTATGAAAATGGGATTCTGCTCATAAAGGACCAAAGCGGGAGATGCACACGCGAGGAGAGACAATAAGATGGGAGGTTGTTCCAGGCGCAGAGGAGAGTGACATGAAGCCAGCTTGGTGCAAAAGAGCACGGGCTGCTTGAAATTGTCGCACCGCAGGAGTACTTAATGTGAATCTGCAAATATGTTATTTTGTATTTAATAGGTTATGCGGTTTTCTGAGTCCTGAAAAGTGAAATCGCGAAGAAAGAACCCGCGGATATAGAGGGCTGACTGTATTCTCTACAAATTTAAACTTATGAAGCTCTACTGATTCAACTACCTGATTAGGAAGATCATTCAACAACTTGGTCACAGTTAAGATAAAACTTCTAGAATACTGTGTAGTATTGAGCGTCATGATGGTGAAGGCATGACTTTTAGAATTAATTGCATACTTTGTATTACAAATAGGATGGTACTGTCCAGGAAAATCTGAATGCAAAGGATGGTCATAATTGTGAAAAATCTTATACAACTTGCATAATGAACTAGGTAACTGAACGATGGTGCCAGAGATTAATATCTAGGTCAGGAATAAGAAATTTAATAGACAATAAGTTCAGCAGTTGAAGACCAGAAAGGGGAACAATACTCAAAATAAGGCAGGATGAAAGAATTTAAGCACTTCAGAATGGATTGAATACTGAAAATCTTAAAAGACTTTCTCAATAAGCCACTTTTTTTGTTTTTGTTTACAATTGAAGAGTCAGACAGACTGAATGTATTTTTCAAAAGTAAATACAGTATTCCATCAATAATCACACCTAAAGTTTTAAAAGGTATACAGAGTTAAAAAAATGTCATCAATGCTGAAATCTTGATGTTTAGGAGCCACTGTCCTTAACCTCCTTACAATCATACATTGAGTTTTGGTAGTGTTCAATTTCATGCCCCATAATTTGCACCATGCACTAATTTCAGCTAGATCTTTATTAAGGGATTCAGTAACCCCAGGTTTACATTCGGGAGATGGAATTGATGCAAAGAGAGTAATATCATCTGCATAAGGAACGAGCTTGTTTCCTATGCTAAGCCACATGTCATTTGTAAATAGTATGAAAAGTAATGGGCCAAGAACACTACCCTGAGGAACACCAGAGATCACATTCCTACACAGTAATACCTCAGAGTTCAAAATTAATTTGTTCCAGACTGGCTTTCCTATTATGATTTTTTCATATGATGAGCCACGTTTTACATGTAAATCGCCTAATTTGTTCTAAGCCCTACGAAAACACCACATTAAATTTTATAATAAAGCTATAGCCAATATGAAATATAACCAAATACATTTGAATTATTCAATATACATAACCTAACCTTTAATACCTGTAAATGAAGTAAGGTTTTAGAACATAATGCAATAATAAATGGATAATAATAATACTATGAAAATGTGGAACCTTACCTTTCAAATGAGGTAATGTCTGAAAGCAAAAGGGGTGGCAGAAGAGGAGGACAAGTAGCAGAAAACATTATACACATTAACAAGTGATAGAAAATTTTAATACTCAACTTACGAAACACATAAACAAATGTCAATAACTTACGAAACACATTAACAAATGTCAGAAGATATTAATGCTTAACTTTACGATAAACTTGAAATTAAATTTCTTTCTTTTTTTTACCTCAGATTTTTTATTTTATTCTTATTTTACATTTTGTACTGTACACAAGTGACCAATTCATGCTAAAAACAAATCACTCAAAATACCATTCCAGTCTGCTTGAGATTTTGTATAAATCTTACATGAATATGATACACCAGAGACAGGCTGCTCAATCTTCCCTACTAATGAAATTAAAGCATGATCATATGTCCCAATTGGATAACCAACCTTACTTGTTATTACGCCAGGGGAGTTGTTGTATGCTAGGTACAAGCAGTTACTAGACCTGTGAGTAGCTTCACTGATGATTTGCTCACAGCCTGGCTCAGAGGCAAAGTCCAATGCTCTTAAGCCATTGCGATCATTAGGAGAAACAGAATTTAACCACTCCCTATGGTGAACATTAAACTCACCAACAAAAAACAAAAGAGGTCTTTCTATTATCTTCCTGTATCTTAGTAATATTGGTAATCAAATGACAATCGAAGATAAAATCATCCATGTCTGGATTCTGGTAGATCAAACACAAATAGAAGTTGTTATGCATACCACAAACTTTTATTTCCTGAATCTCATGCCATCCACATTCATAACAGGACTTATGTGAAGCAGGGTACTCGATCCTAACATACACTGCAATTACCCTTACCCTAGGAATGGCGTCCTGTTTCAAAATTATTGGATTCATATAACCAGTAATAAGGAGCTCAGATTAGTGCCTCATTTGAGAAACCAAAGTTTCTAAGCATAAAAGAATATCGTACTGTCTGCACGCAACTGTAAGGTTTTCAATATTGGTGGCTAAACTTAGAAGACCTCACCAGGGGACGTAAATATAGAATGAGGGAAAGATTTATTGGTCGTTTTTTTCTTTATTTTTCCCTTCCTTGGTGTGTATCAGTTTAACCTGGTGGTGGACTGGACACTAGGTGTTAATAAGCTGACTTATCGTGCAAATTTTCTTAACAGGCATGTTTTGTTTTAGAAGTACTGTATCTATTTTGGGAGGATAGGCAAAATACATCATATGCTCTATACAGATACAGTATAGGTTCTTTCATGACCTTATATCAGTCTTCACTTTCACTTCTGTATATGACTAAAATGCCTTTATATTTTCCAAGAGAGTAAACCAGCCAATTTGGTCATAGGAACATCCTCTTTCCCAAGGATGAGCATCATTTTATAAGATGATGGTTTCTATTCATGTAGGAAGAAATCACAAATTTTTAAAGTAATGTGTATTTTCCTAACTGTACAAATGTGAATCTTTTAAGTACCACTTCCTGCTTTTACCACCCCATAATTTCTAATTCCTTGCGCTAAGGTCAAAGAGAATTCTCCATTGCCTGTCAAGTGGGCGGAGCCTAGCCTCCACTCTCCTGCAACTACTGTCAACTTGTTAGAAGATTGAATGGCTGTTTCCAGTTAATCATACTCCTATTGAAAGACTCAGGTTTGTATAGTTAGGAAAGTTACAAATTTCTTTAAAAATTTGTGATTTCACATGAATAAAGAAATGCGATGAGAAGATAGATATTGTACAGCATCAAGCACAATCTCCAAGTCTTAAGGAACCTTAGAGAGGGTGGTTATGTCATCGGGGTCATTACTTTAAGGAGGACTATCTAAAGCTTGGTGGACCGATTTATACCTTTAATATCTCGCATTATTTGTAGAGCATACGAGAGCGTAAGAGCTTTATAATAAAGGCAAAAAACAGTGAGCGTTCCTCTTAGTTAAGATAAAGTGTTTGGTTGGCACACCAAACTGTTAATTTTGTATCTTTGCGATATACAATTAGTCATTCTTGCTTTGTAATCTAGTAAATTATATAAAATTATAATATTTCATTATATTTCTTTTTCACGTAAAGTCCATTATTACTGTCGAGTAGTTTATATCTCTTGACGGCTATTTTTGTGGAATTATTACGGAAAAACATAGTCACTTCAACAGATATTTTTTTTACACAAAATTGCTCTGCTTTTCCGTACGTTATAATATTACATTATAGAATATTTCTTATGTCAAAAGAAATGAATGGATATTTACATTACATTTCTGTGAAACGGAAAGTTCATGTTTACTAGCGAGTAGTTTTATATCTTTCGATGGCTATTTATTATGGAATTATTACGGAAAAACATAGTCACTTCAATGAATACTGTATATAAAGTTTTTTTTTAACAAAATCGCCGCACTTTACCGTAACTTATAATTCTACATTATAGAATATTTCATGTGTCAAAGGAAGTGATTGGATATTTACATTACATTTCTGTAGAACGTAAGTTCATTATTAGTAACGAGTAGTTTTTGTATCTTTTGATGGCTATTTATTGCGGAATCATAACGGAATAACATTGTCGCTTCAATTAATATAATTTCTTACACAAAATCACACTACTTTATTTAGAAATAATCATATAAAACAAATTTTTTTTAAATTATTCTATAATCACTTAACAACAATGAATGGAAAAACATTGTTTAGAAAGAAATACAATGGAGAAGAAAGGCAATGTTTGAAAAATTTATTTTGTGATCAGCAGTAAAACAAATAAACACGGAAATGAAGCTTATTATAGAGTAGGTGAGCAAGTATATCCGATGGTCACAAATCTCATATATACTGTAGCTTGAGTAGTGGATTCACGGCCTCGTAGTGAAGCGGTTAATCAGATTATCTCAAAACAAAGGGTTGAAGACTAGAGGGACAATAGATTTTACAATTAATATAAGCAAAATACAAGAGATTTTTCAGTTAATCTAAGAAAAATCATATAAAGAAAAGAATAATCAGTGTGAAGTAGTAGACAGAGGAAAAATAGATGCACTACAGTGTGAAAAGTATAGAGGCTTTAGATTGCTTTGTCATGCTATGAAAATCTTGAAGATACAGAAGGGAAAGGTGATAAGAAGGATTTAAAATATACAATTGCATGTCTGGCTTCATGTCAGAATCAAGATAGTTACAGTCTTTTTTATAAGGCAGTCTATAGAAGAATATGCAAAATAGCTTATGCCATTTACGATATTTTTAGATCTGTAAACTATATTTAACAGTAGTAGGGCAAGCAAATAGAGTATATAAGCATTACATTGTGATGGTTAATGATGCCAGAAAGATTATGTTTATGATGTAACAAGATCCAATAGTAGGTGTATCAGAAGAATTTGAAGTAATATAATTGCCAGTGAATCCTCTAATTTTTTTGTTCTTATAACAAAGGAATCTAAAAAGAAGTGTTGAAAGTGGACGTCCATGTGAGCTGCTTTATATAGAGGACTTAGCTTTAAAAGCAGGACCAGACTAAGTGATTGTATTTATGCTTAAAAGGTTGATTAGATGCTGGTATAGAACTGAAAATCAATTTAAGCAAAGGAAAATATAGTTTGGAAAGTGGCCATTATATTATTACTAGCTAAACTACAACCATAGTTGGAAAAACAGGATGCTATAAGCCCAAGGGCGCCAAAAGGGAAAAATAACCTAGTGAGGAAAGGAAATAAGGAAATGAATATTAAAACAGATTTTTCAAGTATAAACTATAAATAGACTTGTGTCAGCCTGTTCAACATTGAAACATTTGCTTCAAGTTTGAACTTTTGAAGTTCTATGGATTCAACTACCCGATTAGGTAGATCATACCACAACTTGGTCACAGCTGGAATATAACTTCTAGAATACTGGGAAGTATTGAGCCTCATGATGGAGAAGGCCTGACTATTAGAATTAACTGCATACCTAATATTACGAACAGGATGGTACTGTCTAGGAAGATGTGAATGTACAGGATGGCCAGAATTATGAAAACACTTATTCAACATGCATGCGAACTAATTGAACGAGGGTGCAAGAGATTACAGTAATATCTAGATCAGGAATAAGAAATTTGATAGACCGTATGTTCCTGTCCAATGAATTAAGATGAGCATCAGCAGCAGGAGACCAGACAGGAGAACAATACTCAAAACAAGGTAGAATGAAAGAATTGAAACGCTTCTTCTGAATAGATTCTTCTTCGTCTAAGATTGATCACCGAAAATCTTACAAGACTTTCATGCTAGGTTGAACCCAGCTCGCTCACCTTAATAAGGTGTCGGTATAATACTGGGGCGCTGAATAAATCACAACCAGAGGCCTCGCACCATTTAGATATCTCCTGTCAATATCCCCGAACAGCGAGGTGCCGTTCAACATCCTACTACTACTAGCAATCCCACGCCAGTGACGTCACTCCTTTTTCATAGCACCACTATTTAATCCTTATTTTGCCTTAGTGTGTGAATTTCGCTGGTTTTTTCTGGATTTACCTCAAGATGTCGGACTCCAATGTCACTCCATCTAAGTTAAGTACCAGATCTATGAGTTTTGAGATTTTGGAGGGGGCCTTGCCCTTTTTTTGCTTATATTATAACAGTTTTATTTTTCACGACCCCGCGTGGGTCTTTCATGGCGCTTGGCTCCCTCCTATCTCTCTCTCTCGTTTCGTTCTTAACGCTTTTCAATGAGTCCTCCATACTGATTGTTTCTCGTTATGAACTTTATTGGTATCCACGGTTCACACACCGTATTAAATTTTTATATTGATGTCCTGTTATTACGATAACAGTTATTACATATACGTGTGCGTATTATCGGTAGGTTGGCATGCCTGGTCGCCTTCGGGCGCTTCTATTCCACTAATATTATTACTTGGATTATTTACGTTCGCACGCCACGGACTTGCTTATCATTTTAACGTCATTCGTTTTCTTGCATTAGCTCGAGGGTCTTTCATGAGTCAGGTATTAGTTTTTCATTTTGTTAGCACTTCACTGACTCTGTGTTATGTTGGTAACCCTGCCGCAGCGCTGTCAGGCTTGGGTTTTCTCCTGTCTCATGTTCGCTCCCTCGTTTGTTTTACGATTGATGTATAGTTGATTTTATTATTATTAACATCCAGCATGCCTTTCTATCTTATTTTACCATGTGTTATGTTTTTTATAGTGTTATTAGTCTTTCCGCGTGATCATATCAATCGTGGGTCTGGCAGGTTGGTATACCTGCTATCGACCCACTACTAGCCTCCCTCCCGCCCGATACCCCACCCCAGGGTTACCTCCCTCTCTCTCTCGTGATCGAGTTAGAGTCACTTTATTGCGTTATGTTCCTCTCCCGGGGGCATTCGCTTTCTTTGCACGGGCGGTTCCCGTTGATCTGTGAGGCTTGCTATAATTATACATTAACGTACATTACTTACTCTTTTGTACTACTCTACCCGGTCGTAGTCGTTTTCTTTCCGTCTCTCATTTGGCCAACGATCGGCGGGAAGTTTTCTGCTCGGTCCGTGGTACCTTGTCATGTTATATTATTTATTAAGTTTTGTACGTGCTACTCCCTCTCGGTCCCGCACTTCACGGACCCATTAAAGATCCCTTCCCTCTCTATAGTGTCCCGCACCTCACGGACTTCATATAGATATATATTTATATATATAAAGACTTTCATTACGGGATCCCCGGAAGTAGCTTTTATACATTACCATCCGGTCGAGTTGTTTAGTTGCACCTCCGGAGCCAACGTTACTCATCATTACTTGGATTAACTTTATAAATTAGTCACATAGTTCTCGACCTTCCCTTCCCTCTTTTGATATGATCACGGTTACAGTCTGACTTAATTTTAATTCTCTTTACAATCAAAATAGATCTGTTATTTTGATATTGATATATTTAAGCACTTCGGACCCCCCGGGGTCCGGAATTGCTTACATTCAATATACTTAATGGCTATTAAAAAAAAAAAAATATGATATTGACATATATATACGTAGATATTTAAGCTCCGGAGCCTCCGGGCCCCTAATTTGCTTTCCTTTAAGATACTCGTGTATCTTTTGTCTTTCAGACTGTACGTATATAAAACATTTTTATCATGATATTGATATATAAACCTTCTATCATGATATTGATATTATTTAAGCACCCGGGCCCCCCGAGCCCCTATTTGCTTTCCTTCAGGATTCCTGAGGTGTATATATAAAACATTTTTATCATGATATTGATATGTAAATCTTTTATCATGATATTGCTATAATTTAAGCATCCGGGGCCCCCGAGCCCCTATTTGCTTTCATTCAGGATTCCTGATGAATATATATAAAACATTTTTATCATGATATTGATATATATACTGTATATATATATATATATATATATATATATATATATATATATATATATATATATATATATATATATATATATATATATATATATATATATATATGTATATGTATATATATATATATATATATATATATATATATATATATATATATATATATATATATATATATATATATATATATATATATATATATATATATAAGCACCGGGGCCTCCGGGCCCCTAATTTGCTTTCCTTTGAGATACTGTACTCATGTATCTTTTATTTTACAGACTGTACGCTGTGCAATGACGGCATGTGCCGCTGTCATCTATCAACCCTGCGGCCATGACCAGTGTCATTCACATGCCCACTGTTCTGTCCGAGTGGATGACTTAGCTGTTTGGCATCCAGACAATTGTGTAGTCTGCTACACAATGACCTCCACTCTAACATCTGACTCGGTGAGTGCATTTTCATTGATACAGACTTGTAGGGAGTTACGATTAATTTCAAAGATTATTAATTTTAAGGCCACTAGTCCTCTGGACTTCCCGCATGCCTTTCACTTCGTGTCTACGAAGTCCTTGGACTTCTTCACTTTTCTTTGGCACAAATATCCCTCGCTAATAGTCTGTTCTCTTTCATTGCTCCCAACTTGAAAAAGATACAGCTCGGGCTACCCTCAAGATCTGGATTGACGGGTTCGCTCGCAACGTGAAGGCCAAACAGCCTTATATCCTCTCTGAGGAATGGTGTTCCCGTCTCTACCCCCATGCTAAAACTTCAGCTGCAGTCCCCAAAGGGTTGGCGGATCCTATCATCGAGAGGTTCGAATCCCTTCTTCTGGCCCCGGACCAAGAAGAGACGGGCGGCACCCTAACTGAGGACGTCGCTACCCTCAACCTCAATGTGGAACCCATGGCTCTTGTCGATCCCGACGCAGGTAGGGACGTAGGTGAGTCAGGTGGTTCCCGGGCTAAGATTCCTATCCCTAGCCCGGCTTTCTCTTCTACTTCAGAACACTCTTCTTTTCGAGGTTTTCCGGGGACAACCGGGACTGGTCTCAGTCCCCGGCCTGTTATCCCCAAGGTGAAGACTCATCGTAAGACTTTATATACGACCCACAAGTGTTCCAAAGACCACAAATCTTCGAAATCATCAGCTTCAAAGGCTAAATCTTCCTCCACCAGAGTCTCTCAAGACCCAATTGCTGTGCCTTCAACCTCTCACGGAGTAGCCTCCGTTCCGGCACCTGTTCCCCCCCCGGCGGAATCATCTAACCCGGTGGATTTTTCCGAGAAGAGGTTTGCTCGTTTTGAGTCGATACTATCGTCTCATACGCAGCAATCACAACAGAGAATAGCTTCTATGGAGAGCCTAGTTCAGGGACTCATGCGCTCGGGGCTGCCAACGCCACAACAGCAACACCCCATCCCCGACGCCTCCAAGCTTCCTCCTTTCAATAAGAATAACCCTTGGAGGTTGGCATTACATGCCCCCTTCTCGGAGGGTATGTTGTCAATCGAAGATTTCGGTACCCGGCCTCTTGCGGATTATGAATTCTACCCGCCGGGTCTTGAATTCTCCTTCCCCGGCTACGCTCGCCTCACGGAAGAGGCTCTGATTCGATTGGATAAGGTCCCAAAGGAAACTGTTAATTTTCCTAAAGTACAGGCACAGTCTGTCTTGGTCCGCGTGTTCAATGAGTGGGACTGCTTGAACACAATGATTACGGCCTACAAAAGTTCATATACTATGTTTGTGGCCGACGACCAGACCCCTACCCCATGTGCGACCAAGATCATAGAGACGGTCTTTCAGGCTATCAAGGAAGAGAAGCCTTTACCTCACCTCAGGGAGACCAACTTACCCTCCCTTCTCTTTCCGGGAGACAGTGAATGTTGGCGGAACGCCCCAGCTACCTTCTCGGTAGGTAAGTTGAGCCCGGACTGTGCCTCGACGCAGTTCAGTGAACGGCTTCCCAAACTCCCGGAGTCTCTCATTAAATTGGAATATGAGTGGAGGTGTAGATTCAGCAGATCCCTTAATTCAGTTGCCCTTTCTGAATTGACCGTCGCCACTTACAACGAGGAGGACCTTCTTAAGGTCCTCACTAAGTCACTTTTGCAAAACTTTATGGCTGACGCCTATGATTTTGCAAATGCCAGGACCCATTGTCGACGACACGTTCTATCCGAAGCCACAATTAGGCATGAACCTAATAGGCTCATCAAAGCTCCAGTCTGGGGCCCGGATCTTTTCCCAGGGGACCTAGTTAACTCGGTCCTTAGCGAGGCAGCTAGAGCCAACCAAAACCTCAAGGTTAGGTGGGGCCTGGTTTCAAATAGGAGATATGAGCCTACTAGTACCCCAATTCGAGGTAGGAAGAGATTGAGGCTCTTCCAATCTTCCCAATTCAGGCAACCTCTGCAAGTGGTTCAACCGGTCTCAGTCCACGGAAGAACTACGTTCCTTCACAAAAGATCTGCTACTAGAATGCAATCCAAAGTATATGTCGCTTAAGATTTCAAGGACGCTTGTTCAGCATGCCAAAGAAAGGCTCTGACAAACGGAGAGTAATCCTGGACCTGTCTCGTTTAAATTCCTTCATTCGTTGCGACAAATTCCATATGCTTACCGTCTTGCAGGTGCGGACCTTACTTCCCCGTGGGGCCGTCACCACCTCCATCGATCTTACAGATGCCTACTATCACGTTCCAATAGCAAGGCATTTTCGTCCTTTTCTGGGCTTCAAGCTAGGCAAACAAGCCTATGCATTCAAAGTGATGCTATTGGGGCTCAACATAACACCCAAAATCTTCACCAAACTAGCAGAGACAGTAATTCAAGAGTTTCGGACTCAGGGGATACAGGTAGTAGCCTATCTAGATGGTTAGCTAATCTGGTCAGACAATGCCCAGATTTCCCGCGTAGCAACGAACAAAGTCCTCACCTTCCTTCGGCAACTGGGATTCCAAGTCAACCTCGAGAAATCCCGCCTGGTCCCGGAGACCAAGTTTCAATGGCTGGGACTACAAGGGGACCTGTGCTCCCATACGCTGTGCCTCCCCAAAGCCAAAAGTAAGGTGATAGCGAGGAATACAAAACAATTTCTCAGGGAAAAGTTGACCTTCCGATGGAGCCGAGAGTGGATCCTAGGTTCTTTACAGTTCGCCTCCGTGACAGACATCGTCCTGAGGTCTAAACTCAAGGACATAAACAGAGTGTGGCGCTCCAGAGCAACCGCAATACGCCGAGACAGACGTGCTCACCTTTCCCCAACCCTGAGAAAAAGTCTGCAGCCTTGGACGAAGATCAAGAATCTTTCCAAGTCGGTTCCCTTACAACACAAGAAAGCCCAAGGGTTATGGTCACAGGTCTCCCAACAAATGCACGTCAACGTCCTAGAGGCCATGGCAGTCTTCCTCACTTTAAAACGTCTCAATCCAGCCTGGAATCTCCATATCAGACTGGTTCTCGACAGTGCAGTCATAGTACACTGCCTCAACAGAGAAGGCTCCAGATCAGCCCAAATAAACCATATCATGTTGAAGTTTTTCTTCATGGCTGCAATGCACAAGTGGCACCTGTCAGCAGTCCATCTAGCAGGAGTCCGGAATGTGGTAGAGGACTCACTTTCCCGGACGACTCCGCTAGAGTCGGAATGGTCACTAGACAATTGATCTTTCCAGTGGATACTATCTCCAGTCCCGGGTATCCAGGTGGATCTGTTTGCGACGAAATCCAATTGCAAAATAGATTGTTACGTAGCCCCCAACCTGGACCCTCAGGCTTATGCCACGGACTCTATGATTCTAGATTGGAATCCCTGGAAGACGATTTATCTGTTTCCTCCGGTGAATCTCCTGCTGAAAGTTCTGCACAAACTCAGATCCTTCAAAGGTCAAGTGGCTCTCGTAGCCCCCAACTGGCCCAAGAGCAATTGGTTCCCCTTGTTGCTAGAACTAGGTCTCCGCCCCCGGCGGATTCCCAATCCGGTGTTAACACAGACAGTGCAAACTCGCAATGTGTTTGCTTCCTCAAGGATTCTGAATGCCCTAACTTTATGGACTTCATGAAGTTCGCAGCCCAACGAGGTGCAAACATCGATCTTTTGAATACTATTTTCCTGGAATCTGACCAAAGGGAATCTACTCTCCGTCAATATGACTCAGCTGTCAAGAAATTAGCTAAGTTCTTGAAAGATTCCCAAGTTGAGAAAATGACGATGAACCTAACTGTGACATTACTATAATCAAGTCAGCCTTGAAAAAGATCTTCCATATTGGTTTTGACATTGATCTAACGGATTAATATTTCTCCTCCACTCCGAGAGCTTGTGCCAGACTAAAACCTTCAACTCGCCCTAGCGCAGTTTCCTGGTTTTTGAACAATGTTCTTAAGCTAGCCTCTGACACCCCAAATGAATCCTGTAACTATATGGCATTATTAAGAAAGTCACTTTTTCTTTTGAGCCTCGCCTCGGGCTCCAGAATCTCAGAATTGTCAGCCTTATCTAGAGACCCTGGTCATATAGAGTTTCTCTCTTCGGGTGAGGTTCCTCTCTCTCCTAACAAAGTTTTCCTGGCTAAAAATGAAGACCCCCAAAACAGGTGGTCTCCCTGGAAGGTTGTTCCACTTCCTCGGGATCCATCCCTGTGTCCAGTTACCACCCTGAAATCCTACTTAGGTAGAACTTCCACTACAACCACAGGGCCCTTATTTATTAGAGAACACGGAGGAACTATTACCCTTAAGGGAATCAGACAACAAATTCTTTATTTTATTAACCAAGCTAATCCTGCATCATTCCCACATGTCCGTGATATTAGAGCTGTGGCTACCTCAATTAATTTTTTCCACCATATGAAATTTGATGAGCTCTCAAAATATACGGGTTGGAAGTCCCCTAAAGTTTTCAAGCGCCACTACCTAAAACCTTTAGAAGCTCTTAGATTTGCCACAGTAGCTGCAGGGAATATAGTTCCTCCTGAAGGTACTGAGTCCTAATCATAACGTCTTGCTCTGTCCTCTTTCCCTCCTGCCTGGCTTACCTGTTGTTCCTACCTGTTTTGTTACTATACACCCTTATGGTGTATTATTTTATTATTCAATTGTTCAATTTCACGAATTTTGATTTCTCATGTTCTTGAATCCCCGAGCTGATTTTATTTTGCATTTTTGATTACCAAGCTGGATTCCCACTATTCATATCTGTTGAATTTTACCTACGGGTTTCATTATTGATTGTTTACCATGTCTATTTATCACTGTCATATACATGTTGATCTAATTTTACGGGTTTCCACATCCCTCTTTTTTTATATTAAACTCATCAGCTCTGTTATTTTTGTGTTATTCCCTCTTCAGGTAGTTAGCCATATTGGGTCCCTATTCTCTGGTACGATTTCACTGGGCGGCGCGGGTCGGAGCCCAGAAAAGGGATTTTGACGAAGGAAAAATCTATTTCTGGGCGAGAGACCAGTGCCGCCCAGTGAACCCACCCGTCCCTCCCTGATTGGGCCTCAATCTGGAGTGCCATGGGGAGTGACGTCACTGGCGTGGGATTGCTAGTAGTAGTAGGATGTTGAACGGCACCTCGCTGTTCGGGGATATTGACAGGAGATATCTAAATGGTGCAAGGCTTCTGGTTGTGATTTTGTGATTTATTCAGCGCCCCAGTATTATACCGACACCTTATTAAGGTGAGCGAGCTGGGTTCAACCTAGCATTCCTATACAAATTTTTCTCTGGTAAATTCATAGCAGTTTTTACCTTAGAAAGGATGTTAAAGGAGCATTTCACTGGGCGGTACGGGTCTCTCGCCCAGAAATAGATTTTTCCTTTGTCAAAATCCCTTTTTTGTGCAATTGAAGAAGACACATAATGCGTTTCTTAAAAGTAAACTTATAGTCGAGAATCATACCTAAAATTTTAAAAGTCATATAGAGTTAAAGAAATGTTATCAATGCTGAGATCTAGATGTTGAGGAGCAACTGTCCTTAACCTACTTAAAATCATACTTAAGTTTAGTTAGGATTCAACTTCATTCCTCATAATTTGCACCATACACTAATTTTAGCTAGATCTCTATTAAGGGATCAGATGGAATTGATGCAAAGAGAGTAGCATCATCTGCATAAGCAACAAGCTTGTTTGTTCCAACACGGAGTACTTACCTCGAACTTCTTTCTTAGGAGTATCTGGGATCTCCTCCCTAACCGACCAAGAATTTTGCGCAGTTCCCCCTATCTCCGTTTTCCCTTGTCGGGTCCCTCCGTGGCGGTTGGATACATGCCCTGAGGCAACCTGGGGTCAGCGCGCGTGGGTGCGCTACTAGGTCTTTGTCGCCAATAAGCATCTGGTCGCGGCGTAGATAACATCTCGCCGCTCTCTCTCACATCCCGTTCATATTGCTTCCTTGTGTTGCTTGTGATTTCCCTTATGGAATCCCAACGTCGTCCCGGGCCCAAGGCCGGTAAGTCATGCGGGGCATGGCTCTCTAAGTTGAATATCGATCCGCACACTTTGTGCTCCACGGGTCAGGGCAGAGTGTGCTCGCCTGCTTCCATGTGTCTGGAGTGTGTGTCCTGGCCGGAACTTCAGTGGACATTATTCTGTACAAAGAAGAAGAAGGCATCGAAGTGGTCGCTGAGGAAGGCTGGTCTCGGTTTGCCGTTAACGTCTCCTTCAGCTCCTTCGGAGAGTGGTTCCTCTTCCCCTTCCCCTACCCAGAGTAGGGGACGAGGTAAGTCCGTTGCGGGGAAACAGCCCATTGCTGTTCCCCATGAATCTGATTTTAACAAATCTAATTGCATTGTGCCTATGCAGACAAGTGTGGAGTCTGCTGTTGTGACGGAAGGTTCTGGTGCCCGCAGGACCCGTCTCGAGTGAAGACCCGGTGTGGGGGAGGTCAGGAACACCAGCTCCTTCACCCCCATCGTGGCAGTGCTTTTCAGGTACAGCGGTTTCAGGAGGGGATCAAGACAGAGAAAGACGACCCACGTGCTCTTCAGACCCCGACTCCATTGTGTGGACGGCGCCAAGGACGCCCTTCAGGTCACCCATGAGGCAAGAAGAAGAGTTTTTTTGGCTGGTTTGCCTCATGTGGGTCACTACTCACGCCCGCGGTGCCTTCCGTTGCGCTACCGCCTGATTTCATGCAACCCGTCACCCCGGTAGCACAATTGCAAGCCCCCATGTTGGTGGCAGAGGATTCAGAGGACTTGGATTGCTCCTTTTCTTCTTAGTTTTCCTCGGATGTTACCTCGTCCTCCAGCTCTTCATTGTCGGAAGACTTCAGTGACCGGGAGATGAGGAAAAAGAAAAAGAAGTCGAGCTCGAACTCAGGCCCCTCTAGGAAGAAGGCCAAAGTTGCAAAGAGGAAGAGTTCCAGGAAGAAGAGGGCAAAAGTAGGTAAGGTAGTTTTTCGTTCCTTGCGGGTCGAACAGGGCTCTTGCTGATCCAGTGCCTGCCTCGGCGGCTGCTGGAGCCGCTCCCGTGCCCTTGCCCAGTGTTTCTTCGGCTCCGTCCTCGCTTCGGATGCAGGTGTTGGCACACGCTGACTTTCCCTTGCCCTTGCCCGGCAAGTCACCGGTTCCATCCGTTCAGCGGAGGCAAGCGCTGGCTCAGCCCGGCAGCATTGATCCCACACCCAAAGTCTCACTGGCTCCATTCAAGCATCGGATGCAGCCGCTGGCACAGCAGGGCAATCATTCTCCACGTATCCCTCCGGGTGGGGGTAGACCCATAACGGCTACCTCCTCCTCGAGGGCTCCATCTGTGATGGAGGCAGCCGCTCCATTGAGCTGGCCGGATGTCAGGGATACGGACGCCCCCACGGATCCATCCGTGATCGAGGATACAGCCGACACGGAGGATCAAGTGGTAGCAGGCCTAGTAGATGCGGGAGACTGTTCGTCTGACGAAGTATCCTCTTACAGGGAAGTATTGGCACTGATTCGGCACCACCACAGGCTAGATGAGCCTAAACCGTCCTCAGAACAGGCCTGGCTTTCAGGTTTGGGTCGGATGGTGGACAACGCGGTACAGCAGAAACCATCCTTGACCCTACCGATGGCTCCTGACATGTCCCTGGGCATGGACCATGTCGACCGGTTTGTCTCGGGGCACAAGAACTCCCTCAGGGCCCAAGGGTCCTTCAATCTCCTGCCTGGAGTGAGGACCCAGAGGAAATTTTATGTGCCAGACGGGCTACCTGCGGGGCCTTTGACTATGGAAGAAGCCGTCGCGGCTCTGAGCCAAGGCAGTGGAGATGACAGGATCATTACTGCCCCAGTAATCTCTCGGGTGGAGGCCACTATGATGGAGGACACGTCTCAGGACATCATCAATGTGGCCTCCTGGTTGGACTGGTGAGCATGCACCTTAGCAGGTTTTCAACTCTCCCACAATCTCTCTGTGCTGGAGAATCATTGCATGAGCTCATGCGTTCGGGGGCAAAGCCATGAAGTTCTTAACATTCGGGATTCTCAGGCAGATGCTCAACATACTCAGACAATCAAGTGCTACAATGATGACTTTGGTAGCGCCCTGGTGGCCGGAGAGGGAGTGGTTCGCGGATCTACAGGACCTGGCCACCCTTCTTCCGTGGCCCCTACCATTAAGGGAAGATCTGCTGCACCAGCCCCACTTTCGGAGGTTTTACGAAAACCCTCAGTGCCTCCAGCTACACGCGTGGAGGTTATCGAGCATCTATTAAGGAAAGAAGGATACTCAGAGAAGACAGCTTCAAGGATGTCAGGGTATTTTCGGAAGTCCTCGAGCGTGGTGTACCAGGCCAAGTGGGCCATGTTTGTGAAGTGGTGTGCCACGCAGAATCTGAGGCCTCTGGATGCATCAGTCCACAAGATTGCAGACTTCCTGGTCCACCTGAGGGATGACCTGGGGGTCTCCATTCCAGCCATAAAGGGGGTCTGAGCAGCCCTGGGGCAGGTCTTTCAACTCAGAGGTATCGACCTGGGGGCCTCTCGGCAGATTTCCATGCTCATCAGAAGTTTCGAACAGTCTTGTTCCCCCCGCGCCTCTCGGGTCCTGCAGTGGGACGTGGCCAAGGTTCTCAAGGTTCTGACAAGGCCTCCCTTCAAACTCCTCAAGGATATCCTAGATAAAGACCTCACCCTCAAGACAGTGTTCTTGCTGGCTCTGGCCTCGGCCAAGCGTGTGAGTGAGCTCCACGTCTTGTCATTCGAGGTCTCGCACTCGAAAGGGTGGAAAGACCTGTACTTTTAAGTTTCTGCCTGAATGTGTGGCCAAAACACAGAACCCGGCCATTGCAGACCCGAAGTTCGAGGGGTTCTCGGTCCCGGCGATCCCTCACTCGGACAATTCGGAAGACTTGCTCCTGTGCCCAGTGAGAACAGTCAGGAAATACCTTAGCAGGACAGCCAGACTCCGGCCGGGCGTCAAAAGTCTGTTTGTCTCCTCAGGCCCAGTAAAGAAGGCAGTGTCAAATAACACAATCTCCTTCTGGCTTCGGCAAGTCATCAAGAGAACTTACGCCTGTGAGGGGTCTGCAATCCCGGGTACCCTGCGGCCCCATGATATCAAGGGTCTTAGCACTTCTTTGGCATTTGACAGCAACACGGCAGTAAGCCAAATCATGCGAGCAGGCACATGGTCCAGGCAGTCCACCTTTATGGCCCACTACCTGAAAGACTGCACGAGGAAGTCCCTGGATGCCTTCTCCATTGGGCCAGTGATTTCCGCCCTGCAACAAGTTTAGGGCTAAAGCCCCAGGTAGCCCGAGGGAGGTACAGTAATTGCAAGCGACACAAGTTTCCTCCTTACTCCCCTTTCCTTGCTACCCTTTGTCCCTTTCCTTCCCTCCTCCCATGTGAGAGATGGATGTTGTGGAAGACCATGTCCGGATTATGCATAAAGGTGAGTTACACATACAAGTAGACTTTTGCGTGCTTCCCCTGACTCTCCTACCCTGTTCTTTGTGTCGTCTGGACCTAGCTCCTATCTAGGTCCAGTGTCCTGGGATGGTAGTTGTGGGTCTTCCGGCCTGTAAGTCCATCCCCCCCTCCTAAAGTGTAAGTCTCCTAAGAAAGTAGTTCGAGGTAAGTACTCCGTGTTGGAACAAATGGCAAATTTTAAGTAATTTGTACTTTTCCTAACAATACTTGCCTCAAACTACTTACGGGTTATTTCCCACCCATCCTGCCCTGGGTGACTTACAGGAGTTCGAAGTAGAACACATATGCTTACTGGCGACAAAGACCTAGTAGCGCACCCACGCGCGCTGACCCTGGGTCGCCTCAGGGCACGTATCCATCCGCCACGGAGGGACCCGACAAGGGAAAACTGAGGTAGGGGGAACTGCGCAAAATTCTTGGTCGGTTAGGGAGGAGATCCCAGATACTCCTAAGAGAGTAGTTCGAGGTAAGTACTGTTAGGAAAAATACAAATTACTTAAAATTTGTGATTTTAAAGGCTAAAGCACATGTCGTGTACCGTATATAAAATGAAATGTAATGGGCCAAGAACACTACCCTGAGAAAAATCATATATCACATTCCTATACTCACTATGGTTCCGATCAACAACAACTCATGACAATGTATTACTTAGAAATTAAATAATGATGCTAAGAAATTACACACTCACTACTAACTGTTTGAAAACAAGGGCCTTATGATTAATACGGTCATAGGCAGCACTAAAATCAAGGCCTATCATACAAACTTCCTAACCACAATCAAGGTATTTCTGTACAGCATTGGAGATTTTAAGAAGGGAATTACATGCTCCAAGGAGATTGCAAGAAGGGCATCACATCCTCCAAGGCCTTGATAAAAGCCTAATTGCAAACTGGAGAACACATAATTACTTTCAGCAAACCTATTCAGACATTATGCCAAAAGATGTTTAAAATATTTAGATAATATGGGAGTTATGGAAACTGGGGAGTAATCAGTTGAACTTGAGCTACCACAAACACATTTTCATAATGGAGTAACATTACCAATTCTCCAACAAGTGCTAGAAGCTCCTCTTCTGGCTAACTTCCACAAAATAACAGATAACTTTCGAGCTAATAAATATGCAGTCTTTATGGAATATAAAGGAAAAATACCATTTGGGTCTCTACCTCCATAAGCATGAAGGTCCATCAAGAGAGCTTTAATTTCATGTGATCAAAAAGGTAAACTAGTTAGTTTAGCCTCAGGTAAACAGGAATGAGGAAGATCAAGTTTCTCATTATTCTGCTTGCTGTCAAACACATCAGTCAAAAAAGTTGCCATTTTCTTTGTACGGTGAGTGACAGAGCCATCTGGTTTAAGTAAAGTAAGAACTGTTGCATCTAAACCAAAGAGTTCAGATTTAAGGGTAGTCTACCACTTATGTACCTGGGTTGTACTCAAAAGGGTTTCTTTTATGGTTAAATTGTATTCCTTTTCAGTTAAAGCATAAACTTTCTGAGCAAAAGCTCAAAGCTGAGTATAGTTATTCCAAGTCAAATCTGATCAGTTGCCCCTCTAAAGATGTTTGGACTCCTGGTTCTTCTAAAAAGCACGTCTACGGTCATCATTGAACTTGGATTTGTCTTTCACTCAACCTAAAAATTATGTTGACTAGATTCTCATTCAAAGGAACAAACAGATCAACATAAAACATTATTACTGTATACAATTGTGACCAATTCAAGCCTAAAAGATCACTCAAAATGCCATTCCAGTATGCTTGAGATTTTATAGAAATCTTACATGAGTATGTCACATCAGGGACAGACGGTTCAATATTCACCACTAATGAAATCAAGGCATGATCAGATGTCCCAACTTGAGAATCAACCTTACTTGTTAAACACCAAGCGAGTTGGTGTATACGAGGACCAAGCAGTTACCAGACCTGTAAGTAGCTTCTTTTATGATTTGCTCACAGCCTGAATCAGAGGCAAAGTCCAAAGCACTTAAGCCATGGCGATCAATAGGAGAAACAGAATTTAACCACTCACCACTCCCAATGGTGAGCGTTGAAATCTCAAAAAAAAAAAAAGAAAAAAAAAAAAAAAAACGAGGCCTTTCTATCATCTTCTTGTATCTTAGTCATAATGGAAAAAAGTCAGTCGAAAATAGAATCATCCATGTCTGGATTCTGGTAGATCGAACACTAATGGAAGTTGGTGTTCCTTTCACAAACCTCTATTACCTGAATCTCATGACATCCACATTCATAGCAGGACTTATGAGAAGCAGGTACGGAATGGCACCCCGTTTCAAAATTATTGGCTCCTTAAAACAAGTTATAAGTAACTCAGATGAGTGCCTCATTTAGAAACCAAAGTTTCTGAGCACAAATGAATATCAAACTGTTTGAACGCAACTGTAAGGTCTTGAATATTTGCATGAAGACCACAAATATTGCAATACAGAAGACGAAGTCTAGGACATACTGGTCCCTGATTTTGCTCAATGTCTCCAGACAGCATAAAAATTGTCAATAAAAAAGATACAACATACTTAAAAACTAAATTAACAATAATGATAACTAAAACAAAATGTACAGAAATATAGATAAATTGATTGATAAAAACCATTGGCTATGGATAAAAGGTCGGAAAAACTGGTCAGCATTGTGAAGCCGATACTCCATGCAAGGCTAAATACCCTTCAGGATAGCCACTTCAACTGAAGGGAGGACAGTAAGGATGGTTTTGAAATGAAAAAGAAACTGATGGGAAAAAGACAAATTGTTAATAAACCACCAGGCATCTGTGGCCCTTCTAATAAGCTTGCCCCACACACACATTAAAAAAAAAACAAGAGGAAGAAAGAAGAATAAGATAGAATAGTGTTCTCCAGTGTAACCTCAAGCAAGTGAACTCTAACCCACAACAGTGGGAGATCATGGTACAGAGGCTGTGGCACTACCCAAGAATAGGAAACAATGGTTTGAATTTGGTCTGTCTTCTAGAAGAGCAGCTTACCATAGCTAAAGAGTTTCTACTATCCTTACCAAGAGAAAAGTAGCCAGTGAACAATTATAGTGCAGTAGTTAATCTCTACTGTGAAGAAGAATTACTTGGTAATCTCAGTGTTGTCAAGTGTATGAGGAGACATTAGAATGTGGAAAGAATAGGCCAGACTATTCTGTGTATGTGTAGGTAAAGGAAAAATAAGCTGTATTGTGAGAGAGGTGTACAATGTAGTACTGTCTGGCCAGTCAAAAGACCTAATAACTTTTTATTGGTAGATCTCAACAGATGGTTGGTACCCTAGCCAACTTACTACATCCAAGAGACTTGTTGGGTTTAAAAGTTTTGATGGAGCATTTGATATCATCAGTGGTGATCAAGATTCACAAATTCAAATAGAGTGATGGATACCCAAATCTAAAGATTTAAAAGAGTACTGTGTATAAAAAGAGGGGGAAGAGGAGTAACATGTTATGGATGGGTAAACTAGAAAAGAGGAATTCTTTTAGGTACCTTTGCCTCTTTCTGTTACCTTTGGGGATATACTGGACTGTAAGGAAAATTTTAAAAGGGTGTTATGAAGAGGAGAACCAGCAGCCAATGTGTAAAGAGTTGCTTGACTACTGTGAAATAGGAATATCAGATTAATAGATGTAGGCTTAAGATAGGAAATCAGGCTGAAATTGCATATAAAGGTAAAATGCGGGATATGATGCCAAGGGAAAACCCAAGCAAAAATGTGGATTATGTTTACAGATGAGCATACTATATATTGTATGTTGACAGAAAATAATCTAATAGTTGATGCAGCAACATAACATTGCTCATGCTATGTAACTAGTAAATTAGGCTCCAACTTCTTTTTATTAAGGCCACTTTTGATGAAGTTTTTAGCACCCTTTTCCTTCCCTTCATAGTTCTAGACGATGCTGATGTGAGTTAAGAATTTATTTATTAGATATTATTTTTTGGAACTTACTAATTAGTGCATAACAATGCTGCAAAAATTGATGAAGTTAAGTACTGTATACATATAATGGAGAATGTTTAGGAATCTGTTCACATTAAATTAAAGCATCACATACATGCCCTACTTTTTGTATTTGTATCTTCCTGTCAAAATTATATTTGATTTGTGGGTGTTTCTTACAGGGAGATATAATAAATATAGCAGGGAATTACCCCAGACCCCTTGGTTTGTGGAAGGAGAGCGGAAGATGGGATCAAGTGTTCAAGAACTTCTTTGTGAAATTCTCAATAAATCAGTAAAAGCAGAAGGTAAGTAATGTAAAATTCATCTGACATGATACGCTTTTGTTTATACTCTATTCTTTATATTTGAATTATAATTAGTCTTTACCTGTGCAACAAAATTGTAACATTGTTCCCTTTAAAAAAAAAGAAAGAAAATGACAGTCAACTAGTAGTTCTGCTTCTATTTAGGTAGATCTGAAAGCCCCAAGCAACTACTGTACGTGAATCAGTATTATTGCATTTGCAAAGATATTTACTGTGTATGTGAAACCCTCAGATGCTTTGATGTTTTAAACTTCAGTTGTTCCGTAACCAAAATACAAACCACGCTATTTACATTGGGTTTACCTTTCGGCGTAGCTGAAATTGACGAGCCAATAGATTTTAACGAGGGTTAACTACCCCCGCGCTAGTTAGCGGGGGTAGGGGAAGGGGTAGCTTGCTGGATGTCTGGCTAGGGTCTCTGGGCATCCTATTACGCTCTGAGGATCTGTCTAAGGAGAGCAATAGGAAGGCCCTGGAGACCTTCCTCCTCTTGGGCACTCGCTCCATCGAGTTCCTGGCACATCAGGTTACCAACCTGTGGGCCAATTTGGTGCTCAAGCGTCGTGATGCGGTGACTGAGAAGATCCATCCGAAGGTCCCCGCCGTGGACGTCAACAGGCTCAGACACGCTTCCCTCCTCGGGGGGAATTTGTTTGAGCCCCAGGACATGGAACGTACAGCTGAGAGGTGGATGAAGTCGAGTCAGGACTCCCTCCTCCAAAGGGCCCTTGCATCTCGGCCCTACAAGCCTCCAGCTCCACAGCAACATCAGCAGCAGCCTCGCAAGACACCGAAGCAGGCGCCGGCAGCTAAGAAAGTGGTGTCTAAGCCCTAGCCCTTTCCTGCCAAGGACAAGAGGGGCGGTAAGTCCTCCAGGGGAGGCAAGACTCCTAGAGGGAGCGGCCGCGGCCGCAAGCGCTAGGAGTGGCAGTCCCCCCGCGTGTCCACCTGTGGGGGGATGCCTTCAAAGTTGCGTGCACAGGTGGCAGCAACATGGGGCCGATGCTTGGACGGTCTCCGGGATCGGCCAAGGATATCGCGTCCCATTCACGACATCTCAACCTCCCCTGACAGCGAATCCAGTGTCGTTGAGCTCCTATGCCATAGGATCGGTAAAGGGGCTAGCCCTTCGGGCAGAAGTCGAGACCATGCTCAAGAAGGATGCTCTCCAGGAGGTCGTCGACGGCTCCCCAGGCTTCTTTAGTCGACTCTTTCTTGTAAAGAAGGCGTCTGGAGGCTGGAGACCCGTCATCGACCTCTCAGCTCTGAACAAGTTTGTCAAGCAAATTCCGTTCAGCATGGAGACAGCGGACACGGTCAGACTTGCGGTGAGACCACAAGACTTCATGTGCACACTGGATCTGAAGGACGCGTACTTCCAGATCCCAATCCATCCGTCTTCCAGGAAGTACTTGAGATTCTGCCTAGACAGCAAGACCTACCAGTTCAAGGTGCTGTGCTTCGGTCTCTCCACAGCACCTCAGGTGTTCACCAGAGTGTTTACCCTGATTTCGTCGTGGGCGCACAGGAACGGCATCCGTCTCCTCCGTTATCTGGACAACTGGCTGATCCTAGCAGACTCGGAGTCGACCCTTCTTCGACACCGAGACAGGCTTCTGGGACTTTGCCAGGATCTGGGGATCGTGGTAAATCTCGAAAAGTCCTCTCTGCAGCCGTCCCAACGACTGGTTTTTCTAGGCATGTTGTTAGACACCAATCTCCACAAAGCCTTTCCATCAGACGACAGGATAGCAAGGCTGAGGAGGGTGGCGGAACCCTTCCTCAGGCGAGAAGAGCTTCCCGCCCAATTGTGGTTGCGTCTCTTAGGTCACCTGCCCTCCCTGGCTCGTCTGGTTCCAAACGGCCGTCTCAGGATGAGATCCCTGCAGTGGCGGCTCAAGTCCCGGTGGAATCAAGGATCCGATTCCCCGGACTTCCTGGTCCCGATAGGACCTTCGGAACAGGCAGACCTGTGGTGGTGGCTGGTCGACGAGAACCTGCGAAAGGGAGTGGATCTTCTCGTCTTCCCCCCGGAATTGACACTGTTTTCGGACGCGTCAAAAGAAGGGTGGGGGGTGCACGTTCTGAACCAGAGGACCTCAGGCCTTTGGTTAGAATCAGAAAAGTACCTCCACATCAACCTTCTAGAAATGGCTCTTCAACAGTTCCAACGGACCCTGGCGGGTCACTCCGTGGTGGTGATGAGCGACAACACCACGGTAGTGGCTTATATCAACAAGCAGGGAGGTACTTTTTCGCAGCAGCTATCCCATCTTGCAGTAGAGATTCTGAGGTGGACCGAAGTCCACTTGATAACACTATCAGCTCGCTTCATTCCTGGCAAAAGGAATATGCTTGCCGACAGTCTGAGCAGGGCTTCGCAGATAGTGAGTACCGAGTGGTCTTTGGATCCTCAGATAGCCAACAAAGTCCTGACTTTGTGGGGTTCCCCGACCGTGGATCTGTTCACGACATCTTTGAATTTCAAACTGCCCCTTTACTGCTCCCCAGTCCCAGACCCCAAGGCACTCTGGCAAGATGCTTTCCAACAACGGTGGGACAACATCGTCGTGTACGCCTTCCCACTGTTCTGTCTGATGAGAAGGGTGCTCAACAGGACCAGACTATCGGTCAACTTTTCGATGACTCTGATAGCTCCGCTGTGGCATCACGTGGAATGGTTCTCGGACCTTCTGCAGCTCCTGACGGAGCTCCCGAGAGAACTTCCCCCACGACACGAGCTACTCAGACAACCACATTGCAACATCTTCCACAGAGCCGTAGCATCGCTTCGGCTTCACGCCTGGAGACTGTCCAGCGTCTCCTCACGGAGAGAGGCTTTTCGCATCAAGTTGCAGAGAGAATATCTCGGCACCTGCGAAAGTCCTCAAAGGGAGTCTACCAGGCGAAGTGGAGAGTCTTCTGTGGTTGGTGTTGTGGGAGGGGTATCTCTCCACTCGATGCCACTATTCCAGCAATAGCGGAGTTTCTCGTCTATTTGCGGGAGGAAATCCGCCTTTCGGTCTCAGCGGTGAAAGGCTATCGCTCAGCCTTAAGCTTGGCTTTTAGGCTGAAAGGAGTGGACATTTCCTTGCTGGAACTCTCTTTACTCATACGTAGCTATGAGCTTACCTGCCCTCAGTCGGAAGTGAGACCTCCTCCTTGGAACGTGGTTCGGGTCCTCAGGGCTCTCAAGAGACCTCCCTTTGAACCATTACGCCATGCCTCTGATCGCCACCTGTCTTGGAAGACGGCTTTCCTGCTCGCTTTGGCCTCTGCCAAGCGAGTTAGTGAACTTCATGGTCTCTCGTACGACGTCGCCCATTCAAGGGGATGGGGGGAGGTAACGTTCAGGTTCGTCCCTGAGTTTGTTGCCAAGACTCAGAACCCTGGAGTGCCGAACCCACAGTTCGACTTTTTCAGGGTCGCGAGTCTCCGTTCTGTAACAAGCGACCCAGACCAGCTGCTACTATGTCCAGTGAGGAGTCTGAGGTGTTACTTGAAGAGAAAAGCTGCAGTTCGTCCTCAGGTGCAAGCATTGTTTGTTAGCACAGGCAGGACGAAGAGGAGGGTCACCAAGAACACCATCTCGGCTTGGATTCGAAGGGTTATCCATCACGCCTTGAATCCAGACCCTCCTTCGTCACGTCGCCCTAGGGCACACGACGTCAGGGGCATCGCTACGTCCCTGGCCTTCAAGAGAAACTTCTCTGTGACGCAGGTACTTCAAGCTGGGGTCTGGAAGCGTGACGACATTCACAGCCCACTACCTGCAGGACGTGACCCACAGGAGCCTCGATACTTTTTCTATCGGCCCTTATTGGACAAGTGGCAGTAGGTTGAGGGCGTTGTTACCCGGTTTTAGTCTGCGTGAATGAAAGAGTATGTCTGACCCTTACTTCTTTCCTCATCCTCCCCTCTCTTGGGGAAGCAGCATCCTGGTCTCCGCATAGGTGACCTCAACCTCTGCAGGTAAACCATGCTTCTTTGTGTTCCTAGTATTAAGCTTAATACTGTCGCGTCCCCCATACCCTGACAAGGTGGTATTGGGAACGTCCTATCCTGGATTCCTATCTAAAGGTCTCAAGGTAAACTTCATAGGACGAGTCACGCTCTTTCCTCCACACACAACTTATGTAGGCCACACGTTCCTTGCGTAGCAAGAAACTTGTGAGGTGCAGGGACTTCCTCTCTCGAGTGATGCTCACTTGGAGTCGGAGTCCCCGGGTAAAGCCAAAGTCAGTAAGGCTGGGGACTTTCCACCCTTCCTAAGCGGTAAGTCACCCAATGTAAATAGCGTGGTTTGTATTTCGGTTACGGAACAAATGGCAAATTCGGAGATGATTTGTATTTTTCCTAACCATACAAACCTTAGCTATTTACACATATTTGCCCGCCAGCCCTGTCCCCCAAGTCAAGTCCTACCTCTAAGTGAAGTGAAGCAAATCACCGGTGTGTGGGGGGGGGAGGGGTAGCAAGCTACCCCTTCCCCTACCCCCGCTAACTAGCGCGGGGGAGTTAACCCTCGTTAAAATCTACTGGCTCGTCAATTTCAGCTACGCCGAAAGGTAAACCCAATGTAAATAGCTAAGGTTTGTATGGTTAGGAAAAATACAAATTATCTCCGAATTTGTCATATTAACCGTAATTCCACTTACCGAGTCTGAGGTGAGCGTGGAGGCCAGCTTGTAACAGACTACGCAATTGTCCGGGTGCCAGACGGTCAATCCATCCACAAGGATAGCACAGTGGGCGTGTGACCGACAAACGTCGTGGCCGCAGGGTTGGTGGAGGACCGCTGAGCAGGCTGTCTTCGCACAGCGTACTGTCTGTAAAATAAAGCTACATAAGTATCCCGTAGTTAAGCTAGAGGAGCCCGGGGGCTCCGGGAGCTTAAAGTACACTGCCATAGCAGTGGGTAAAACATTTACTAAGCCGTAAGGGCGATAAAGCTAGAGGAGCCCGGGAGCTCCGGGAGCTTAAAGTACACCGTTATAGCAGTGGCGATAAAACACTTAATAATTAACAGCTTAATAGGTAACAGAATAAGTCAATCCGTAACTATGATCATACAAGGGGAACAGTCGAGTAATAGAAATATATATATAAATATAAGATTAATCGTAATATGGTTAGGGATATACGTTGGCTCCGGAGAGACAACTGAGAGAGCCCGGGGCTCGTGTTAACCTACCGGGGTAGGCGGGACATGGGAGGAAAGGTTGTCGGGGGTCAGAGACTCACCGACGGGCTCAAGGACCTTAACCAAAAACTCAACAAGATAACTAGGTCCGGAAGCTACGAACGGGATCCCGTAGATAAAATTGTTAACATCGAGTGGGTTCCGTGAAGTACGGAATGCCACATGGGGAGGGTGAAGGGAGGGATCCTATAATGGGTCCGTGGGGTGCGGAACCATGAGGTAGCATCCAGGAATAATAAGTGAATATATAAAAGACATGGAACCCAAAACATAGCAGAAATCCCTCCTGCCGACCGATGGCCAATCGGAGCGGCGGGGAGAAAACGGCTACGGAGGGTAAACTATAAAATCTATACATCTATAACATATAGCCTCTCTAACGAACAAAGTCTGCTTGTGAAGGAGCCAAGCGATATCCCCGGGGAAGGGGGGGGTGAAAGGGTACGAGAGGATTCGACCCGTAAAACAAAGCAGCTGACTCCAAGGCTCGAAGAGCGAGGCATCCCTGAAGTGGGGATGTAGGCGGGGGGAGGCTATCACGTGGACAGAGAGACCAGGCGTACCAACCTGGTCAAAGAACCACGACATATGAATGATCAATACGGATAGACATAATATAATATAATATATAATGTAATTTATATGGTATAAAATATAATGAGTAGGAAAGCATGCGAATAATATAGAAAGAGAGGGACGCAAGAGAGAGGCAGGGAAGAGCCGAACCTTCCATCGCGGGGAGGACCAAGCTGGGCAGTGGGGGGGGCAACATAACACAAAGTCGGTGAGGTGCCGACATAAAATATGAAAACAAACTGCCTCGCGAGAGTCCCACTCAAACTAAAGCAACTACTAGTCGTAAATATAATGAAACGTATCCGCTTATGATAAGAAAACGAAATAACGTGGAGTAACATAAAAAAATAGCAACGCCCGAAGGCGATCAGGCATGCCAACCTAACACGAACTATGATAACGTAATATCATAACAACTGTATCGTAAATAACGGGATAATGAAATACCATAACAAAATAAAATAACACGGGGTGTGAACCGTGAATTACCCAGATAGGTTCAAAACGAAAAACAATCAGTATGGAAGACTAATTGTAAGGCATTAAGAACGAGAGAGAGAGAGAGGAGGTAGCCAGCCGCCATGGCGGTCCCGAAGCAGGGCCGCGAACAGTGAAAATTAAAAACTGTGATAAAATAACAACTAAGGGCAAGGCTACCTCCAAAGACTCAAAACTCATAGATCTGGTACTTAACTTCGACGGAGTGACAGTAGAGTTCGACATCATGAGATAAATCCTGGGTAAATCCGGGAAAAAAACACACCGAAAAAGTGAACAGCGTAAACCAATGGTGCTATGAAAAGGAGTATCGTCACTGGCGTGGGTTGGACTGTTGGTAGTAGAGATCGGTGCTAGTGTATTGAACGGCACCTCGCTGTACGGGAATATTGAGAGGAGATATCTAAATGGTGCGAGGCCTCTGGTTGTGATTATTTATCACGCCCCAGTTATTTATACAGACACCTTATTAGGTGAGCGAGCTGGGTTCAACCTAGCATTCCTATACAATTTTTTCTCTGGTAAATTCATAGCAGTTTTTACCTTAGAAATGATGTAAAAGGAGCATTTCACTGGGCGGCACAGGTCGGAGCCCAGAAATATATTTATATATATATGAAAATAGTTAATGTACAATAAATAGGGGAAATATAAAAAGGTAAAGTATTATTATTGTTATTATTATTTATTATTATTATTATTATTATTATTATTATTATTAATAGCCAAGCTACTACCCTAGTTGGAAAAGCAAGATGCATAAGCCCAAGGGCTCCAATAGGGAAAAATAGCCTAGTGAGGAAAGGAAATAAGTAAATGATGAGAGCAAATTAACAATAAATCATTCTAAAAACAGTAACAAAGTCAAAACAGATATGTCCTATATAAACTATTAACAACTTCAAAAACTGATATGTCAAATATAAACTATAAAAAGACTCATGTCAGCCTGGTCAACATAAAAACATTTGCTCCAACTTTGAACTTTTGAAGTTCTACGGATTCAACTACCCGAATAGGAAGATCATTCCACAACTTGGTAACAGCTGAAATAAAACTTCTAGAATACTTTGTAGTATTGAGCCTCATGATGGAGAAGGCCTGGGTATTAGAATTATCTGCCTGCCTAGTATTACGAACAGTATAGAATTGTCCTGGGAGATCTGAATGTAAAGGATGGTCAGCGTTATGAAAAATCTTATGCAACATGCATAATGAACTAATTGAACGACGGTGCCAAAGATTAATATCTAGATCAGGAATAAGAAATTTAATAAACCGTAAGTTTCTGTCCAACAAATTAAGAAGAGAATCAGCAGCTGAAGGCCAAACAGGAGAACAATACTCAAAACAAGGTAGAATGAAAGAATTAAAACATCTTCAGAATAGATTGATCACCGAAAATCTTAAAAGACTTTCTCAATAAGCCAATTTTTTATGCAATTGAAGAAGACACAGACCTAATGTGTTTCTCAAAAGTAAATTTGCTGTCGAGAATCTCACCTAAAATTTTAAAAGTCATACAAATTTAAAGACAAAACATAACTAACAGCTTTATGCAGCTTTGCTGATAGTATATTCGTATTAAAGGTTTGTATAGTTAGAAAAATCTAAATGATTTTTTAAATTTAAAATTTTTTTCCTGTTTTTTCCAGACTACAGATTTTCATCATCTGGACGAGAAGATGTTGATGTTCGTTGCCTTGGAAATGGTCGACCTTTTGTTATTGAATTTCTCAATCCATGTATTACAAAATTCTCCCAGAAAGAAGTAACACAGTTTCAAAAAGAAGTAAATTCATCATCGGACATGATACAGCTACGACATCTACAAATTGTTGATAAGTAAGTATATGACTTTTGAAAAGCTGTTTTCTCTTATTTTAGCAGTTATTATAGGCTAACTACTTTAACTTATCTCAACTTAAGAAAATAGCTACTGTTTCTTGTTATTTTTTTTTAGGTGAAGGGCCTTACATCTTTAGTTTTTTCAGATAAAAACTTGAAACCCTGCAAATGTTTAGACAGTTAAAAGTTTCTGTTAGATACAGATTATAAAACGGACGCGAAAAATCTATTTTTGGGTGAGATAGCCATGTCGTCCTGATGGAAGGTTCCTTTAAGTAGCTTCCTAGGGTATATTTGACTACAGTGATATTCCCAGAGAATTTAACTCAAGGTCTCCAGAATTCTAACTCCTGGCGCGAATATCCTTAAAGTTTCCTTTTAGGGTATCGCATAATATCAGGGGACGTAATCTTGACACGCCACATAGAAATCTGCACCCGACATAGCGTTTACGCTTCGAGCGGGAAAAGTGGTAAAATAAAAGAGGAGCCGTTAATAAGGTTCCCTTCCTCCGTTACTGTTTGAGTACCCAGATGGCGCCATAATCGCCGCCATCTTTATTCCTTGTAGCGTTGAGCCGGTACTTATAGATACAGTATTATTGGGAGGGATCCTGCCTAGGCCTTTCATAGAAAGGAGGGCGGGTCCATCAGGACGACATGGCTATCTCACCCAAAAAGAGATTTTTCGCTTCGCTCAAAATCCGTTTGTTCCGACACAGATACAAACCTTCGCTATTTATTAGGGTATTACTTTCGGCAACGCTAAAAAACAGCCAAGACAATTTTAGTGAGGGATAATTACCCCATCAGCTAGTTAGCGGGAGGGGGTTGGGGTAGATTAGCTACCCCGCTCACTCACACCTGTCGGTTGAGTAACCACTTTTACTTTTGGCTCGGTAGAGTTAACAAACTGCCTTGACTTTGTTACTTTTCCTTTTTCTTTTGTGTCTGTATGGTTATTGCCACGCTATGCGGACATGTCCTGGGATTGAGGGCCGCTGCTGCGGCACCTTCATGTTGTCCTTTATGCTCGGCTTGCCGGGGAACTCAGTGTTCGTGGGACAATACCTGTTCCGAGTGTAGGGAGTGGCCTGCCTCACAGTGGGAGAGGTTTGCGCGTAAGAAGAAGAAAAAGTCTAAACGTGAATCTTCGCTTTCGGGGTCTTCCTCGAAATCGAAGAAATCTCGGGCTTCTGCTTCCTCTACGCCCAAATCTCTGCCCGAAGCTAATCCTCGACCAGGCCCTTCTGGGGTACGGTCGAGCAGTAGCGCAGGGCTTGTGACTCCAGGTCAACCCTGGGGGATAGACGAGGATGACAACTCCCCTAGTGAGTCGGCTCCTTCTCTTCCCCCAGGGAGCGCCTGTTCCTTGCCAGACCTTGGGTCTGGTTCCAATGCCGAGGAGTAAGCTAACCCACCAGGGGCGGTGGCAGGGCTCTCTCCAAGGCGGGCTTCCCCCTCGGGGGAACATATCTCTCGTTCGCGAGAGAAGGTTGCATCTGTGCATCGGCAATCTCCTTACGCTTAGGTTCTCCTCCAGGGGCGGAAAGAGAACCTTGTTATAAGCGTAGTTCTTCTTCGGGCGAACTTTCCTCCCCTGCGGAGGATTTATCTGTCGATCTTAATCAGTCTCCCCCTCGGGTGGAGTGTGTTGTACGTTCCTCTCTGGAGGTTCGTAGAGTGGAGGGGTGGGTAACCCCCTCTCCACCCCGGGCGTTCTCCTCCTCGGGCTGTGAGGAGACGTCTTTTTGAACCTGCTGGTTCTCCTCATGTTGACCCTTCGTGGTCTCGTGACGATCACCCTTTGGGCTGGCGTGATCGTGAGTCTTCGGGCTCTAGTCATGTTGATGCTGCGGGTTCTCATGACAGCAGGAGTCCTTCGGGTCTCCGTCACGCTGAACCTTCGGGCTCTCGGGACTTGAAACCTTTGGATTTCTGTTACGCTGAACCCTCGGGCTCTCGTAACGACAGTAACGTTGAACCTCCGGGTTCTCGTACCGTCAGTCACGCCGATCCTTCGGGATCTCGTGACAGAGGAACCTCGATTCCTCGTTACGCTGACCCTACGGGGTCTCGTAACCTGAGTTACGCTGAACCCTTAGGCTCTCGTAACTCTAGTCGCGCTAACACTTCGGTTTTTCGTGACAGAGAAACTCCGGTTTCTCGTTGCGTTGCTCCTTCGAGTTCGTGCAACACAGTTCACGCTGAACTTTCGGGTTCTCGTGACCAGAGTCATTTTTATTATGACAGAGTTTTTAAACTCTTGTTGTGTTGATCGTTCGGGTGAGCGTAGCAGTGAGTTCTCTCAACAACCTGAGAGTTCTCGCACGCACAGTCAAGTTGGCGCGCACTGCCAAATTGGCGCGCACGACCAAGTTGGCGCGCACGGCCAAATTGGCGAGCACGACCGAATCGGCGTGCACGACCAACTTGGCGCGCACGACTGCCTTGGTGCGTACAAACAAAATGGCGATCATGGCGAGCAGGTTCATCCTATGGTGTGCCATATGCATGAACAGCCTATTGCTTGCCATGCGCGCGAACAACACACTGCGCGCCATGCGCGCGAGCAACCTTATGCGTGCCAGTTGCGCGAACAACCTCATGCACTCCAGGAGCGCGGAAAAGGTACGCGCAATCGGGAGAGGCGTGCGCACGAGCTCCCTTCCGCCTACCAACAGTTCGGCGCAAGAGCGCACGGCCATCTTAGCGCTTACAATCAGTCTCTCGAGCCCCTTGGGCCTCAACAGAGACAACAGTCGCCTGTGCGACCGAGCCCAGATCCTATCCCTAAGGGTAGGCCTGTGCCTATCTTGCCTGTAGGGAAGCCTTCATCAGACACGAGGGTTAGGGAACCTGGCCAGGTTCCTAAACCCAGGGAGCAGTCCTTTCCTAAGGACCTTCCCCATAGTTCCACGGGAGCCAGTGACCCCCCGTGGCTTAGCAACTTATTTAATGTAATACGCCAAGCCATGAAGGGAGTCGTTCCCCGCTCCCAGTCCTTAGGTGATACACCTAGGATTCCCTTGTCGCCTCCTCTCTTCCCGGGGTCCTCTCCTCCCTCCAATCCTAGGAGGAGGTCGGAAGTTCTCGCACAGGCGGGCCCCTCAGGCAAGGGGAGACGATCATCCCCTCGCAGAAGACCTCTGGAGAAGATTGGGCATGAACCTCAGGGTAGCCCCCCGCAGTTCAAGACGCCACAGGCCAGGCCAAAGGGGGAAAGGAAAAGGATTCGTCCTTCAGCCTCCAAAGAGGATAGGGTTACTTACTATGGAGACTCCTTCCCTTCTTTACCGGTCGAGATAGTGTCTAATGAGGCACGACCTGCGACTGGACGGGATTCACCCCATAAGGCAGTGGACTTACATTCCACCCGTAAGCCGACGGAATCCTCTAGGCCCTTGGGGACAGAGGATCTCTGGCCTCCTAGGAGGGAACCGAAGGATTTGTTCACCATCCCCAAATCCTTGGCCAGGCTTCCTTCCTCACTGCCTCCCAGGCAGCCGGAAGCAAGCACCTCCCCGGTAGTCTCCCTATCCCCAGTCTATACAGTTGACGACTTCGACCCACGCAGGGCTTCTATGGATGAGAGCTTGGAAGTGGAAGGACAGAGCGATCTCGAGGACGACGCTCTGCCAGCAGCTGCTAGCCCTAAGCTTACAGAGGATGAGAGGAAGGAATCGGAGCACGCCTTCTGGCAGGTCCTAGCCTGCATCCGTTCCATCAATGGACTTCCAGATCCATCGGCAGCCCCTCTAGATGGAAAAGAAACGGTCCTTGACCAGTTCTATGGCACTCAGAAACCTCATAGGACCAGTGCAGCTTTTCTCTGGTCAAAGGGGTTGAAGAGTGCCAAACAGAAGGCTGTGTCCCAGGCAACTGGTTCCACCTCTTCTCTCCACTCCAACTCATCCTCCAAGCTCTTACCTCCGATTACCAGGATCACCTAGTCCGCATAGGGCTAGAGGAACAGTCGGACCTCAGTTAGTGGCTGGTGTAGCCGAACCTCTGCAAAGGGGTCGATCTTCTCATCTCTCCCCTGGAATTGATGCTGTTTTCGTATGCATCAAAAGAAGGGTGGGGGGCTCACGTGCTGCACCATTACACCTCCAGCCAATGGTCCGAATCAGAAAGGTACCAGCACATAAATCTCTTAGAGATGAGGGCAGCCTTTCTGGCCCTCAAAGAGTGCCACCAGGTCCTGGCGGGGCACTCCGTGGTGCTGATGAGCTACAACACCACGGTAGTAGCTTATTTAAGCAAACAGGGTGTTCTTGTGAACAGTACGTGGCTCTGTATTTATTTATTGATGTTAGCCCCGTTCAGTGTTGATTCTCAAATTGGGTTAATAACATTCCATGGTCCTTTATGTAGTTTATTATATAAACCATGAGCCATTAATTGAGTATAACTGAAAACAAAAGAAAACACTTTTAGGCTAATGCCTTCAAAACTGGTAGGATGCCATTGGCTATATCAAAGGTACAAATAAAAACATATCAAAACGGTACAAAAATACATACTATAAGCAAATTAACGTATCTTACCACAATTTTGGGGACTTAATCCATTAGATATACAACAAGAAGAAATCCATGACAAGTAAGTCACATTTCATGTGCTTGAATCTGAGGCAGCAGTTGTTGTGATTGTTTACATCTACCCAGTAGAGTGGGAAGTACCTCGTCCACCTTGGTGGAATGTATTTTAGTATTGTTTCAGTACTCAGATATAACTGGGTGTTCTAATGACAGTAACAATGGCTCCCCTAAATTGTGATAACAATTTAAACAATAACTATACTATTGGGGAATGAATATGAGATTCTTTACAAACAATAAAATCTTAATATACAGGTTAGTCCATTCCATACCAAATAAAATATACAGTACATAATGACTTAAATGCTCCCTGATGGGGACTTCCCTGTTGTACTTTCTAATAACATTACAACTGAATGTATAGGCCTTTCTAGAATTGTAGCTGTCTTGTGGCATTTACCATTTTCATCAAGAAAAGTATCTGCTACTAACAATTTAATTTTTCTAACATGGCCAGCTTCATCTGCATTTGTTTCTAATACCCGGCCTAACATCCACTTGTTGCGAGGTAGATTATAGTCTTTGATTAAAACTATATCATCAATTTCTACATTCCTTTGAGGCTTTAACCACTTTTGGCGTATTTGTAACGATTGTAAGTATTCTCTTTGCCACCTTTTCCACAACTGATTAAGAAGACATTGTACACGCCTCCATTTTTTCTTTGAAAACATGTCCTCTTTTACCAAATTACCTGGAGGAGGCAAGACTACCTTAGACTTCAATGTCAGAAAATGATTAGGTGTCAAAGGTTCTACATTTAAAGGATCATTCAAGTTATCTGTGGATAATGGTCGCCTGTTTACAATATTTTCTGCTTCAGTCATGAATGTTCTCAAAGATTCATCGTCTAAAATTTTACTATTGTTAGATAGCAATACATTCAAAATATTTCTAACAGATCTTATTTGTCTCTCCCAAACACCACCCATATGACTTGCATTCATTTTAAATGTTATAAAATCACATTGGTCCTTTGATAATTCATTTTTAATATTTTCAACCTTCATTTCTCGGAGGCACTTTGCAAACTCTTCTCTTGCACCAATAAAGTTGCTACCTTGATCTGAACGCAGTTTTGCGCAATGGCCTCTTCTACAAACAAATCTCCTATAAGCATTTAAGAAAGAGTCTGTACTGAGAGAATGGGCAGTTTCAATGTGTATTGCCCTAGTTGACATACATGTAAATAATACACCATACCTTTTGAGCTCTTTTCTACCTTCCTTAATTATAAATGGACCAAAATAATCAACTGCACTGTAAGTGAATGGAGAAGACATTTCTACCCTATCCTTTGGTAAATCGGCCATCTTCTGTGTAAGAGTATCATGTCTAATTTTTCTACAAGTTACACATTTTGATATATGTTTCGCTACTAAGGATGATCCACTTATAATCCAGTAACCACTAGATCTAATTTCATTTAAAGTTAAATCTCTACCTTGATGGTGTACTTTATTATGATAGTGACAGATTATCAATTCAGTAATATGACTATTCTTTGGCAAAATCACAGGATATTTTACATGGACATCAAAATTACTTCTGTGTAATCTACCACCCACTCTTATTAAGCCATCACTACCAATAAATGGATCAAGCTTGTACAAATTGCTAGATTTCCTTAAACATTTATCAAATTTGTTATTGCTTATACTTAACAACTGATATTCATATTGAAAAGCTTCTCTTTGGACTAATTTTATAATGGTAATTTCTGCCTTGATTAGCTCTTCTACAGACACATGAACATACTCAGTATATAATGATTTCTGTTTCAATTTATCAATAAACCTATTACATAAAGCTAATGACCTTCTGGCACGTGTCCAATCTGAGAAGTAATTAAGTCTGGTAAGTATGGTAGCATAATTATTATCATCAGTGTTAATTGCCAGCGACACTTTCTTTAATTCTGGATCTTCATCTGTAACTTCAAATGAACACAAAGTTTCATTATCAGCATTATCATGTTTTAAGAATTCAGGTCCATGCCACCACATATAGTTACTAGTCAGATCATGAACAGACATGCCTCTTGAACATAAATCAGCAGGATTATCACTTGAGGAAAAATATCTCCATTATTCAGGTAAAGTGTGATTTCTGATTTGCTCAACTCTGTTTGCAACAAAAACTTTAAACTGTTTACATTGATTAGCTATGTATCCAAGAACAATTGTACTATCTACCCAAAATACTTCTTTACTAATATTGACCTTCAACTCATTTTTTTCAATATTAAACTTACCCGATAATCATGTAGCTGTCAACTCCGTTGCCCGACAGAATTCTATGGAGGGATACGCCAGCTATCACAATACTAGAAGGGGGTGTACTTACCAGCGCCACCTGTGGCCAGGTACTATAGTACTTCTTGTTGACACCTCCTCAATTTTTCCTCTGTCGTGCTTCCGGCAAGACGTTCTGGGATACGCTTATGTTCTTGGAGTATTTTCACGACTTTTGGTGAAGTATTTCTCTTTGATTTCGGCTGTCGCTTTACTGGAAACCTTCTTATATTAGCTTAGATAGCTTTTATATAGTCCTGATTAACGGTTAACGATCTTTTGCTTGATTTTGGAACCCCACTTGGCTAACTCTTTGGATTCAAGATGTCTGACATTTCGCAAGCCCCCTCCCATAGGCGATGTAGGTCTTGTAATAGGCGTATTCCGAAGGCCTCGGTAGATCCTCACACCGCTTGTTCTGACTGTAGGGATAGGCCCTGTCAGTTAGAAAATCGATGTGAGGAATGCGCCGGACTTTCGGAACTTGATTTTGTCCGTCTTTTGAAATATTCAACTAAGTTAGAGAGAGGCAGAGTTAGGAGGAGTTCTTCTCACTCTTCACTTTTTTCCTCACCTCATGATCCCCTACCTTTTCCTACCCCTGTAGTGGCTACCCCCGAACCTACTATTTGCCCTCAGCCTGATATGTCTGTTGTGTTGCGTGCTATTCAGGCCTTAGGCGATAAAGTAGAGTCAGTGGTAAGTGATCATAAGTCTCTTATGGCCGAAGTCAAGGAACTTAAGGTCAAGAGTGCAGTGGGTGGAATTAGTGCCAGTGCTGTGACGAGTGCTAGTGTCAGTGCAGTGCCAAGTGCTAGTGTCAGTGTCAGTGTGGTGCGTGAGGATACTTCTGTGCGTGCCAGTCGTCCTCCCAGTCCGGGACCTCTTGCAAGCTCCCAAGCCCAGGGGAGAAGCAATGTCGAAGGGCAAAAGGGTTCGGCAGGCCTTGATCGGCGCACAGAAGTATCCTCGGTGGTTGCGGGCGTGTCTTCCAGAGACCGTCACTCCCACCTGCAGACGATTGAGCCCGTCTTTTACTCGTCCGCTGATCTATTGTCAGGGAAGAAACGCTGGACTCAGGTCTCTAGACCACTCAAACGCAGAGTCCAGTCCGCGAGTGCTCAACCGGGCTGCAGTCATTGGCTCAGCTCTGACTCGCCGCAGTCATCAGTCGACTGCACTCCGCCCAAGAGGAGTAAGGTTCTGCCGCAACAGATCTCTGCTGTTAAGGCTTTACCTCAGCAGACCGTAGTGTCTGCCGACCCCAAGTTGTCTCTACTGCAGTCCATGCAGGCACAGCTTTCGGTCTTGATGCGTGAGTGTCGGGCTGAGAAGGTTGCGCCTCCGCCTCCGCCTGCACTCGCTCCGCCTGCGCTCGCTCCGCCTGACCGCAGTACCGCCTGCCAGGCGTACGATGTTGAGCCACGTTCTGAGTTTACTGTTCCCAGTGGTGTACAGCCTCCGCCTTCCTTAAGGGAACCTCAGCAATGGGATCAGGAGGCTTATACCTCTCTTCCTCCGCTTCCACTTGCTGCTCCACCAGTGATGCAACACTCGGTTGAGGTACAACAACCTCTCCCTTCCATGAGTCAGTCTCCTCAGCTCTCGCTGCAGCGAGCTCAACCCTCCGCAAGGCAAGCACCACAACACCTTAGCCTTGCGCCTCAGGAGCCTCAGCTTGCGAGACATTTACTACGTTCTGCGCAGCCTCTACCTCATCGCTCTACGCTCACACCGCAGGAACAGGAACTTGCTACTCCGCTTCCGCCATCCACTCAGCAAGCGCAATCCTTGAGTTCAGCCACTCATGCCAGGAGTCAGCCTCCTCCACCCATGCGCCTACCTTCTGCTTCTTTTGTTCAGCCTTTGCAGTCTGAGACTCAGGTGTTCCCTCAACAGATTCTTGAAGAGGAAACCACTAATATTGTTGTTCCAGCTCGTTCTGACTCTGCTGTTCAGCATTCCTTTCCGATCTCTTCGCTTCACTCTGGTGATGAGGCGTCTGATGATGAGGCGGCACACCTGGATCCCTCATCAGACGTGGATGAATCCAAGCCTTCTCCGCCTTCTATTGACTTTCGTAAGGTCTTGGCTCTGTTTAGGGAGGTATACCCAGACCACTTTGTCTCTGCTATTCCCCGCTCTCCACCATCTGAGTTTTCGCTGGGCATGCAGCCAGCTAAGTCTTCCTATACTAAGCTAGTCCTAGCAAGGTCCTCTAAGAGAGCGTTAAGGATCTTAGGGGAGTGGTTGCAGACTAAGCAACACCTTGGCAAGACTTCGTTCATGTTTCCTCCGACTAAGCTCACTTCTAAAGCGGGCGTTTGGTATGCCACAGGAGAGGAACCAGGCTTGGGAGTACCTGCCTCTGCCCAGGCTGACTTCTCAAGTCTGGTAGACTCGCCTCGTAGAACTGCAATGAGGCGCTCTAAGGTTTGCTGGACCTTCTCAGACCTTGATCACTTCCTGAAGGGTGTTTTTAGAGCATTTGAGATGTTCAACTTCCTAGACTGGTGCCTGGGGGCCCTCAGCAAGAAGACCTCCCCTGCGGACAAGGATTCTGCCATGCTATTAATGTCCTGCATGGATAAGGCCATTAGAGATGGATCTGGCGAGCTTGCGTCGATGTTTGTATCAGGGGTTCTTAAGAAAAGGGAACAGCTTTGTACCTTCCTTTCCTCCAGCATTACACCTTGTCAAAGGTCACAACTCCTTTTCGCTCCGCTCTCGAAGTTCCTCTTCCCCGAAGAGCTGGTTAAGGACTTGTCTGCTGCCCTGATACAAAAGGACACACATGATCTTGTAGCCTCATCGGCTCGTAAGACTAAGGTTGCTACCTCAGTCCCCAGGACTTATCGCTCCCCAGTGGCTGATACTCCTGCTACGAGGTTCATACCGCCCTTTCGTGGTAGAGCCCCCAGCCGAGGAAGCTCCCGTCCAGACTCTTCCAGGAGCAAGTCTAGGAAAGGTTCCAAGGCCTCTAAAGGAAAAAACTGACTCTCCGCATCTCCAGACAGCAGTAGGAGCCAGACTCAAGAGCTTCTGGCAAGCCTGGGAAAAGAGAGGTGCAGACGCCCAGTCTGTCAGTTGGCTGAGGGAGGGTTACAGGATTCCATTCTGCCTCAAACCCCCTCTGACCACATCTCCCATCAACCTCTCTCCCAACTACAAAGAAGAGGACAAGAGGCTAGCGTTGCACCAAGAGGTGTCGCTACTTGTGCAGAAGAAGGCAGTGGTTATAGTCCGGGACCATCAATCCCCGGGCTTCTACAACCGTCTCTTTCTGGTGGCCAAGAAGACAGGAGGTTGGAGACCGGTGCTGGACGTCAGCGCGCTCAATGCGTATGTCACCAAGCAGACGTTCACGATGGAGACGACGAAGTCGGTCCTAGCAGCGGTCAGGCAGGAGGACTGGATGGTCTCGTTGGACTTGAAAGATGCCTACTTTCACGTTCCTATTCATCCAGACTCCCAACCTTTCCTGAGATTCGTTTTTGGAAAGGTTGTCTACCAATTCCAAGCCCTGTGTTTTGGCCTAAGCACAGCTCCTATGGTGTTCACGCATCTGATGAGGAATATAGCAAAATTCCTCCACTTATCGGACATCAGAGCCTCCCTCTACTTAGACGACTGGCTGTTGAGAGCCTCCACGAGTCGTCGCTGTCTGGAGAGTCTCAACTGGACTTTGGACTTAATCAAAGAACTGGGTCTGTTAGTCAACATAGAAAAGTCTCAGCTCATTCCCTCCCAATCCATTGTGTACCTGGGAATGGAGATTCGGAGTCAGGATTTTCGGGCTTTTCCATCGGCCCCCAGGATAAGCCAAGCCCTAGAGTGCATCATGAGCATGCTGAAGAGGAGCAGTTGCTCGGTGAGACAGTGGATGAGTCTCACAGGGACCCTTTCATCACTGGCCCTGTTCGTCGAGCTAGGGAGACTCCACCTCCGCCCTCTTCAATTCCATCTTGCAGCTCATTGGGACAAGGGTTTGACTCTCGAAGCAGTCTCTATCCCAGTCACCAAAGAGATGAAGACCACTCTCTTGTGGTGGAAGAACAATCTCCTTCTCAGGGAGGGCCTATCGTTGGCTATTCAGACCCCCAATCTTCATCTCTTCTCAGATGCATCGGACTCGGGCTGGGGTGCGACCTTGAACGGACGGGAATGCTCGGGAACGTGGAACGAGGAACAGGAAACGCTCCACATCAACTGCAAGGAGCTACTAGCAGTTCATTTAGCCCTGCTGAACTTCAAGTCCCTCCTGCTAGGCAAAGTGGTGGAGGTGAACTCAGACAACACCACAGCCTTGGCTTACATCTCCAAGCAAGGAGGGACCCATTCGAGGAGCCTATACGAGATCGCAAGGGACCTCCTCATTTGGTCAAGAAGTCAAAACCTCACTTTGGTCACGAGGTTCATTCAGGGCAACATGAACGTCTCAGCAGATCGCCTAAGCAGAAGGAATCAGGTCATTCCCACGGAATGGACCCTCCACAAGAGTGTGTGCAACAGACTTTGGACCTTGTGGGGTCAACCTACCATAGATCTGTTTGCCACCTCCATGACCAAGAGACTTCCGCTGTACTGTTCCCCAGTTCCAGACCCTGCAGCAGTTCATGTGGATGCTTTTCTACTGAACTGGTCCCATCTCGACCTTTACGCATTCCCACCGTTCAAGATAATAAACAAAGTTCTGCAGAAATTCATCTCGCACGAAGGGACACGGCTGACGCTGGTTGCTCCCCTTTGGCCTGCAAGAGAATGGTTCACAGAGGTACTTCAATGGCTAGTCGACATCCCCAGGACTCTACCTCTAAGAGTGGACCTTCTACGTCAACCTCACGTAGACAGGTTGCACCCAAACCTCCACGCTCTTCGGCTGACTGCCTTCAGACTGTCGAAAGATTCGCTAGAGCTAGAGGCTTTTCGAAGGAGGCAGCCAGTGCGATTGCCAGAGCAAGAAGGGTTTCCACTCGTAGAGTCTACCAATCTAAGTGGGAAGTCTTCCGGAGCTGGTGTAGAGCCAATTCAGTATCCTCTACCAATACCTCTGTGACCCAAATAGCTGACTTCCTTTTACATCTTAGGAATGAGAGATCCCTTTCAGCCCCTACGATTAAAGGGTATAGGAGTATGTTGGCTTCAGTTCTCCGCCACAGAGGTTTGGACCTTTCTTCCAACAAGGACCTTCAAGACATCCTTAAGTCTTTTGAGACTTCTAAAGAGCGTCGTCTATCCACTCCAGGCTGGAACCTAGACGTAGTCTTAAGGTTCCTTATGTCACCTAGGTTCGAACCTCTCCAGTCAGCTTCCTTCAAGGACCTTACCCTCAAGACTCTTTTTCTCGTCTGCCTTGCAACAGCTAAGAGAGTCAGTGAGGTTCATGCCTTCAGCAAGAACATTGGTTTCACGACCGAATCTGCAACATGTTCTTTTCAGCTCGGATTCCTAGCAAAGAACGAACTTCCTTCACGTCCTTGGCCTAGATCGTTTGAAATACCTAGCCTCTCCAACATGGTAGGTAACGAACTAGAGAGAGTTCTTTGCCCTGTCAGAGCTCTCAAGTTTTATCTTAATAGGTCTAAACCTATTCGAGGACAGTCAGAAGCCTTATGGTGTGCCATCAAGAAACCTTCGAGGCCCATGTCCAAGAACGGGGTTTCGTATTATATAAGGCTTCTGATTAGAGAAGCCCATTCTCACTTAAAGGAGGAAGACCTTGCATTGCTGAAGGTAAGGACCCACGAAGTAAGAGCCGTAGCTACTTCGATGGCCTTTAATAAAAACCGTTCTCTGCAGAGCATAATGGATGCAACCTATTGGAGGAGCAAGTCAGTGTTTGCATCATTTTATCTTAAAGATGTCCAGTCTCTTTACGAGAACTGCTACACCCTGGGACCATTCGTAGCAGCGAGTGCAGTAGTAGGTGAGGGCTCAGCCACTACATTCCCTTAATCCCATAACCTTTTTTAACCTTTCTCTTGAATGCTTTTATTGTTGTTTTTATGGTTGTTACGGTAGGCTAAGAAGCCTTCCGCATCCTTTTGATTTGGCGGGTGGTCAATTCATTCTTGAGAAGCGCCTGGGTTAGAGGTTGTGTAGAGGTCCTTTAGTAGGGGTTGCAGCCCTATATACTTCAGCACCTTTGAGTTGATTCAGCCTCCAAGAGGAACGATGCGCTCAGTAAGGAAGACGAACTTAAAAAAGAGGCAGAGTAACGGTTCAATTCGACTTCCTTACCAGGTACTTATTATTTCATTGTTATTTGAGATAACTGTTATATGAAATATGGGATACTTAGCTATCCTTTAATCTTGTACACTGGTTTTCACCCACCTCCCTGGGTGTGAATCAGCTACATGATTATCGGGTAAGTTTAATATTGAAAAATGTTATTTTTATTAGTAAAATAAATTTTTGAATATACTTACCCGATAATCATGATTTAATCGACCCTCCCTTCCTCCCCATAGAGAACCAGTGGACCGAGGAAAAATTGAGGAGGTGTCAACAAGAAGTACTATAGTACCTGGCCACAGGTGGCGCTGGTAAGTACACCCCCTTCTAGTATTGTGATAGCTGGCGTATCCCTCCATAGAATTCTGTCGGGCAACGGAGTTGACAGCTACATGATTATCGGGTAAGTATATTCAAAAATTTATTTTACTAATAAAAATAACATTTTAAGAAATAACTCACTTTCACTGATGCTAATGCAGCAGTGAGTTCTAACCTAGGTATTGTAAAAGTTTTCAAGGGAGACACTCTTGATTTAGCCATAACTAACCTAGTATGTACTTGTCCATTTGCATCTGTCATTCTCAAGTATGAGCATTGACCATAACCCTTCTCACTAGCATCAGAAAAATGATGCAATTCATAATCTATGACATTCATGTTGGCTGGTTTATAACATCTCTCAACTTTAATATCTTTCAATTTGGGTAATTGACTTAACCAGTTTTCCCATTCAGTAAAAACAGTTTCAGGAATATGATCATCCCAACCAAGGTCTTGTTTACATAGGGTTTGCAAAACCTTCTTACCTGTAAGAATGAATGGTGATATCATGCCTAGAGGATCAAAAATAGAGCTAACTATGGATAAAACATTCCTTCTAGTACTAGGCCTTTGAATGGGTTTGACATTAAAATTAAATATATCTGTTTCAGTACACCATTCCATACCTAATGTTCGTTCCACTGGCAATTTATCTTTCGTTAAATCAAGATTCTTAACTGATTGAGCAACTTCATCAGGACACATAGCCTTTAAAACTTCAGCATTATTGGCAACAGATTTGTGCAAATGGAAACCACCCCTTTTACATATCATCTGACTGTCTTTGGCTAAGTTTATGGCTTCCTCCACTGTAGCTACAGACTTTAAGCCATCATCCACATAAAAGTCTTCTTTAATGAACTCTGCTGCCTTTTCAGTAGTTTTATCCTTAAATCTATCAGCAGCAGCTTTCAAAGCATAGTTTGCAACAGATGGAGAGCTTCTAGCACCAAATAGATGAACAGTCATCCTATATTGAACAATGTCGCCATCTAAATCATGGTTATCAAACAACAGAAATCGTAAAAGATTCCTGTGTTCTTCATTTACTAAAACTTGGTGATACATTGCTTCTACATCACAAGTAAATGCAACAGAATGATTTCTAAATCTACACAAAATACCAGCTAGACTATTTGACAAATCTGGTCCCTGAAGTAAACAATCATTCAAACTTACATTTTTATACATAAAAGAGCAATCGAATACTACTCTGATTTTGTCAGGCTTTCTGGGATGGTAAACCCCATGATGTAGCACAAACCAAACCTTTCCATTAGTTAGGCATGTTTCATTCAAAGGAACCCTTTCAGCATAACCCTTATCAATCATATTCTTCATGAAATTTATGTAATCATTTTTCATGCTTACATTCTTCTGAAGCTTTTGTTTTAAGTTGGATAGTCTTTTCTGGACTACTAACTTATTATCTGGAAACTGAATACCACCTCCTTTGAATGGCAATGGAATTTTAAACTGTTTACCATCAATAATTTTAATACCATTACTAACAATTTCAATAAACTGTCTTTCTTCTACTGACAAAGCTACCTCATCGTCACTAACATTACTTATGAAATCAGATTCAAACATCTCTCTGACATGATGAGGCTCATACACTTCTTTTACTTTGGTTGGTACTGTAAAAATGTTATTTGATATCATGGAATTTATTTCAATTTCTTCAACTACAGTTCTATTAACAACAACATCACTTTCTAAATTATTCTCATTGACATTTACATTACCAATAATTCCCCATCCAAGAGCTGTTCTCTGACCATAGGGCTCATTTCCATACCCAGGAATGATTTCTAAAGGTTTGACAGCTTTTATACAGTTTATACCTATCAATAGACCTATCTCAATGTCAGGATTATACTCTACTAGCCTTCCAGCAATTTTCTTAAGATGAGGCCATCTTAAAGCTGAACATTTTTTAGGGATTTGTGCTCTTCTTGCAGGAATAGTTTTTCTAGAGTAGACACATGGTAAATTCACAGTATTATTTTCATTTATGCCCTTCACTGATAAACCAAATACTTCAGTAATTTTTATAGCCTCTTCACCCAGCATAGTCGCTATCTTGATGACAGAATTTTGGCCATTGACATTCATATACCTTAGGACACTTTCTTTGATAAAACAAGCATCTGACTGATCATCCAATACTGCATATACCATGACCTTATTATTTGTATTCCTATGGCTTAACCAAACAGGTACAATCATTGAGTGAACATCACCTGAAAAATATCTGTTAACATTAATTCTATTAGCTACAGCTACAGCCTGTTCTTGTTGGGTGTCACCAGAACTTGGTTTTTTATTCAAGTTTTCATCGTGGAGAATTGTTGGGTGCCATCTCTTGCATTTAATACATTTCCTTGGTCTTTTACAATACCTTGAATAATGACGAACCTTGAAACAACCCCTACACATCTTTTTATCTGTCAAATATTGGTTTCTTTGAGCAAGATCAAGTTTTAAGAACTTTGGGCATTTTTCCATATCATGGTTTTGTCTACAGTAATAGCATGTAAATCCTACATTCATTTTACTCTCGGTTTGTTTTTCATTTTTAGATTTATTTTCATCAGATGCAGCATTTGTAACATTATTAACTTCATTAAATTTAGTAGCAAATGATGTATGCCTTGCAACCTTACTTTGTGGTTGTTTTTCTTTAGGTGTAAATACTGTATCTCTCCTATTAAGTGCACTGTAAGATGATGTTGGATTACATGCCTTATTGGCTTCATCACTTATGAACCTTGTAAACTCTTCAAAAGATGGATATTCCTCTTCATCAATTGTGATTCTTTTAGTTACTATACAATTCCATCTCTCTGCCATTTGGGCAGGCAACTTCTGTAACATAAGTCTGTTTTCCTTAGGATCGTTAAGAATTGCTAAGTACTTTATGATTCCCATGGCTGTTTTACAGTGTTCTAAGAAATCAGAAAATTTCCTCAAACCTGGACCATCATTAATTGTAATCTTAGGCCAACCTTCAAGCTTGCTTCTAAAGGCATCAGCAACAATAAATTTATTTCCAAACCTATCATGAAGTATCTTCCAAGCTTTGTCGTAAGCCTCTTGGGTGCCAAAAGAAATAAGATTATCAATGGCAGTTTTAGCCTGACCATCCGTATATTTACCTAAGTAGTACAATCTTCCAGCAGCATCATCTGTTTTATATTCAATTAATGTAATAAATGATGCTTTCCATTGAGGGTACTTCAGCAAATCTCCAGAAAATACCTCTGGTTCTTTAGCGGGTAAATTGTCTTTACGTTGCCTTGCAGCAAACAAGTTAGCTAGTTTCTCTAAGTTCTGATTTTGAAGATCAGCAAAACCTTTTAAAATATCCCATTGATAAACTTGACTGGACTGTACGTTATCATTATTGATAATGTTAGGTTGTTCATGAAAATCTGTCGGGTTCATGAGCGTGTAGCCTTGGTCTATTAACATCAGGTTGTGTATTGCAAGTGACGGCATTTTTGGGATCTACTATTAGCCTAGGTTCACCTATTACCTCATGGGATGCCTCATCTATAGTACTACAACCTAGCCTAGGCTCATTTGGTATTTTGAAATCTGAGTTCAGGTTTGTTTCTTGGCCTAGCCTAAGTTTACTTGGCTGTGAGTGTCCTATGGGCTGGTAATTATAATTATGGTCTAGCCTTGGTTTCCCTGGTTGTATGAAATCTGTTGGAAATCTAAACACCTGAGCATTTTGATTTAGATCAGTCATTGCCTTTATTTCTGCCTTCCTTTTGTCTAAATCTTTGTCTATACTATCTAAACCTCCAGCAAAGGAAAGGGACTTTTGTACACTGGAACCTGACAATGAATAATTTACAACTCTACTATCCTCAAGATATCTATGCAAGAGACCTTCAGTGGGTTGGGTATTTTCACCTAACGGAAAACTCAAGCATGACTGTGGATCAGTTTCATTTTCTTCCTCTAGAATTTTATTAACTGCACATATCTCAGCATTAGTGGCTTCAATTTCTTTGTCAATCTCTAATTTCTTTAAATCTGCTCTAGCCTTTTCCATTATGTCATGGTACTTTCTTTCTGTGCCTAACCTAGCCAGTTTTGTGCTTAGTTCTATTCTCTTAGTACTAGAAACACGTGAAGATTTACTTACACTTGTATGACGTGACCTACTAGATGAAGACTTTGACTTTAGAGAGACATTTGACATTTTATCTTGTTCATGTTTCATTTTTTCTTTTAATATTGTTAACCTAGTGTGACTTTCAAAGCATATTTCCTGGTAATTATACTCTAAACTCTGTACAATGTCAACCTCTGGTATTTCTGATTCTTTCACTTTGGAGAGAGTTATGTCAATATTCTTTAATTCTATTTGAAGCCTATTTGCAACATCCTGTAGTAGGCCTACATTACAATCATTTTTAGAAAGTGCCAAATCTGCTTCCTTATTTATCTTGCCTAACAATCTCTTTTGTTTTTTGAATTCATCAACCAGAAGATCAAAATTATACATCTTACCTTTTTCTGATTGCAATCTCACTTGTTTACCCATACTAGGTGATATAGGCCTAGGCCTAGGTTTCAATGAATGCAAGTCTTGCTCTTCATCTTGGCCTAAATGTTGATCTTCATGTTTCTCTTGTTCATTAAGCTCCATTTTGTCTTGATTCGTAGATTTTCCACGTTTCCTTGGTTAGGTTCGGCTCCTATTCTTGGGTTCATCAATCCTTAACCGAATTGTGTTATCTTGTTCTTGTGAACAGTACGTGGCTCTGTATTTATTTATTGATGTTAGCCCCGTTCAGTGTTGATTCTCAAATTGGGTTAATAACATTCCATGGTCCTTTATGTAGTTTATTATATAAACCATGAGCCATTAATTGAGTATAACTGAAAACAAAAGAAAACACTTTTAGGCTAATGCCTTCAAAACTGGTAGGATGCCATTGGCTATATCAAAGGTACAAATAAAAACATAACAAAACGGTACAAAAATACATACTATAAGCAAATTAACGTATCTTACCACAATTTTGGGGACTTAATCCATTAAATATACAACAAGAAGAAATCCATGACAAGTAAGTCACATTTCATGTGCTTGAATCTGAGGCAGCAGTTGTTGTGATTGTTTACATCTACCCAGTAGAGTGGGAAGTACCTCGTCCACCTTGGTGGAATGTATTTTAGTATTGTTTCAAGACTCAGATATAACTGGGTGTTCTAATGACAGTAACACAGGTCGGTACCTTTTCGCAGCAGCTGTGCCATCTTGCAGTAGAGATACTCAGATGGGCAGAAGACAACTCGGTGACTCTATCAGCTCGCTTCATTCCGGGCAAGCGAGATGTGCTAGCAGACAAGCTGAGCAGAGCGACTCAGATAGTTGGCACCGAGTGGTCTTTGAATCCTCTGATAGCCAACAAAGTCCTGACTTTGTGGGGTTCCCCGACTGTGGATCTGTTCGCAACGGCCCTGAATTTCAGGCTCCCGTTGTACTGCTCCCCAGTCCCGGATCCCCAAGCATCTTTGTCAAGATGCTTTTCAACAACGGTGGATAAACCTGGACGCTTACGCGTTTCCCCCGTTTTGTTTGATGAGAAAAGTCCTCAACCAGGTACGAGCAAGCAACAATTTGCAAATGACCCTCATAGCTCCGCTATGGCATCACGCAGAATGGTGCCCGGACCTTCTGCATCTCCTCATGGAGATCCCGAGGGAGCTTCCTCCACAACACGACCTCCTCAAACAACCACATGCCAACATCTTTCACAGAGCCGTAGCCTCGCTTCGACTTCACGCCTGGAGACTATCCAGCACCTCCTCACACAGAGAGGCTTTTCACAACTGGTTGCGAAAAGAATGGCTGGACACCTCAGGAAATCCACAGAGTCAGTCTACCACGCAAAGTGGTCAGTTTTCTGTGGTTGGTGTCGTGGAAGGGGTATCTCTCCCCTCGATGCCTCTGTTCCAACCATAGCGGATTTTCTTGTATCCCTTCGGGAAGAAAAGCTTCTCTCGGTCTCGGCAGTCAAAGGCTACCGCTCAGCCTTGAGTCTCGCCTTTAGACTGAAAGGAGTCGATATTTCCTCCTCGTTGGAACTTTCTTTGCTCTTACGCAGTTACTAGCTTACTTGCCCCCAGGCAGAGCTAAGACCTCCCCCTTGGAACGTGGTTCGGGTCCTCAGGTCTCTGAAGGGCTTCCCCTATGAACCACTACGCCAGGCCTCAGATTGCCACCTCACGTGGAAGACGGTGTTCCTGCTCGCTTTGGCTTCGACCAAGAGAGTCAGCGAACTTCATGGTCTATCTGCTGATGTCTCCCACTCTAGGAGATGGGGGGAAGTAATCCTCAACTTCGTCCTTGAGTTTGTAGCTAAGACTCAAAATCCGGGTGTGCCGGACTCCAGGTTCGGCCCATTTCGGATAGTCTTCGTTCTGTAATCGAAGATCCAGACCAACTGCTACTATGTCCAGTGAGGACTCTGAGGTGTTACTTGAAAAGAACAGCAAAAGCTCGCTCCCGTGTACGAGCACTTTTTGTCAGCACGGGGAAGGTCAAGAGGAGGGTCACGAGGAATACTATTTCCTCCTGGATAAGGAAAGTAATCGAATACGTTCTATATCCAGATCCTCCTCTATCCAACCGACCCAGAGCTCATGATGTCAGAGGCATTGCAACGTCTCTGGCGTTCAAGAAAAAATTTTCTGTGGCACAGGTATTGCAAGCGGGCATGTGGAAGCATCAGACGACCTTCACAGCCCACTACCTGAAAGACGTAACCCACAGGAGCATGGAAACCTCCATTGGTCCTGTGGTGGCCGCACAAGTGATCTAATGCCTCAGGCTCTTTGATGGACAAGTAGCAGAGGGTTGAGGGCTGAGGTTACCCGGGTTAGTCTAGGGTGAATGAAAAGAATGTCTGGCTCACTTCTTTCTTTCTCCTCCCCCCCTTGGGGAAATAGCTCCGCAAGACCAAAGCATAGCTGACCTCACCACTCTGCAGGTAAGAATCATTTCCCTTGTGCATCCTGGGTATAAATGAATACTTTGTTACGTCACCAATACCTCTTGAGGGAAGGTATTGGATATGTCTTAGAATCCTCGAGTTCCTACGTAAAGACAAGCCACGAGACTCTCTCACACAAGTTTCTGCAGGCCGCTATCAGTGAGTTTTCTTATAACTACTTTGATTTTAGCGAGGGTAGGTTTCAGTCTACTATCGATCACAGATCGAAATAGAGAGGACCCTGGGTCATGACCAAGGCTAGTTGGTAAGGACTTCCTCCCTCCTAAGAGTAAGTCACCCCAATAAATAGTGAAGGTTTGTATCTGTGTCGGAACAAATAACAAATTTGGAAATAATTTGTATTTTTCCTAACCTACAAACCTGAAGCTATTTATACAAATTGGCCCACCACCCTGTCCCCCTAGAAGTCCTGTCAGAAAGCAAAAGTGGTTACTCAACCGACAGTAGCTAGTCTACCCCAACCCCCTCCCGCTAACTAGCGGATGGGGTAATTATCCCTCACTAAAATTGTCTTGGCTGTTTTTCAGCGTTGCCGAAAGTAATACCCTAATAAATAGCTTCAGGTTTGTATGTTAGGAAAAATACAAATTATTTCCAAATTTTTTATTTTTTGGGCTCAGGCCATGTCGTCCTGATGGAAGTTTACCAGAGCATTAATGTATCCGTGGATTTCCCAGTTGTACCTTAAACCTCAAGGCAATATTTCTTTGGTCATTTAGACCTTAGAGACCTATGACATTACCGTTAAATGTCATTACTTCTAATCATGAACTATGTTAGTGCTTCCTTCCCCCCACAGGGAAGAGTCATGCTAGACTCGGAAAAAAAGTCTTGAAGTTTGCATATTTCATATGACCAACCTAGTAACCAAAAGGGCATACAGGTCTTACTGTATGCCTTAAGCCAAAGTTTGTATTTATAAACCCAACATGGGTACATGTAAGCCACCGTAGCATCCAAGGTATATCAGCCCAGCTGTATACCACAGCAGACAAGTTCCTATCTGTATCGAAACAAGGTAAGCCTGGCCAGAAAAGGTTTGTTTACGTTTAGGAACAAATTTACTATATTTATTCAATGTAATTATGCAGAATTGTAAGGAATAAAAGTAATGCTCAGACATAACTTTATTTATATATATGTTTATATATGTTTAGGGCGAAATATATATATGTTTAGGGCGAAATAAGATGCACAAAACCATTAGACATTTATTGTCAAACAATAAACCAAAATTCAGCATACATTTCATAATAATGAAAAAAATGCAAGTGAAATAGAATTTACAAACATAGATCCAACAAAACAAATCAGAAATACTTGTTTTACCTGAAAACAAAAATTTATGCCACTCAATTGAAAATTTTGATAATTTTCTAATGTGTTTCTGAGAAGTCTGTTTATTTACACTTGTGTAAAAACACACGGCAATTGTGTTAAGTCTATGTTTCTTCGCCTTTATACACTGGAACAGTCCATAATGTCACTTTGATGACATCTCACTTACCATGCTGCACTATAATGTGCCAACATGTACACCCTCTAGAATTATAGTCCCAAATAATTCACTGTTCCTCGCAGCACTAAGCGACAGGTTTTAGTACACTACCTGCCGCCACCACGTATTTCTTTAATTCTTCCACTTGCTTCGCGTAGTGTTTGAAAAACACTCTGGATGACTTCCATCCAGTAAACGAGCGAAGGCTGTCGAAATCCATAAGCTGGAAAAAGTTTAACGATGAAGCAACTTTCCTAGGATCATGACCTGCGGGTGTACTGTCAGAATCTGCTCTGCGAGTAAAGTAGGTGATCTTCGCCCTTAGTTGTTTCAGGGATAAGTTTGAGCCCGATGTTTCTCCTTTAAAGAACTGTCCTCCCCTGAAGTCTAAAGTTCTACGAAGATAGACCTTTAGACACTACTGGACACTGCGAGACATCTTCCTTCAGAGAGCAGATTCTCCAGGGACCCCACCTCTTGGTGGGTAGCTCGTTCTTGGTAAGAAACGGGTCGGGAAAGAGATTTAGTTCTCCCGTTTCAGTAAAATGGATATGGCCCTCTTCCCTAGAAAGGGCCACTATCTCACTAACTCTAGCCCCTGAGGCTAGAGCAAACAAGAAAATAACTTTTTGAGTCAAATCTTTCAGAGAGCAATTTTCATTATTCAGTATTGAAGCCAAATGTACAGTAGTACTTTATCCAAAGACCATGAAATGGGCCGTGGAGGTGCTGCCGGCCTAAGCCTAGCACAGGCCTTAGGGAATTTGTTAAAAATTTAATTAGAAAAGTCTACTTGGTAAGCGTAAAGGAAGGGTCTAGTCAAGGCAGATTTACACGTAGTTATCGTGTTGGCTGCTAAACCTTGTTCATGAACGTGAATAAAGAAAGATAAGCAGAAATCTGTTGAGATTTCCATTGGTTTCTTTGCCTCGACAAAGGCCACCCCCTTCTTCCAAGATGACTCGTATTGCCTTCTGGTGGATTTAGACTTATATTCCTCTAAGAAGTCTATACTCTCTTTCGAGATCCCAAACCTCTTTCTTACTGCTAGGTAGAGAAAATCATGAGATGAAGGTGTTGGGTTTTCTGTAATGAAGCGAAGACAGTCGACTCCTGTACTTATTGAGATAAAACTGGGTCCGGCAGGGGAATCAGCCTCGGCTGCAATTTCAATACTAGAGGGAACCAGTTGCTCCGGGGCCACTGGAGAGCCTCTAGGGCTGTTGTTCCTTGAAAAGATCTCAGCTTGTTGAGGACCTTCATCAGCAGGTTGGATGGAGGAAACATAAATCCTGTTCCAACTGTTCCAGTCGAGGGACATGGTGTCCACTGCTTCCGTTAGAGGGTCCTCGTATGGGGCCACGTATCGAGGAAGTTTCTTGTTGTCGCTCGTCGCGAAGAGGTCGATCTGCAGTTCCGGGACTTGATGTAAGGTGAAGGAGAATGATCTTGCATCTAGGGACCATTCTAACTCTATCGGAGTTAGCCTGGATAAAGCGTCCACCGTCACATTGCGGAACCCTTGAAGGTGAACTTCTGATAAGTGCCATCTCTTCTTTTCTGCTAAGCGGAAGATGGCCAACATTACTTGGTTGAGTTGAGGTGATCTCGAGCCTTGACGATTCAGACATCTTATTACCACCTCGCTGTCCAGAATCAGTCTTATGTGGACCGAAAGGCGAGGGGATAATTTCTTCAGTGTAAGGAAGACTGCCATGGCCTCCAAAATGTTGATGTGGAAGGTCTTGAATAGAGAGGACCAAGTTCCTTGAACTTTCCGATGATGAGAGTGACCTCCCCGTCCTTCCAATGATGCGTCCATGTGGATGATGACAGGGTGGAGGCGGTTGCAGAGGTGTTGACCTCTTCAAATTTTTGGCCTCCGACCATGGCTTGAGAAGTGATCGAAGTCGGATCGGTATTGGTCTTCTTATATCTCTTTGAGCGTTTGATGCGTATCTTCTCAAGACTCTGATGCATCTTTTAGCTGTGCTCTTAGCACTGGGTCTGTCACTGATGCAAACTGGAGGGAGCCCAGCACTCTCTCCTGTTGGCATCTTGAAATCCTGTTGGATTTTAGTAGTCTCTTGACAGATCCCACTATCTCTCTCCTCTTCTTTAATGGAATGGAGAGGCGATGTGACTGTAAGTTCCAATGTATACCTAGCCATTGAAACTTCTGAGCTGGAGACAGTCAAGACGTTTTGGTGTTGATTTTGAATCTCAGATGTTCCAGGAACTGGATCACTTTCTTGGATGCTTGCATGCATTTTGTCTCTGATGCTGCCCACACCAGGCAATCGTCCAGGTAGGATATCACCTGGACACCTTGTAGGCGTAGTTGTTGAACGACTGCTTCTGCAAGCTTTGTGAAGATCTTTGGGGCTATGTTTAGTCTGAAGGGCATGGCTCTGAAAGCGTACTTTCTTTTTTGTAGCTTGAATCCTAGGTAGGAGGAGAGATGGCGATTGATCGGAATGTGCCAATAGGCATCTGCCATGTCTATTGAGACTGTGTATGCCCTTTTGGGCAGCAGGGCCCTTATGTGTTGAAGGGTCAGCATCTTGAACTTGTCATTTTCTATGAACTTGTTGAGTGGCGACAAATCCAGAATGACTCTGAGTTTGTCCGAGTCCTTCTTGGGAACACAAAACAGCCTTCTTTGGAATTTGATGGACTTTGCTCTCCTTATCACCCATTTGCTCAAGAGCTCTCGGGTATATTCTTCCAGAACGGGGGTGGAGTGTTGGAAGAATTGAGGGAATGATGGTGGAGCTGTCCTCCAGCTCCAACCCAGTCCGTTCTTGATTAGGCTGTGGGCCCAGGGATCGAAGGTCGAACAATCCCGAAATAGTCGGAGTCGTCCTCCTACCGGAAGCATCTCATTGCTTCTGGTTTCCGGAGGGCTTGCCTCCTTGACCGCATCCTCCCCTACCCCCTCTTCCTCTCGAGGGACGTCTAGAGGAACCTCTGTTTGACCCCCTACCTTTAGGGTGAAAGGTAGTGGTCTGCCTCTCATAGGCGGGAGTGAAGGCTGGTGACTGAGTCACCACCTGCAGGGGTACCATCTGGTAGGTGGGCTGGGGCTGTGCCACCGCGGTCATGGGAATTTGTTGTTGTTGTTGTTGTCTAGCAGGGCGAGAAGGCAACCTTGGTCTCTTTGTCTTCCGTTTCGGGTGGGGACCCTCATCCGGGGAAGACTTCCTCTTAGCCGACATGCCCCATTTCTGGAGAAGATTCCTATTCTCCGTGGCAGCCTTGTCGACTATTCCTTTGACCACTTCATTCGGGAAGAGGTCTTTCCCCCAGATGTTGGAAGATATCAACTTCCTGGGTTCGTGTCTTACCGCAGCCAAGGCAAACACGAACTCCCTACAAGCCCTTCTAGCCCTAAGAAAGCTATAAATGTCTTTAGTTAGGGTTGCCAAGTGTGTTTTGGCTATGATCATGAACATATCTGGGGACCTATGTTCACTGCCCATTGCCTCCAGGGTCACCTGGAGGGACAGAGAGGCAGCAAGCCTTTCTTTCGTGTCCTGATCCCTACGCAGGAGAAACTCTGACAACTTGGGAAGGTTTTCGCTAAACTGACGTCCAGCGATATCGGCCTCCAACTTCCCGACTGAGAAGGTAAGCTGAATATCCTTCCAGTCTTTATGATCTGTCAGCAGGGCTAGGGAAAGGGGCCTACACTCCTCCAGTGTAGGGCAAGGTTTCCCAGCTTTCACTGCCTTGGTCACGGCCTTGAATTCTTTTTCCGCAAAGGGGAAGGCCATTGTTGCTGGAGCAGGAAAGGAAGGGTGTTTCTTACTCAGGGCTGGCACCTTAGAGTTGGTGAAGCCCCTGTCCTTTAGACTGCTGGCTAGCAAAGCTTGAGCCTTTGTATGGTCAAGCACTATGACCTCCTTGGGCTCTGTCTCCTCCTTGGATATAGGTTCTGTACTTAGACGAACAAAGCAGTCAGGATAGGACTCGAAGCTGGGCCAGAACTCAATGTCCTCGATAAGGACAGCTCCCAGCTTTTCTTAGATGAAGATCTTGCCGTTCGTTATTGGCATGTACTCGGCATGCCTCCATGGGTTTACCTCGGAGCACGAGGGAAGATCCTTCACATTAAGTCTCCTATGAGACCCACGGGACGCTGCAAGCTGGTGAATCTCCTTCCTTAGCGCAGCTTCCCTTTCTTCGCCCTTCTTCTGAAAGGTCTCCATCATGGCTCTGATGGCAGACAGGGTGTCATCCGACTTATCAGGTGGAGGAGCGGAGGACGTAGAGGGCACTGGTCCTGGGGCAGGAACCGACGAAACAGACACTGTTTCGACTTCATCCTCTTCCGTCTCTGGAGCCAACGTTGACTCCTCTTCTTGACCTTCAGCCAGAAGGTCCTTTTCGGTGTCCTCTGACACCTCTGACATCCTCTCATCATCTAGATGGATGTCCTTCATCGCATCTGAGACATCCCTGTCCACGGCTATCTGGATGCAAGGGATCTCAGGGTGTGGCTGAGGAATGACAGCATCCGCAGATGCTTTGGGGAATAGATAGGCCCTCATACGCTCATTGGGGAGGTAAGGCCCCGTGGCATTTTTCTGAAAGCCACGAACCCATCTGCGCAGCTCGTTCCGAGCTGCATCCCTTGACTCTGTTGTCTTGGGGTTCTCAAAAACCTCATAAACCAAGTCTTTGCACACTGTACATACCTGGGGGTCTCAATATTTGAGAGGTCCCTTGGTGATGGAACAATGGGAGTGCGTCCTACACTCCAGGTGGCCGCAGAAGTTCCTGCCACGCACGTTGCAGAAGACGCTGCCGCACTTCATATGGTCCTCCTGTAAAGAGAGGAAAATAAAATGAGTATAATGTAGTTCATCTCACTAGATAAACTAATAAATATTATTAATAATATTTTCCATTTTATTTTATTGCATATAGCTTAGGATAGATAAGCTAGAAATGAATTAGGAAAGACACATACGTGTGTTTTCCACCCAGCCAATTGTTGTGACCTCTCTCAATATTAACCCTAGGGTTATCCTCCTCAGGAGGCCCGGTGGAAGAGTCTAGCTTATAAGGATAGAAGAGTGTAACTAACACTAACTTCCAAAAGGATTAATAATGAGGGTCATTAATAACTGATCATCTTATAAGATCTCACAATAGACTACGCCTGGACACACATAGTATGTTGGAAAATTTAACTACTGTATACTTTTATACCATAGTTTTCTTTCTGCAGTATGCTCTATACAACAGATGTACTGGCTACTGTATATACATATACTGTTGTTGCCGCCAGCATGTAGCCAGCAAGGTTAGTACCTAAGGCACAGTTCAACTGACACAATATTGAAAATTTAGTAGCTGGCGGCTTACTGGACGCCGGCGGGTCACCGGCTGTCGGCACACTAGCCCAGACAGCATTCTATGTGACAGGGTAGTTGCCGGTAGACCGAACTCGGCAGGCTCTTGCCAGCTAAGTCAGTTATGTCAGTGAATCATTGGCTGTCAGCCCACAAGTCTAGCCAGCATTTTGCCGGCTAGGTTAGTGGCCGGCAGCCGCCAGTTAGGTTAGTACCCAGCGGCACTAGCCAAGAGAGAGAGAGAAAGCAAGGAATGAAGGGTGATGTAAGAGCACTGTCTCACTTCCTTCCTCCGGAATGAGGGTTCTAATGGAAGGGGAGAATATAAAATAATCAAGCTCCCACCCATCCACCTCCATTGCCGGTCCCTGCCGATCATAGGATGTGAATGGCAGCCCAAGGGAGGACTGAAGAACACTCTAAAGTAAATGGATCTTCTGCCGGCAGCTGGTCCTGCCGACACTGTTATCCCAGAGCTCTGTGTCCGATAGGGAAGCTGAACGACTAGGCCATACAAGCAGAAGCCCAAGCCAGCCCTACAACCTGCCGGCAAGCGGTGAGATTGCAGGACGACGGCCAAAGGGATGTGATGGCTAGGCCATCACTAAAGGACAGAATGTGGAGGGAAAAAGGGTCCTGTATAAAGTGTGAGAGGAGGCGGCAGTATGCCGGTCCTACCACACCTTGAGGAAGCTCTGTTTCAGTATCGGCGCCATCCTAGGCGGACGGAGAATTCATTCCCCAGCCTAGGGTCTGCCAATACAGTAAAGGGGCCAGCAATCATCTAGCCGCCGCCCTTAATCATAGAGAAACAGAGTTCCAGTGCCGGCGCCATCCTAGGCAGCAGAATAATCTCTATTCTTCAGCCTAGGGTCTGCGAGCACAGGACTAGTCGACTAAACCACAGGGAGAAGGGGGAATCACATGACCCCTTCAAGTGCAGTCTAGGGAGGTAAAGCCTCTTATGCCAACAACCAAACCCGATAGGGGAATGCATTCACCCTGTCGACCAGTTGCCGGCACACAACAAGTACTCTGAGGCTCTGACCTAAACCCAAAGCTTACCATCTGCAGCTAGGGGAAGGGGCGGAAAAAACCTTAGCCTAGTCTTGCCTGAATGACAACTCGAAGCAAGACCAACCAGGATTGTAGCCTTAGGCTACACTCAGAGGGAAGGAGGGATTACCCTATATATGAGGGTAACTGGGGAGGTTGTATGAAAGTATACTAAAGCCCCTAGGCTACTAGCCTAGTGACAGTGAGATCGACTACCTAGCTCATCGAAGGTCTTTCGTATACTATCTTGGAAGAGGAAATTTTATATGCAATCAATATATCTTACTTGTGTAAATTGCCTAATATCTTCATTTAAATTTATTAGCACCAGGAACACATTATATCATGCAATAAAGTAAACTATAACGCCTAGGCTAGGAAGCCTAGCGTAAACATGATCGGCTACCTAATTCGCCGAAACTAATGTGAATACTATTGGCATAATATAATTAATTCCTAGCAATGAAGACTAAATAGCTAATTATTTTTATTTAAGCTATTATACCGGGAAAGTCTTTCTGGCTAACTAAATAACTCACGCGTTACGAACGACAGCGCCGAAGATGCCTCCGGTTCAGGCAATAGCTCTGCCAAAAAATTAGTTTAATTCGATTCAACTTTTTTTACTTTACGGCCAGAGCTAAATCTATACAGCATAAGAATCAAATACTCAACTTTCCAGTGGCAGAAGAGGCTGGAGATTGCATAATAAATCCAAATTATGAGAGAGCACTGGGAAAACCACCGAGCAAGATCGCTACAGAAAAAGGAATAAAGATGGCGGCGATTATGGCGCCATCTGGGTACTCAAACAGTAACGGAGGAAGGGAACCTTATTAACGGCTCCTCTTTTATTTTGCCACTTTTCCCCCTCGAAGCGTAAACGCTATGTGGCATGTCAAGAATACGTCCCCTGATATTATGCAATATCTTAAAAGGAAACTTTAAAGATATTCGCGCCAGGAGTTAGAATTCTGGAGACCTTAAGTTAAATTCTCTGGGAATATCACTGTAGTCAAATATACCCTAGGAAGCTACTTAAAGGAACCTTCCATCAGGATGACATGACCTGAGCCCAAAAATGGTTATTTGAATAAAACACCTCAAAGACAAATCCAGCCATTTTATTTAGCTGTATTTGCAGTTTCAAAGTTTCCCAGGTACATATATTCTATCTTAAAGACATAAGTAGCATTTGCTCCTGGACCCATTGGTAGGCAGCTGCCCTTTTCATTCTTTTGACTTTACTTTTTATTCACTTTCTTCAATTAATCAAACCCAATTTTCATTAATTTCATGTTATTAGCCTGAATATCATATCAATAATTTTGGTATCTTGCATTTGTGTTTTTCCATTGGTAAATGTTTTATCGTATTAAATTGCACTACCAGGTATGTTATCAAATATCACTTTTTTCTGGTGTTAGAGTGTAATTTATTTTATACCTGTAGCTTTGATTTTAGAAAAAAAAATTGGTTTGTCACTGCCTTTGGTCATCTCATTTCCAAAATGATTATACTGTACTTTTAACCGTAGTGCCACTTTCGGTTGCTGGTCCAGAAGGTTTTGGTGCTTCAGGCATTGTAAAGTCCTCTTCTGTGTTTTCATTCAAAGAGACTCATTAAAGTAAGTGTTGCTTCCCTTCAAATTACTGTAAAAGCTTTTGTTGTCATATTTATGCATATGGAATATATAAAACATATGTTCTCCAATGATGATCATAATTTCTTTGGTATCAGTATCTGTACTGAAGAAGAATGCTATTGATGGCAATCCTCTTGAAGGGATAGCCCTTTGCTCTATGAGGATGATGTTGTTTTATGTTCCTATTTTGCTACTCTTCCTTCCTTCAAGGATGAGGTTCCCAATTACAGGACAGCATCCTTGCTATACTTCATGAGAACATTTGAAATAGGACCTTGGATAGACCCCATTCCACCCAGGCAGGTTATAATCTAATATTACAAAGTAAATGAGACGTATTTCTGTTACTTTATTAAAACAAAATACTGTAAATCATTTTAGCCAACTTTCGGGTTAATATACACTGATTTCAGGATGTTGCAGGTTTCACCCTTTTAATTTTTTTTTTATTGAGTTTTAATATTTTATGTAATTTTATTACTAGCATTATTATATTTTTTTACACTTAAGCCCTTTAAATTATGAAAAAGTCAGTCTGTCATTATGTGCTCCATGTCTTTTTTGTGTTCTGCAATGATTTGCTGTTTCTGATAGGTAAAATATATCCTAATTTTTCTTGTGCCCTTGCATCTTCTTTCCTATAAGTTTGCTTTGATCTAGTTATCACGCTCTCTTCTGTATGACCATTTGTGTACTTAAGAATTTTATATAACAAAGTATAAGCAATACACTGGCATTCATAAAGTTATAGATTTACTTGCATAAATTAACTTCACTAAATTTGCAATCCAATGCTACAATTAATTCTTTTCCCTTCATTGGTGACTAATTTCAGGAAGGATATAAAAAATCTAAAAGAGGGAGAAGAGGAGAAAACTAAAGCATACTGCGCTTTATGCATTGTTCGAGGTGGTTATGACCCATTATTGTTAAGTCAGTTGTCTGGAATGAAGGAACTTGTTGTCCAGCAGAAGACACCTGTAAGAGTCCTGCACAGAAGACCATTGTTAACTCGTCCTAGGATTATTCATGAAATGCGGGCTTCCTGCATTGACAGTTTCTTTTTCAAGGTATCTTTCATCTTATTACTTAATCAGTTGCTGTTATGCTTAAAATTTGTTATTGCACAGGGGAAATTGTAATTAATCTTTGTTACCTAAGAACTTATATAAACTTCTGTAAATTTTGTGGATCTGAGTTCAAAGCCTTCATGAAATTATAATCGGAAAGTGTGCATCTGGCTGATGAAGTAAGTGATAGGACATTTTGTAGTATTTTATTTCATGATTCTATACCTCTATTTATTGGTTTCAGTAATGCATAAAGAGCTAGATATTTATATTTCAATGAAACTTATGTGTGATTCATAATGCCATTATTTGCAATGCGTGAACTTCACAATCTTAGAATAAAAAACAAAACTTCTCTCTCTCTACCCCTATAGTCTCCCCTCTGTGCACTTTGTTTTTCTCTTTGAAATTCTGTTTCTTACTTTCAAACAGAATAAAAAAGTAGGCTAGACAAACTTATTAACAAATCAGGAGAGACAATTATGATTTAAGCAATATCTGCCTTTACATCTTTATTCCCACTGTTCTTGATAATTAGTTTCAACCTCCCAACCAACCTTTGTTGCCTTAGAAAAGAAGAAATAAAAAGTAATACCTTGATTAGAATTTTCCCCTGAAGCATTACATCCTTATGCTTCCCAGCTGTATCTAGCACCCTTATTGCCCTTTGCTTATCTAAAGAATTAGAGCATTTGGAACATCTTTTTTTCGGATCACACAGCTAGATCCTACCAGTGACTCGGGGAGGCTCGGTTGCTCCCTCCCTGGTGGGAGCCTGGTTCAGTTCCGGGGAAATTATCACATACAGTTTCTTTCGTGTCAATGTGGTCGTCTGCCGTTCATCTTCTATTAACCCTCCAATGATCACCAGACCAGTCAGAGTGATCTTGGCACTCTGTCTTTCAGACTGAATTGTTTTTTCAGCCCCTCTCCTCCTGGTGTTAATCACATTTGCGAGAACAAGTTCCAGTTTGTCACACTGGTACATTTGCTGGCTTCATTAGGATCCTTTGGGTCTTCCCCCCCATGTTAGCCATTCAGAACTACCGGTTTTTAGTTCAAGCGCTCTTTCTAGGGACTGAGTCACCTCTGCCTTTTCTCTGTGCTAAATTCTTACTTGAGATGTGCTGCTCTGTTCTCTGTTGCTAGCTGTTCCGTGCCCCTCCCTTTTGGTGCTGGAGGGGCATCTGGGATAGGGAGGTTGCCAAGGGTCTGGTCCTTTCTTGACTCCTTGTGAAGACACAGTCCACACACACACACACACACACACACACACACACACACACACACACACACACACACACACACCCCCGCATCTGGTGCATACCAGGGTGGGACCTGTCGGATCACTCTCTCGTGGTGACAGGATCGCCTGCCACTCTCTAAACTCCTCCTTGTGTCACCGAGGTCACATACGAGATGGATGGACTTCAGTATCACTTGTGCTGTAGCTGCTCTCATGGTTCTGGTTAGGCAATTCCCCTTTGGGTTCCTTGCTTATACCATATAGTCCGACCATGAACTCATCCTGGATTTACCTGTCTTGATTTGACACTAAACATATTAAGATTCTTGAGTTCAGTTAGTTATTCAAACATTTAGCAAGAAGACTTATTTGTTGCTAGAATAAGTTGCTCTGCTCGAGGTCACTCATTTTGTTTTATTGGTTTCTGACACTAATCTTGGTCCTTGTCTAAAAAATAAAATTTGTCCTAGTCCCTCCTTCACTTCATGGGTAATTGGGGTAGACAGATTAAGGTAATGTTTAATATGGATTTGTCATAATAATAATACTCCCAAGTCTTTACCCCCATTTGTAAGGCCACAACTGATTTACCAACCAGGTTACAGTATAGGAGGTAGCCGGGTTGCAGGTGTATTTTTGAGATTAAGGGCTATCTAAATTATCCTGGTAAGAATTGTTATTATTCATTTTATTATGAAAGTTCCATATTTTCATAAGCATGCCCACCCTCCTCCTTACTGACCTGTGGTGTAAAAAAATATAGGGAATAATTGATTGTCTCATTGTTTTATTGAAAAGAAAAAAACAGGAATGTTTTTAGTAAATGTCGACGAAACCAAAATTCCAGAGAAGCAATATGAACAGCAGCTTAGTATAGAAATAAAAATTTTCATTATTAAAATTAATTTTTGTTTTAAGGTACATTAAACCAATGTTTTTGAATGAAACAGACTACTAGTTATTAGATTGAATTGTTATTATGGCTAGGCAATGCCAATAAATTCTGAAAGTTTGAAATTGGAGTTGTATTTAAAGATTTTTGTTAACGATTGCTCTAAATTTTGGAAAATAATTTTAGGCTGTTTGTTTTGATGAAAGAAAATAAGATTTCCTTTATATGATTTACAAATTGCATTGTCAATTTTATTGTGGTATTTTTTCACTTTCAGCTTCACCTAACAACTCAAGCAGGGACTTATATAAAGGAATTTGTTCATGGAGATTTAGGCAGAACAACACCAAACTTGAGAAGTATATTAGGCCTTGATGTAGACATTATTGCTCTAGATGTTGAGGTAAGGGACATTTAACAAATATAGTAAATTTAGGCAGTTAATAGTATGATAATGAGGGCTAGGGCTTCATGTATTACATTCTTCTAAGATTTCTTGGACCTTTGTACATGTCTAATAATCTTTACGTTTAAAGCCTTTTTACCAGATTCTAAACCCCTAATCTTTTATTCTTCCTTTGCTATATGATTACCCTAGTCCAGACAGTCTTGACATTCAAAGATTAAATCATATTAGCAAAACATACTTTGAAGACTTGCTTTTCTAAATAGATTATTTTTCATCAATAAAATGTGTTCATTAGCAACTCATGATTAATTTATAAATTATATTTATATTAATATTACAAATTTTTAAGTAATTTGTATTTTTCCTAACATACTTACCTAGAACTACTTTCTTAGGAGTTACTAGTAACTCTTTCCCAACCGACCAGAATTTTGTGTAGTTTACCCTATTCCCATTTTCTATGGGTGACCTCAGGCGGAGTGATACGCGCCCTGAGGCGACCCGGGGTTGGAGAGCGTGCTAGCTCAGGTCGTGCTCCTCAGTAAGTTTCGTTGCAAAAAAGGGTTCTCCTCAATCCTGCAGGACCCTCGGGGAAGGATGGGCGGGCCATAACCCGAAAGTAGTTCTAGGTAAGTATGTTAGGAAAAATACAAATTACTTAAAAATTTGTGATTTGTTCCAACACAGAGTACTTACCTAGAACTACTTTCTTAGGAGACTTAAACTTTAGAAGGTGGGAGTGTCCTGCAGGGACTAGGGTCTGAAGGTCGGGAGCACGAGCGGGCAAAAAAAGGGAACCTAGAAAGGGGAACTAGGTTCCGATGACTACCTACTAGAAAACTAAATGAAAATAGGGGAAACTACCCAAAAAACTAACTTAGTGTCTAAGTGGCTTACCTCTGTACCATTACTTCTGAGACGTATTTCTTGCTGAAGACGTATATCCTGGCCGCCAGGGCCTCTTGAGTCACGCCCACCCCGGGGATTAAGGGCCAGGGGAAGGATGATAAGGGGAAAGGTAAGGGCTGAACGTGTGTCTCTTGGCTTACCGCCCCCGGTTTCCCTGGGGCCATGACCTTAAATCTTTTGCAGGGCCGATATGACTGGGCCAAGGGCGAACCCGTCCAAGGATTTCCTAGAACAGTCCTTCGGGTAATGTTCTGTGAAAGTGGACTGTCTGGACCAGGTACCCGCTTTCAGGATTTGGCCCACGGCCATGTTCTTCTCAAACGCTAGGGAGGCGCCTAGACCCCTAATATCATGAGGCCTTGGTCTGCCTGGGAGAGGGGTTCCCGAAGCATCGTAAGCTCTCTTGATCACCTGTCGCAACCAAAAGGAGATTGAGTTCTTGGAGACTGGTTTCTTCACCCAACCGGTCGAGATGAATAAACTCTTAAACTCAGGTCGGAGCCTGGAAGTCCTTTCAAGGTATTTTCTTACTGCTCTGACCGGGCATAAGAGTAAGTCTTTAGGGTTGTCCGACCGAGGGATCGCTGGGACCGAAAAGCCCTCGAACCGAGGGTCCCAACAAGTTGGGTTCTGCGTTTTGGCCACAAAGTTAGGAACGAACTTAAACGAGGCCTCACACCATCCTTTTGAGTGTGAGACCTCGTACGATAATCCGTGCAACTCGCTAACCCTCTTCCCCGAAGTCAGGGCTAAGAGGAAGACCGTTTTGAGGGTGAGCTCCTTATCCAGGATGTCCTTGAGGGGCTCAAAGGGCGGTTCTGACAGGGCTTTGAGTACTATGGCTAGGTCCCACTGCGGTACCCTCACCTCCTGTGGGGGGCATGACTGCTCAAAGCTCCTGATGAGCATCGAGATGTGATGGGAGGCTCCCAAGTCAATGCCCTTCAGGAGGAAGACTTGACCTAACGCTGCCCTCACTCCTTTTATTGCTGGAATGGAAGAGCCCAGATCGTCCCTGAGATACACCAGGAAGTCCGCCACGTCGTGGATCGAGGCCCCCAAGGGTTTGATATTCCGGGAAGCGCACCATTTCGAGAAGACTGCCCCTTTCGCTTGGTAGACAGCTATAGAGGAACGCCTTAAGTAACCCGACATCCTCGTCGCGGTCCTCGATGAGAATCCATCTTTCTTCAGAAGCCGCTCGATAACCTCCACGCGTGAAGGCGGAGGGACCGAGGGTTTTCGTGAAACCTTTGGAAGTGGGGCTGACGAAGAAGGTCTGGCCTGTCCGGGAGCAGCCAAGGAGGAAGAAGGTCCAGTTCTTTTAGGTCTGCGAACCACTCCCTCTCCGGCTACCAAGGTGCGACCAAAGTCATCTGAAGGTTGGCTGTTGTTCTTACTCTGTTGAGGACTTGTCGTATCATTCCGAAGGGGGGGAAGGCGTACACATCGAGGCCGTCCCAAAGGTGTTGGAAGGCGTCCTCGAACGCTGCTGACGGATCTGGGACTGGAGAACAGAACACGGGGAGTTGGGCGTTCAGACGTGTGGCGAAAAGGTATACTACTGGGGAACCCCACTTCAGTATGACCGACTGAGCTATCCTTGGGTGTAGAGTCCACTCTGACCCTATTACCTGGCCTATTCTGCTGAGGCCGTCTGCCAGGACGTTCTTCTTTCCCGGGATGAACCTTGCTGTGAACTCGATCCCTTCTTCTGCCGCCCATTCTAGAAGTTCTGTCGATAACGCGCATAGTTCTTTCGACTTTAGACCCCCTTTCTTCTTTACGTAGGCTACTACTGTGGTGTTGTCGCACATCAACGCCACTGTATTCCCCCGGAGGAGATGAACGAATTCTTGACTCGCCCTCAGCACAGCCATCATCTCTAGCACGTTTATGTGGTACGGTAGGGTCCCGAATTATGCGAGAATTTGGTCGATCAATGACCTCGTATAAATGGAAAATCGTATATTTCGAAACACACAACAAACAGAAATAATTCCATTGGGGCCATGGCAACCAGCAACTTGCCTATTCAAACGTGTTTACTTCCCATTTCCAATACTTTCGATGTACTATACTATATTTTTTTATAATATGAAATTGTTCTTGTGGATAAATCAAACATTTAATATACTTTAAAGTTCTAATAACTTGAAAAAGGTTAAAATTACAACCAGGATGGGTGTAAACACCGTATATTTCCCGTTATAACACGACCCAAAATACAGACAAATTTTAATGTTTGTCATATCTATTATATAAAACAACTGGTGAATAGAAAACCATCACTCTATAGACTAGGTTTTGTTGATTCATTGAAAATTCAGAATTATCAAAATAAAGGCGCTTTTATATCATGCGTTTCCTAAACACGCCAAAAAGCACAATAAAAAACGACAACCAATGTTTTGTTTACGTTTATCTGTGATCATAACGAAGAAACAGACGCATTTACACATCTGTGTATAGGTTAGTTTTTGCATTGACAGCAATCTTACCAAGTATTGATTATATGTTGATTTTGTTATTACCAATGTTCTATTTAATTTTTCTTAGAACTTCCAAATAAATTAAATGAATGCCATTTATATAATGTTTTTCTTTATGACGCCGCGTGAAACGGAAACCTTCCATTCGTTTACTGTACGCTCCATCTTCGATCATAATAAACAAACGAAGGCATTAAACACGCATGATCAAAGTGATAAATAATGATATTAAAAGCTTTTAGTAAACATGTTATTACAAATATTATTTACCGTATCTATACAGTATAAATTCCTACATACGTAGCAAAGCAGGAAAACTTCGTTTTTTCTTTTTGCGTGTAATCAACAATAACAAACTGCCGCTAATGACAGAATGATAATTTACGATAATTCTAAACTGTTACGAAAGATCATTGTCCATTTCATATCCAAAATACTTTTCCTAACTTCAGTTAAAAGTCAACTTGTACCCACCTCAATTATGGAACCATCAGAAAAAAAAAGTAAAAGAAGAAGAAAGTACTAGGCCGGGTTTTAAAGTCATCGAACAATAAGTTACCGCTATAACGTTCAATGTGACAGAGATGGTGCAAGTTTGGAGAAAGTAAGGAAAATTGAATCATGATGGATTTTTAATATAATGAATACTTTGTGAAGCCACAAAGATTTCATTTGTTAGAGAGATAGAGGTAAAAAATGAGAGGTAGCGAAAGGTAGGGGGGAGAGAGAGAGAGAGAGAGAGAGAGAGAGAGAGAGAGAGAGAGAGTGAGTGTGTTTTAATAGTACTAAACAAAAAATATGATAGATTAAAACACATTGGTGCTTATGTAATATTAACTAACTGTATAGATGGTTTGAATACGTTAAGAAATGGTATACAGTAAACAATACTTTGTTACTGTATTCGTACGCTCCCGAGAGTGGCAACTAGACATCAGCTGATCTGATCACAGCCAGAAGTAAAACAAAAAGAAGTCAGCAATACTCGATTTTTAAAACTCTCCCGAAATTAAAAAACAAATGCACATGTTTTCTTAAAGCGCAATTAACTATTTAATGAGTAGCAATTTTCTAGAATAAAATGATGTTTCCTAAAAAATTGTGGTTTGCTGACGAAATCGGATACCGTATTTTAAGCTATGATTGAAATGGATGTATACACGGTATAATTTTTTTGTTTCGTATTTAATTGACACTTTAAGATTTTGGTTTCTTCATCTATTTGTAAGTATTGTATAACACGAGAGTGAGAGAGAGAGAGAGAGAGAGAGAGAGAGAGAGAGAGAGGAGAGAGAGAGAGAGAGAGAGAGAGAGAGAGAGAGAGAGAGAGAGAGAATATATCAGCTGTTGTAATCGAATGCCGTGTTTTTGTTTTGTGTACCTCCTGAAGCGAGGAATTGATCGCCACAACTAACAATAGTCATGTTAATTTCATTCTTAAACTCAGGTTGCCATATGTGAACTAAGGTTTTATTTCTTACAGAGAGAGAGAGAGAGGGGGGGGGATTTTTGGCATCAAATATCTCTCTCTCTCTCTCTCTCTCTCTCTCTCTCTCTCTCTCTCTCTCTCTCTCGAGAGAGAGAGAGAGAGAGAGAGAGAGAGAGAGAGAGAGAGAGAGAGAGAGAGAGAGAGAGATAGAGAGAGATTTTTACAATTATACCGTGTAGTCTACAAAACCAATCTTTGCAAATCAAATGTATACTGTTTAAAATATGACAAAATATTGCCGACTCGTTACCGAAGTTAGGCTATTCACTGCCGATAAACGAACCCAGTCTACTCGTGAAAACCTTGAACGCCCAAAGGGAAAAATAAAGCTTTAATATATACTGTACTAAACAAAAATAATGCTTTAATATACCATCATTAACACTACCATTAAAATTATCGAAAGGTTGGAGAAAGATAAAGATTGCTGAGAACGTAACCACAATTCTGTTTACATTTTGCAAGCTGGACTCGCACAGTTAACAGTTGATTTCATTGTTGATGTGGAATTTTATCCTTAAATAGGCTTTTTATTATGAAATTACGTTAATAAGATGTAATGTTAATATTGTTTTTCAATATTAAACTTACCCGGTGATCATATAGCTGTCAGCTCTGCTGCCCGACAGAAAAACCTAAGGACAAAATACGCCAGCGATCGCTATACAGGTGGGGGTGTACATCATCAGCGCCATCTGTCGAGCAGGTACTAAGTACTCCAATGTCAACAAAGAACCAATTTCCTCTCTGTCGTGCCACCGGCAAGACCTACTAAATACGCTCTTGTTTTCTGGATTGATTTTCACGTTATTTGGTGAAGTATTCATTTCTGGTTATTAGCTATCGCTGTGCAGAAGTTATCTTCAATACTTCCTTGCATTCTTTTATTGAATTTTGGATTATTTGTTGACGACTTGGATAGATTTTGAATTCCCCCTTTGACTAATTCAAGATGTCTGACCCTTCTCAAGTCCCAAGTACAGGAAGTGTAGCGCTAGGGACTGTTCAAGGCGTCTTCCGAAGGCCTCTATCGATCCTCACACCATTTGTTCCAATTGTAGGGGTAAAGCCTGTCAATTGGAAGATCGATGTGAGGAATGCGTTGGGCTTTCGGAATTCGATTTTCAAGAATTCCTGAAATATGCACGTAGGCTAGAGAGAGATAGAGTAAGGAGGAGTTCGTCTCGCTCAGTTGATTTGTCCTCTCCCCATGCCCCACAACCTATTCCTTCCCCTGTAGTGGTTGCACCCGACCCCCCTGCTAGCTCTCATCAACCTTCGATGGCAGATATGATGCGTGCCATCCAGGCTCTGGGTGAGAGAGTCGAGTCATTGGCGAATGACCGTAATCAACTCATGGCTGACGTCAGGGAGTTGAAAGGTAAAAGTGCAGTGGGAAGTGAAGTGAGTGTTAGTGCAGTGAAAAGTGTCAGTGTTACGCATGAGGGTGCGTCTGTTCGTGCCTGTCGTCCTCCCAGTCCGGGACCTCTTGCAAGCTCCCAAGCCCAGGGGAGAAGCAATGTCGTACGACCAAAGGGTTCGACAGGCTTTAATCAGCGGACAGACGTTCCCTCCGTGGTTTCGGACGTATCTTGCCTAGATTGTCCCACCCACAAGAAGACGAGTGAGCCCGTTCATTCCTCGTCTGCGGAAGAGGTTTCACGCCAGAAACGATGGACCAAGGTCTCACGGCCTCTTAAACGCAAGGTCCCTTCCGAGCAAGTCCAACGGCCCAGGTGTAGCCACTGGGTCAGTTCGGACTCGCTGCAGTCCTCCGACGACTGCACACCTCCTAAGAGAGGCAAAGTGGTACCGCAACAGGCAGTAACTCCGTCTGTTGCCGCACCAGCTGCTGTAGACCCTAAGTGGTCTTTGCTACAGTCTATGCAGACTCAGTTAGCTTCCTTCATGCAGGAGTATCGTGCGGAGAAGGTTGACGCTGCACCCGTTAGCCTACAACCAACCACGGTTGTGCGCCCAGCAGACGCTGAGGCTACCTGCTCCCGCACTCCAGTTGTGAGAGCTCCACCACCCATGCGCAGTCGACCCTGCCAGACGCATGTTGACGTTCACCGACGCACGGAACCCTCCGTTGACGTTCGTGTGCTACCACAACAACAGGAGGGTGGAGTTAAGTTGCCGTGTTTTGACGCGGTGCGTCAGCCTCCGCAACCCACGGTGGTCTCCGCTATCCGACCACAGTCAGGAGTAGACGCTTTGCGTCCCCACTCAGCTATGGTTGTTGCCAGTTCTCAGACTGACCAACAGTTCCATGATGTTGGGTCCAGTGCAGCTACGCATGCACCCGTGCTGCCGGACTCAGCCGACCAGCTTTACCTACTCCTTTGCCGCTTCCTCCTCAACATTCAGACGATGGACTCTCTGATGATGACGACGCTGCACATCTTGACGACCAACACTCGGACATCGACGAACCCAAGACCACGCCTCCCTCCTTAGACTTTAGGAAAGTGCTTGCGCTGTTCAAGGATTTATATCCGGATCAGTTTGTGTCTGCAGCACCACGCTCGCCTCCCTCTGAGTTCGCTTTAGGCATGCAGTCAGCAGCACCTGCCTTTACGAAGCTCGTACTCGCTCGCTCGTCCAAGAGAGCTTTAAGGGTACTGGGAGAGTGGTTGCAGTCCAAAAAGCAACTTGGGAAGACAACCTTCATGTTTCCCCCGGCCAAGCTTGCTTCCAGATCTAGCGTCTGGTATGCCACGGGAGAAGTTCTCGGCTTGGGAGTTCCTGCCTCTGCCCAGGGCGACTTCTCAAGTCTGGTAGACTCTCCCCGCAGGCTGGCTATGAGACGCTCCAAGATTTGCTGGACTCCTTCGGATATGGACCATCTTATGAAAGGAGTTTTCCGTGCATTCGAAGTCTTTAACTTCTTGGACTGGTGTTTGGGAGCGTTGAGCAGGAAGACCTCCCCTTCTGATAAGGAAACTTCCATGCTCATTTATGTCCTGCATGGACAAAGCCATACAGGATGGTTCTAGTGAGCTTGCGGCTTCTTTCGTGTCCGGGGTCCTCAAGAAGCGGGATCACCTTTGCTCCTTCTTGTCAGCTGGAGTCACCCCATGTCAAAAGTTGGAGCTTATGTTTGCTCCTCTCTCGAAGTGTCTCTTCCCTGAGGAGTTGATCAAGGAGATTGCCGCCTCCTTGATCCAGAAAGACACTCATGACCTGGTTGCGTCATCCGCACGCAAAGCCACCCCTTTGCCTTCTGTGCCTAGACCCAGGTTGGACACTCCAGCATCAAGATTCATTCCGCCCTTTCGTGGCAGAGCCGCCAGCAGAGGAGGTGCTCGTGCCGAAGGTCAATGCGGGAGCAAGAAGAAGGGGTTCCAAGTCCTTTAAAGGCAGAGTCTGACTGCCACCTTCTTCAGACAGCAGTGGGAGCCAGGCTCAAGAACTACTGGCAGGCCTGGGAGAACAGGGGCGCAGACGCACAATCTGTGAGTTACTCAGAGAGGGGTACAAGATTCCATTCTTGAGCAAGCCCCCTCTAGCAACAACTCCCATCGACCTCTCTCCCAGGTACAGAGAGGAGGACAAGAGACTAGCTTTGCAGCAAGAGGTGTCTCTCTTACTACAAAAGGGAGCGGTAGTCAAAGTCCGGGACCATCAATCCCCGGGCTTCTACAACCGTCTCTTCTTAGTGGCGAAGAAGACAGGCGGTTGGAGGCCGGTGCTAGACGTCAGTGCCCTGAATGTCTTTGTCACAAAGCAGACGTTCACCATGGAGACGACAAAGTCGGTTCTAGCATCGGTCAGGAAGGAAGACTGGATGGTCTCGTTGGACCTAAAGGACGCTTACTTTCACGTTCCCATCCACCCAGATTCCCAACCTTTTCTAAGGTTCGTTTTCGGGAAGGTGGTATACCAGTTTCAAGCCCTGTGCTTTGGCCTAAGCACGGCTCCTCTTGTTTTTACGAAACTGATGAGGAATATTGCCAAATTCCTGCATTTAGCAGACATCAGAGCCTCCCTCTATTTGGACGACTGGCTTTTAAGAGCTTCGTCAAGTCGTCGCTGTCTGGAGAATCTAAAATGGACTCTGGAACTGACCAAGGAATTGGGTCTCCTGGTCAATATGGAAAAGTCCCAACTCGTCCCATCCCAGACTATAGTATACCTAGGTATGGAGATTCAGAGTCAAGCTTTTCGGGGCTTTTCCGTCGGCCCCCAGAATCAGTCAAGCCCAAGAATGCATCCAGAACATGCTGAAGAAGGACCGATGTTCAGTCAGACAGTGGATGAGTCTGATAGGGGACGCTTTCATCACTGGAACAGTTCATCGCGTTAGGGAGACTCCACCGCCGACCCCTTCAATTTCACCTAGCTGTTCACTGGAGAAAGGACAAGACGCTAGAAGCGGTCTCGATTCCTATTTCCGAGAAGATGAAGTCTGCACTGACTTGGTGGAAGAACACATTCTCCTCAGAGAGGGTCTGCCACTGGCTGTTCAGACCCCCAACCACATTCTCTTCTCGGACGCATCGGACACGGGCTGGGGTGCGACATTGGACGGTCGGGAATGCTCGGGCACGTGGAATGCGGATCAAAGATCGTTACACATCAACTGCAAGGAGCTACTGGCAGTTCATCTGGCCTTGAGAAGCTTCAAGTCCCTCCTTCTAGGCAAGGTGGTGGAGGTGAACTCCGACAACACCACAGCCTTGGCGTACATCTCCAAGCAAGGAGGGACTCATTCGAGGACGTTGTACGAGATCGCAAGGGACCTCCTCACCTGGTCAAGAGATCGAAACATTTCGCTAGTAACGAGGTTCATTCAAGGCAGCATGAATGTCACGGCAGACCACCTCAGCCGGAAGGGTCAAATCATCCCAACAGAGTGGACCCTTCACAAGAATGTATGCAAGAGACTATGGGCCTTGTGGGGTCAGCCTACCATAGATCTGTTTGCAACCTCGATGACCAAGAGGCTCCCAGTTTATTGCTCACCGATCCCGGACCCAGCAGCAGTTCACATAGATGCCTTTCTTCTGGATTGGTCCCATCTAGACCTTTATGCATTCCCCCCGTTCAAGATTGTCAACAGAGTACTGCAGAAGTTCGCCTCTCACGAAGGGACAAGGTTAACGTTGGTTGCTCCCCTCTGGCCCGCGAGAGAATGGTTCACCGAGGTACTGCAATGGCTAGTAGACGTTCCCAGAACACTTCCTCTAAGAGTGGACCTCCACGCTCTTCGTCTGACTGCCTTCAGACTATCGAAAGACTCTCGAGAGCTAGAGGCTTTTCGAAGGAGGCAGCCAGAGCGATTGCTAGAGCAAGGAGGACATCCACTCTTAAAGTCTACCAGTCGAAGTGGGAAGTCTTCCGAAGCTGGTGCAAGTCGGTCTCAGTATCCTCAACCAGTACCTCTGTAACTCAGATAGCTGACTTCCTTTTATACCTAAGGAAGGAAAGATCTCTTTCAGCTCCCACGATCAAGGGTTACAGAAGCATGTTGGCAGCAGTCTTCCGTCACAGAGGCTTAGATCTTTCCAACAACAAAGATCTACAGGACCTCCTTAAGTCTTTTGAGACCTCGAAGGAGCGTCGGTTGGCCACACCAGGTTGGAACTTAGACGTGGTGCTAAGATTCCTTATGTCAGAAAGGTTCGAACCACTTCAATCAGCCTCTTTTAAAGATCTCACTTTGAAGACCCTTTTCCTCGTCTGCTTGGCAACAGCTAAAAGAGTCAGTGAGATACACGCCTTCAGCAGGAACATTGGATTTACATCTGAAACGGCTACATGTTCCTTACAGCTTGGTTTTTTAGCCAAAAACGAACTTCCTTCTCGTCCTTGGCCCAAATCGTTCGATATTCCAAGCCTGTCTAATTTGGTTGGAAATGAACAAGAAAGAGTCCTATGCCCTGTAAGAGCTCTTAAGTACTATTTGAGACGTACCAAACCATTAAGAGGACAGTCAGAAGCTTTATGGTGCGCCATTAAGAAACCTTCTTTACCTATGTCGAAGAATGCAGTTTCTTATTATATCAGACTTTTGATTCGAGAAGCTCATTCCCATCTGAATGAGGAAGACCTTGCTTTGCTGAAGGTAAGGACACATGAAGTTAGAGCTGTCGCAACTTCAGTGGCCTTCAAACAAAACAGATCTCTGCAGAGTGTAATGGATGCAACCTATTGGAGAAGCAAGTCAGTGTTCGCATCATTTTACCTTAAAGATGTCCAGTCTCTTTACGAGAACTGCTACACCCTGGGACCATTCGTAGCAGCGAGTGCAGTAGTGGGTGAGGGCTCAACCACTACATTCCCATAATCCCATAACCTTTTTAATCTTTCTCTTGAAATGTTTTTATTGTTGTTTTTTGGGTTGTACGGAAGGCTAAGAAGCCTTTCGCATCCTGGTTGATTTGGCGGGTGGTCAAATTCTTTTCTTGAGAAGCGCCTAGATTAGAGGTTTTGATGAGGTCCTTTAGTATGGGTTGTAACCCTTCATACTTCAGCTCCTAGGAGTCGCTCAGCATCCTATGAGGATCGCGAGGCTCAGTAAGGAAGACGTACTTAAAAAGGCAGAGTAATTGTTCAAGTCGACTTCCTTACCAGGTACTTATTAATTTTATGTTTGTTATTTTGAATAACTGCTAAAATGAAATACAAAATACTTAGCTCTTAATGTTAACATATATTGCTGGTCTCTACCCACCCCCCCTGGGTGTGAATCAGCTATATGATCACCGGGTAAGTTTAATATTGAAAAATGTTATTTTCATTAGTAAAATAAATTTTTGAATATACTTACCCGGTGATCATAGATTAAAGGACCCTCCCTTCCTCCCCAATAGAGACCCAGTGGACCGAGGAGAAAATTGGTTCTTTGTTGACATTGGAGTACTTAGTACCTGCTCGACAGATGGCGCTGATGATGTACACCCCCCACCTGTATAGCGATCGCTGGCGTATTTTGTCCTTAGGTTTTTCTGTCGGGCAGCAGAGCTGACAGCTATATGATCACTGGGTAAGTATATTCAAAAATTTATTTTACTAATGAAAATAACATTTTGTAACATTTATTATAAATCACTGTTTTTAGGGCTTCCAATAGACTTAAAAAGACAATGTATTTTGATTACACGTTTTGTAGTCCTCGATTAGCAGACTTTGAACAGCTTCGCAGATATAGAAAATTTATTTTTGGAAAATAGCAATCGCATAAAAGGGGAATCGTATAATTCGAACACGTATAATTCGGGACCCTACTGTACTTTGCTGCTTCGCTCGATCATTTTCCCCTTTGTCGATTGGTCGAGTAGGTGATGCCCCCAACCTTCCTTCGACGCATCCGTAAACAATAGGACTTCCGGAGGGTCGGGTGCAAAGGGCATCCCCCATCTCGGTGTTCATCCTGTCGTGCCACCACTGCAAGACTACCTTTGTTTCTGGGGAGACCGGAACCAGATTGTGGGGATTTCTCCCCTGGGTCCAGTGTTCT
>NC_090759.1:13489419-13542793 GCF_036898095.1 Palaemon carinicauda | reverse complement strand
ATGAAATTATGTTAATAAGATGTAATGTTAATTTTTAAATATTAAACTTAGCCGGTGAATATATAATAGCTGACGTCTCCGACGGCTCGACAGATTCCAAAAACTCGCGAGCGATCGCCGTGAAGGTTGCGGGTGTGACCACCAGCGCCGACTATCGGCCAGATACCACATATACTTGTCAATTTCTCCAGTTCTTCTCTGTCGGTCTTGTCGACAAGTTGGTTCCGCTCGCTTTATGACCTCGAGTTTTCGACCGAATTGGTGAAGTACTTGGATTTGGTTTTATTGCTTTCGCCGTGTTGGATTATTCAATACTATCTTCAAAAGAAATGCTTTTGAAAGGAGAGGAAAAGTGTTTTGCCCTTGCTTTTTTTTTTTAATCTCTGGTTTTTCCATAGAGAAAAGATGGCCGACCCTTCCCTCAGTGTACGGAAGTGTGTTAAAGGCTTTTAGTAATTATTTTATCACTTTATAAATTATTGTTGATATTTATAGATTTACCTCTATATATTTTATATCTCACCCGCCTTTATTAGGCCTCTTCGATTAGCTTTCCATTTATACTAAACATCAAGATAAATTTTATGTTTTTGTTTATATGCGGCCTTTACCTATTCTATGTAGGCGGTCCTAACTTGGAAAACGAAGTTAAACAACGTTGAGCCCATTCAACTTTTATTTTTGTTTAGTATAAAACAGTTGCTCTGTAAGAGTGATGAAATGAATATTTTTTAGAAAATATTTTAAGAAATATATTCTTTGAATAGTCTTCGTGCTGTTTTTTCAAAGATGAACTAACGTTTGGTTTATTTATGCTACGCAGTTTGCGCTCTATCGTTACGATAGAGAAAGAGAGAATCACGGTTTCACTTTGCAAGAGTAAATCGATTTTGACGTTTTGTTCATTCTTCTTTCAAACTGAAGTGTTTTAGATACTAATTTAAAGGAACTTGTTAATTTTCAATTTCTTAGTCCTTTCAGTTTTTTTCCTTTAGTCAAATAACCTGTTATTGACGAGGTTGAGTGGGCCATTCTCTTGTGAGTGACAAGAGAGAGAGAGAGAGAGAGAGAGAGAGAGAGAGAGAGAGGAGAGAGACGAGAGAGAGAGAGAGATGGAGAGAGAGAGAGAGAGCGATCCGATCTTTATTCTCGTCCCAAGTCTCTGTACAAGGAGTTTGGGAGCGAGTAACGTTGTTCTCGATTCAGTTTTTTTTTTTTTTTTACTCTCGTCCCAAGTCTCTGTACGGGGAGAGAGGATAAAACGTTTTAGTTTTTATTCTCGTCCCAAGGCACTGTACGGGTGAGAGGATGGAAAACGTAGTCCGTAGTGAACTAGTGTTTAGTCTCCTCCCCAGTCACTGATCTTTTTAACTTTATATATTTCCGTTTTATTCGATATATATGTATATGTTTATTGATTTTTGCATGTGTGTTTCATTTTGTACTAATGTGCTTACATTATACGACTTCATTTCGCAATTCTAACCTTTTGATGTAAGGGAGAATTGCGTGCTTCAGGTAGAAATCAGTTTTATTCATGTTTAATGTGAGATTATTGAAAAATACGATATCAGTGAAGTAAGTGCAAAAAACATGTTCTGTGTTTCGGAGGGTTCGTTTGTTCGTGGCTTGTCACTTGCTAGTCCGAGACCTCTTTCAGGCTCCCCTGCACCAGGGAGAAGGAATGTCGTAGGACCTAAGGGAGTGAGGAGTGTAAACCAACGAACAGACGTTCCCTCAAAGGTATCAGACGTTGCTCGGCAAGCACGTCCTTGCCATAAGACAGGAGAGACGAAGTTTCTCCTCGTCTTCCGATGATTTGTCTCTTTAAAAGCCTGGGCGTAAAGTTTCGAGACGGTTGAAACATTTATTAGTTCCTTCAGAACAAGTTCAACGTCCTAGCTGTAGTCATAATAAGAGTCCCCGTTCATAGCGTTGACGTTCATGTACAGACGTTTTCTGCCACAGACTCGACGTGACGTTGAGCGGTAGACACCGTAGACACAACGTGACATCAAGTGTCAGTCACCGTAGTCTCGATATAGCATCGATCAGCAGTCACTGCTGTTTACTACGTGACGTTTGAATGTCAGCCACTGCAGTCACAGGTTGATCCGAAGTTAGATATGCTGTTAAAGCTTTCTTCTTCAATAGAAGCTTTCGATCCTATTCCTGTGCGAAAGGATCCTTTGCTTTTTGTACGTCACGTTCTGGGATACGTGATTCGGGTCTTCAACCTTCTAGACGAGCTTTGTTACGCCACGCTGACGTTATCTATAGTGACAGCTTTGCTGTTAAGCGAGATGCGGAGCATAAATCTCGATGTAACTTTGATCGCTTTGAACGTCAGCCACCGCAGTCACAGCGTGACGTTGAGATGCAGACACCGCAGACACGACGTGACGTTGAGCGGTAGACACCGTAGACATGACGTGACGTCGAGGGTCAGTCATCGTAGTCACGATATAGCATCGAACAGCAGTCACCGCTGTTACTACGGGACGTTTGAACGTCAGTTACTTCTGTCACGACGTGTAGTAGAATAACATTCTCTGCAGTCTCAACGTGACATCGTCCCTCCAACTTTAAATTCTGTTCATATACAAGTTGATGTAGCCTGTCAGGCTTTTCCTTCACGTCATTCTGAATATAAATCTCCTTCTCGCAAGACTTTAGATTTATCAGATGATGTGCCTTCTGAAGAAGTAGATGACCCCCTTTCAACTAATGTACCTTTGGGGAGTCATTCAGAAGAGGAGTAACCTAGGGTGGTCCAACAATCCCTTGTATTTTAATTATGAATTTCTTTAGTGAAATTTTGTCCTAGACTTTCTTTGACGCCTACTTTTACGAAGTCAGTTCTCTCTTGTTCTTCCAAGAGGGCCATGCTCTTACTGGGAGACTGGTTGGAATCCAGGAGAAGTTTAGGAAAGTCTGCTTTTGCTTTTCCTCCTTCTTAATTAGCTTCTCGCTCGGGCATCTGGTGTGACACAGGAGAAGCTCGAGGAGAAGTTCTCGGCTTGGGAGTACCTGCCTCTGCCCAGGGAGACTTCTTAAGCCTTGTGGACTCTCCTCGTTGTCTAGCCATGAGACTCTCCAAGATTTTATGGTCGGCTTCAGAGCTAGACCATCTCCTGTTAGGAGTTTTTTTCGAGCGTTTGAAGTTTTTATTTGTTGGATTGGTCCCTGGGAGCCTTAAGTAAGAAGGTCTCTCCAGCTGTCAATGTATTGCTGTACAATTATGTCATGCATGAACAAGGCTATCAGGGGTGGCTCCAATGATCTGGCAGCCACGTTCACTGCAGGAACAAGGCTATCAGGGATGGCTCCAATGATCTGGCAGCCACGTTCACTGCAGGAGTACTTGAGATGTAAGTGCGCTCAATGTGTTCATTGTCAAGACAAACTTCACGATGAAGACTACCAAATCTGTCTTGGCAGCAGTAAGGGAAGGCGACTGGATGGTCTCTTTCGACCTTCAGGATGCATACTTCCACATCCCGATTCATCCAAACTTTCAACAACATCTGAGATTTGTGGACGGGAAAGTAATGTACCAATTTCGAGCACTGTACTTTGGCCTCATTCCTGCTCCTCTTGTTTTTACAAGGCCCTTGCAAAATGTAGCAAGCTTTCTACTTTTTTTGAGGATTCAGAGCCTCCCTTTATTTTGACGACTGGCTAATCAGGGCGTCGTCATTAAATCGCTGTCTGGAGAGCCTCTAATGGACATTAGACCTAACCAAGGAGCTAGGTCTCATAGTGAACGTAGAGAAGTCGTAACTTACAGTACCCCATCCCAGACTATTCTTTATTTGGGAATGGAGATACAGTGTCTGATTTTTCGGGCCTTTTCGTCTCCCACAAGAATGGAACAAGCTCTGTTAAAAGTCCTTCACTTGCAAGAGAGAAACAGTTGCTCTGTAAGAGTTTGAACTAGCCTCGTAGGAACTCTTTTCATCGCTGGAGTAGTTTATCTCTCTGGGGAGACTCAACCTTTGCCCTCTCCAATTTCACCTAAACCATTGGAACAAGGAGAAGGGCTTAGAGAGTATCTCTTTCCCAATCTCCAACTCAGTCTAGACATGTCTGACTTGGTGGGACAGCAACATCAGACTTCAAGAAGGTCTTTCTCTTGCGATCAAGAACCCAAACCATGTGTTGTATTCAGATGCATCGGATTTGGGTTAGGGAGCTCCACTGGACAGTCTGGAATGCTCGGGTCTTTGGTCCACGGATCAGAAGGAACTCCATTTAAGGCAAGTAACATCCCTCCTTTGGCGAGATTTGTGCAAGGAAAAATGAATGTCTTGGCGGACTGCCTCAGCAGAAGAGGACAAGTCATCTCCATGGAGTGGACGTTGCACAAGACTGTGTGCGAGAAGCTATGGATGACATGGGGTCAACCCACCATAGATCTTTTTGCGACTTCACTGACAAAGAGGCTCTCGACTTACTGCTTTCCAGTTCCGGATCCAGAGGCAGCCCACATAGACGCTTTCCTGCTGGACTGGTCTCACCTGGACGTTTATGCCTTTCCACCTTTCAAGATCCTAAACAAGGTGCTGCAGAAGTTCACCTCTCACGAAGGGACCAGGTTGATGTTGGTTGCTCCACGCTGGCCCGCGAGAGAGTGGTTCACAGAGGTACTTCTATGGCTGGTAGACGTTCCAAGAAGTCTGCCGTTGCGGATGGATCTCTTGCGACAGCCTCACGTAAAGAGATTTCATCAAAGCCTCCCTACGCTTAGTCTAACTGCCTTCAGACTATCGAAAGACTCTCTTGAGCTCGAGGGTTTTCGAAGGAGGCAGCTAGAGCGATCGCGAGGGCTAGAAGATCCTCTACCATCAGGATCTATCAGTCGAAATGGGAGGTATTTAGAGACTGGTGCAAGTCCTCCTCTATTTCCTCTTCCAAGTGCCTCTGTAGCGCAGATTGCGGAGTTTCTGCTTTATCTTAGAAACGGTCGCTCCCTCTCTGCATCCACCATTAAAGGCTACAGAAGCATGTTAGCTTCTGTTTTCAGGCATAGGGGTTTGGATCTTTCTAATAACAAAGATCTCCAAGACCTGCTTAAGTCTTTCGAGACTTCCAAGGAGCGTCATATTTCGACTCCTGCTTGGAACTTGGACGTGGTCCTACGGTTCCTTATGTCAAACAGGTTTGAACCATTAAATTCAGCCTCCCTGAAGGATCTTACCCTCAAGACACTTTTTTTGGTGTGCTTGGCTTCGGCTAAAAGGGTTAGTGAGATACATGCTTTTAGCAAGAACATCGGCTTCTCCACTAATAAAGCAGTACTGTATGCGCTCTTCAACTTGGTTTTTTGGCCAAGAATGGACTTCCGTCTCGTCCTTGGCCTAAATCATTTGATATTCCCAGTCTTTCTGAGATTGTGGGGAATGAAGTTGAAAGAGTGCTGTGCCCCGTTAAAGCTCTTAAATTTTATTTATCCAGAGCTAAACCGCTACGAGGTTGTTCAGAGGCTTTATGGTGCTCCCGTTAAAAAGCTCTCTTTGCCCATGTCTAAGAATGCGTGGTCTTATTTTATTAGACTTTTGATTCGGGAGGCACACTCTCATTTAAGTGAGAAGGATCGTAATTTACTTAAAGTCAAGGCTCATGAAGTCAGAGCGATAGCAACTTCAGTAGCGTTTAAGCAAAATAGATCCATTAAAAGTATTATGGACGCGACCTTTTGGAGAGGCAAGTCGGTATTCGCTTCATATTACTTGAAAGATGTCCAGACTCTTTATGAGGACTGCTACACACTGGGACCATTCGTAGCAGCGAGTGCAGTAGTGGGTGAAGGCTTTACCACTACATTCCCTTAATCCCAATATCCTTTTAATCTACTCTTGAAACTTTTAATCTTATTTTGGGTTGTACGGGAGACTAAGAAGTCTTTCGCAATCTTTTTGATTTGGCGGGTGGTCAAAATGTTGTTTCTTGAGAGCGCCCAGATTAAGGGTATTGATGAGGTCCTGTTATAGGGGTGTTCGCCAAGGATATAACAGCTCCTGGGAGTTTTTCAGCATCCTGAGAGGATGGCTGGGCTTCGTGAGGAAAGCAGACTAATGAGGCAAAGTAATCATCAGAGTCAGCTTCCTTACCAGGTACCTATACTTAAGTTGGTTTTTTAATTGTCAAAAAACTCTTGAGCAAATACGCCTTTATTGTATTAATACTGGTCTCTACCCACCACCATGGGTGTGAATCAGCTATTATTCACCGGCTAAGTTTAATATTTAAAAATGATATTTTGATTATAAAATAAATTTTTGAATATACTTACCCGGTGAATATATAAATTAAAGGCCCTCCCTTCCTCCCCGATAGAGACCCAGCGGACTGAGAAGAACTGGAGAAATTGACAAGTATATGCGGTATCTGGCCGATAGTCGGCGCTGGTGGTCACACCCGCAACCTTCACGGCTCGCGAGTTTTTGGAATCTGTCGAGCCGTCGGAGACGTCAGCTATTATATATTCACCGGGTAAGTATATTCAAAAATTTATTTTATAATCAAAATATCATATTGTGTTGTAACATTTATTATAAATCACTGTTTTTAGGGCTACCAATAGACTTTAAAAGACAATATATTTGATACGTTTTGTAGTCTTCGACTAGCAGACTTTGAACAGCTTCACAGATACAGAAAATTTATTTTTGGAAAATAGCGATCGCATAAAAGGGGAATCGTATAATTTGGGACCCTACTGTACTTTGCTACTTCGCTCGATCATTTTCCCTTTGTCGATTGGTTGAGTAGGTGAGGCCCCCCAACCTTCCTTCGACGCATCCGTAAACAATAGGACTTCCGGAGGGTCGGGTGCAAAGGGCATCCCCATCTCGGTGTTCATCCTGTCGTGCCACCACTGCAAGACTACCTTTGTTTCTGGGGAGACCGGAACCAGATTGTGGGGATTTCTCCCCTGGGTCCAGTGTTCCTTCAGGTTCCACTGCACCGCTCGTAGTTTGAGTCTCCCTTGTGGCACTAACTTTTCTAAGGACACTAGGTGGCCCAGCAACCTCTGCCAATCCTTGGCCCTCCTGGGTTGGTCCAACAGAAAGGGTTGCAGAACTTGCTCCAGGTTCTCCAATCTCTCCAACGAGGGGAAGGCTCTCACTAGTCGTGTGTCCAGGACCATCCCCAAGTAGGTCATCCTGGTGGAGGGAATCAGTTGGGACTTCTCTAAGTTGACTGTGATGCCCAACTCCTCGCAGAGACGAAGTAACTTCGCGCCCTGCTCCTTCAATACTTCCTTTGAGGCTGAAAGAAGCAGCCAATCGTCTAGGTATCGGATCAGACGGATGCCCTGCTCGTGTGCCCATACGGAGACAGTCATGAAGACTCTTGTAAACACCTGAGGAGCCGTCGACAGTCCGAAGCAAAGGGTCTTGAATTGTAGCACTCGGGAATCCCACTTTATCCTGAGAAACTTCCTGCTGGAGGGGTGGACGGGGATTTGGAAGTAGGCGTCTTTGAGATCCAGGGATATCATGAAGTCCCCGTCCCTCAAGGCAGCCAACACTGTCTTTGCAGTGTCCATCTTGAACTCGGTTTTCGCCACAAACTTGTTGAGGGCCGACAGGTCTATTACTGGCCTCCACCCCCCTGTTGCCTTCTCCACCAGGAAGAGCCTGCTGTAGAACCCCGGGCCGGGCTCTTCGACTAGTTCCAACGCTCCCTTGGAGATCATGGACAACACTTGTTCCTGCAGTGCCGTCCGTTTCAAGGGGTCCTTGGGTATCAACCACTCCGCCTTAAGGGCTGGAATGAGCAGGGGAGGTTCTGCTAAGAAGGGTAGTCTGTAACCTTCCCTCAGGATTGCCACCGTCCAGGGATCCGCACCGTAATCTCGCCATGCTTGCCAAGAGTGTCTGAGGCTCCTGTAGGAGTAGGGGGCCTCGCCTCCTATCTCCTTCTGGAGGGGCGGCTGGACCGACCTCTTCTTGAGTTTCCGAAGGACGGTCTAAAGTTTGACGGAGGTGCTGTGGTACTTCTACGGGGGGTCTGAGTAGTTTGCAGCCAGGGATCCGAAGAGGCCTCTCTTCTAGGTTGGGCCGGGGATGAACGGGAAGGGTGAGGGACGTCCACGGAGGGCCTCCTGTGAGGTGGGCGTCTCATTGGGGGAGGTCTATGGTCTCCCACGTCCTTCCTCACCCTTTCAATCGTCTCTTCCACTATCTTAAGGGGAAAGATTGCCTCGTCCCAGAACGAGGAATTTCTCAACCTTCTCGCTTCCCGGTCAGGGAGTTTCCTCACCAATTTGCTGAGAATTGTGTGTCTCTTCCTCAGGACCCAATTGGTAGCCTGGGAGAGGGATTTTTAAGATAAGAATTTAAGGGCTTTGCCCCCTGAGCTAATCAGCTCTCTCAATAAGGCTTGGTTTTCTGGTAGGGACAAATCATAAGAGGACTGAAAGCCAACCAACGTGCAGGCCCACCAGTCCATCATGGAGGTCTCTGAAGGGGAAAAACGCACGGGCCATGGATGCTCTGTCTTCAGCGGCACCCTGGTTCAACGTGGTGATAGCCGTCTCCGTTGCTCGGGGTCCTCCCCGACGACCTTCCGGCACGTAAAATCTCTTCTGTGCCCTCAGTCCTGGAAGCAGCTTTGAGGCACTTTGACTCCTAGGGGCGTCCGCCAGGCCGTCCAAGAATTTGTCAATATGCTCCATACCCAGCTTTACGTCAGGAGCTAAGGGTAGAGCTAAGGAGGGCTTTTGCTGTATTGGGTTCTCCACCAGCCTGCTAAGTCCGGAGAGCCAGGTCTGTTCAGTGGTGGGTATGGGCTCATCCAGCCGATGGTGCCACCTTATGAGGGCCAACACCTTCCGATAGGAGGAGATGTCATTGGATGAGCACTCTCCTCCCTCAACCAGGGCCTCTGTCACCAGCCCCTCCGCACGAGTATCATCGGTGACGGTGGGGGGGGGTAACGTTGAACGGGCCTGCCCGTGTCACGGGCGGACCCGCAGAGGCGAAGGTATCCGTCATGGGATTACCTTGCCCTGCGGGTTTCCTTGCATCTGTGGAGATATCCCTGGCCGTAGGGCGCCCTTGGAGCTTAATGAAGTCAACCAAGGAGCCCGTGGCTGGCGTAACGCCTTCCACCTGATGGAGCGCCTCCCTCCGCAGAGTAGTGGCAGGGGAGGCCTTCGTCGACTTAGGCGCATCACGGGGAGCTTGGAAAGACCTCTCTTGGTGAGGTTCCCGTCCGTAGGAGGAGAAGGCGGGGCGAGACGGTGAGGACGAGGCTCTAGGGAGCCACCTGGAAGCGACCGCGGCTGTGGTGACCTTAAACAGCTCGCTCCGGGGCACCGTGATGTTCACCCAATCCCTCGACTTACTCCTCTTCGCCTTCTTCTTAGATGGTCTGGACTCCTTCCTATTCTGTCTTGAACGGGAGCGGGACTTCTTCTTTTTCCTAGACCTCTCGCGTTTCCTCCTTGAGGACCTAGTATCGTCCTCCGATGACGATGAATCTGCGGATGAGGAAGACGACGAGGAGGAGAGGGAATCAGCCGAACCGCCTGAGACGTCCAATTCCGCAGGGGGAACTCCATGACGAATTTCTGGTGCCGCAGGCTGCAGGAAGACGGGCGGGAGCATCGCCAAGGGCGGCAGGGGGGACCGAGGAACGTTCTTCCGGGCGATCCAATGGTCAAACTCTTCTTCTAGCCTGAAGGGTGACCTGCAGGGTGTTCTAGGGAGATCCCAAACGGCGGGGTCCGAATTCGACGAATGACCTTTCTCGGCATCCCCCCCGGTGGCCGAAGTACCTGAAATACATACCCAAGATGCGGGAGAAGAGGTAGTACCTGACTTCCCCCACATAGGGTCTTCAGTAGAGACGGGCCCTGCGGGCACCAGGACCTCGTCTCCCACACACACTCGCGCATCTCCCTCAGGCCCCACACATGCCTGTATCACATCAGTAGCTTCCCCCACAGTTAAATCAGACTCCTGGGGAAGGACAATGGGCCGCTTCCCCACAACGGACTTACCTCGTCCCCCCTACTCTGGGTAGGGGAAGATGGAAGGGAGCCACGTTACGACGGGGCATAACAGAAGACGCGTTAGCTTTCTTGGGCGATTTCTTGGCCAACTTCTTCTTCTTAGTCCCATAAAGGACCCACTGGATTTCGCCCCAGGACTCGCACTCCGAGCACGTGGCGGTAGGGGAGCATACCTTGCCCCTACATGACGAACAACGCGAGTGTGGGTCAACCTCGGGCTTCGAAAGGAAAGCCCCACAAGACTTACTGGCCACAGGCCCAGGGCAACGGCGGGGATGCTCCATAATGAAACACTAACACACCAAGAGACACAGGGACACAAAGGAAAGGGGTAAGGATACGGGCACAGGAACCACGTGGTGTACACAAAGGGTCGCACTGGGTAAGAGAGAGCGCGGCGAGATGTGAATCACGTCGCGACCAGAAACTTACTGAGGAGCACGACCTGAGCTAGCACGCTCTCCGACCTCGGGTCGCCTCAGGGCGCGTATCACTCCGCCTGAGGTCACCCATAGAAAATGGGAATAGGGTAAACTATACAAAATTCTGGTCAGTTGGGAAAGAGTTACCAGTAACTCCTAAGAAAGTAGTTCTAGGTAAGTACTCTGTGTTGGAACAATTCTAAATTATATTTATATAACTTTTTTACTTGTGCAATTTAAAATTCTAAACGATAAGGCTATAAATAGTTTAGAGATTTGTCATTTAGGAATAAGATATGAATTTGTTTATATATATGACATAACCGAATTTTTCTGAATTCTTGTCTTATTAGTTTAGTGGATATAAATTCAAATTCTGGGGTTATTTGTTTAGTGAATGTGATAAATTCAACTGGAATTAGGATTTTCTGTAACCTGCCTTATGATAGTACCATAACTATGATTCCATACTTTAGTTATGGGTACAGTAATTTTTAATTTGTTCCATAACCGAAATACAAACCACGCTATTTACATGGGGTATTACTTTCGGCGTAGCTGAAATGAGGAGCCATTAGATTTTTAATGAGGGTTAACTACCCTCTCGCTAGTTAGAGAGGGGGGGGTAGGGGAGGGGTAGCTAGCTACCCCTCCTCCCTCACACACCGGTGAACTGATTCACTTCACTTTTGGCTCGGGTGATGATCAGACCTGTCTGTCTCACCCTCGCATTTTTGACAGCCTTAATTTGTTTGCTTTTTCTTACAGCTTGTGTTCTTGAAAATTGGCCTCCATCCATCATGCGGAAGTGCCCTGGACTTCCCGACCGCCCTTGTGGAACGTTCATGTCGGCGGTCGAGACCGACCCTCATTCCTTATGTCCGTACTGCCGAGGCAACGGTGTGAAAGGAACAAAACTTGTAGTGAGTGCAGGGAGTGGTCTACCTCCCAGTGGGAGAGGTTTTCCCGGCGACGTAAGAAGAAGTCTAAGCGTGACCTTTCTCCTTCAAGGGCTGCCTTGAAGAAGGAAGGTTCCAAAGACTCTTCTTCCACTGCCCGAAGCTCCCACTCGATCGGTCTCTCGCGAGGGGCTGTCGAGTGGTAGCGTAGGCCTTTCTGTTGTTGACCAACCTCGGGGTTTGGGAGAGAGAGTTGCCTCCCATAGCAAGGCAGCTCCTCCTCCTCCACCTCCGGGGGAGGATTTTGATGATTCTGTGTCTAACAATGATCTTTTGCAGCTTTGGGCTTCCTTGGGGCTTAATGGCTCGCCCTCCAGGGAAGCCCTGTTTGACCTGATCCAGTTGGGTGCAGCTGTCAAACAGTCGCCGGTAATAGCAGAGGTAGATCCTCTGTCTATTGTTGACGTTGTTGTGGCAGAGGCTTCCGACGGATCGGGCCAAACCCCTGCCGTTGTTGCTGAAGGCTCAGTTCCCCCCTCCGAACATCCTTCGAGGGAGGAGCCGGGTCCAACGGTCTCTCCTGCGGGTGATTCTTCCCCCCGGGGGAGTTCACTGACAGAGACTCCTCTTCAGAGGACCGACGATGGTGTTGCTGCCCCTCGAGGTCGTCTTCGCCGTAAGGCTCAACCTCCTCTTCGCCGTCAAGGCCTTCCTTCCCCTTACAAGGGGGTTAGGAGGCGCCTCTTTGGTTCTTCGCCTTCGACGTCTCCCGCAGAGGAGCCTCCTCGACGTGAGCAGACCATTACAGCCGCATCGCTAGACCTCTCAGCTGATCGTTCGCGATCACCGACGCCTGCCAAACCTGCTAGCCTTCCTTCTCCTTTTGCGGATGCAGATGCGCTGTGGACGCCTACGCACCCACACGCTCTCTCGCCCGCGCGCGAACCCGCGATTCTACCATCGCACCAGCTCCAGCGCGACCCCGATCGCGATTCCCGCCGGGTTTTGCAGCACGGGCAACCTTGCAAGTCCTCGGGAGCAACGCGTACTTCCAGATCATCGTCACGATCTCCACCGCATAAGCGCAGAGCAGCGCTCTTGCAGGAGGAGGAAGATTCTTCAGAGAGGTCTAGGCAACACCCTTCTTTTCAGGTAGACCCTGTGGTATCCACTCCTAAGGATCGCCCGATCCCCTTCCCTCCAGCGGGAGTCGCTGACACCGAGTCTGTTTGCCGTCAGCCTTGGTTGGGGTCTCTGATCAAAGCGGTCGTCCAGGCTGTTAAGCCGGCCCTCGTTGATCTAGGCCTCAAACCAACGGCAGCCTCGTCCCCGCTGAAGAGGAGAGGAGTGGACTTCGTGATAACTTCTCCTAGGGTCAAACTGGCTCCCAAGAAGTCCGTCAGGAAGGTCCCTTCCCCCCCTCAGACGGTTTCTCCTTCCCCTGTGGACGAAGCCTTTCCGTCCTCAGGAGAGTCCAGCGAGGTGGGACATTCTCCCATGGCACCAATGGGAGGAACCCCACCTCGAGTAGGAGAATCGTCTCGTGTGGGAGCAGCGAGGAGCCCTCAGACTTCTTTACTGGAGTCCTGTATCTCTCCTAGGAGGAAGCCCAAGGACTCGAAGACTGTCCCCAAGTCTTCATCTCGGATTCGACCAGAGCCAGCTAGACCCCAGGAGAATGTCCGTGTGTCCCCCCAAGTAGAGCAGTTGGGGACAGGAGACTTTGCTGCTAGTCCACAAGGAGGAGAGCTGCACGAGTCGGAGCATGCCTTCTGGCAGGTCCCGAGTCTGACGAGGCAACTCAACAGTTTCGAGGACCCGGAGACCACCCCTCGTGAAGGCAAGGATACGGTTCTGGACCAAGTCTATGGCACTCAAAAACATCCGAAGGCCAGTGCGGCTCTGCCCTGGTCCCAGGGGGTTAAGAGCGCCAGAGACAAGGTAGAGAGCCAGCTCTCCGAACTCGCCTCCTCCAGCCGTTCCCCTGCCGGCAACAAACTCCTCCCACCTCCTCACGTGCAGCAAAGGAGGTACTTCGAGATCATGGAGGAGTCTTGTTTAGCTCTTCCTCTCCACCATTCTGTGGAAGAGCTCTCCAGGGGAATTTCTCTCGAGAAACTCTCCGCCCGGCAGGTGACATTCTCGGCTACAGAGATCTTGAGCCAGGAGAAGGTCGCAAAGTGTGCCATGCAGACCAATTCATGGCTGGATGTCTGGCTGGGGTCTCTGGGCATCCTGCTGCGATCCGAGGACTTGTCCAAGGAGAGCACCAGGAAGGCCATGGAGACTTTTCTCCTCTCGGGCACGCGCACCATCGAGTTTCTGGCTCACCAAGTTTCGAACTTGTGGGCAAACTCGATCTTGAAGCGTCGTGATGCGGTGACCGAGAGGTTCCATGCAAAGGTCCCAGATGTGGATGTCTGCAGGCTCAGACACTCTTCCATCCTTGGAAAGAACCTGTTTGAGCCCAAGAATGTGGAACGTACAGCTGAGAGGTGGAGGAAGTCGAATCACGATTCTCTCCTCCAAAGGGCTCTTACATCCAGACCCTACAAGCCTCCAGCACCTTAACAACAACAGCCTCGTCAGTCTAGGACATCGAGACCGGCTCCGGCAGCATAGGCATTGGTGTCCAAACAGCAGCCCTTTCCCGTCAAGGATAGGAAGGGCGTGAAGTCCTCCAGGGGAGGCAAGAATCCTAGAGGGAGCGGCTGAGGCCGCAAACGCTAGGATTGGCAATCCCCCTGCGTGTCCGCCAGTGGGGGGATGCCTGCAGAGTTGCGCGTTCAGGTGGCAGCAACTCGGTGCCGATTCCTGGACGATCTGTGATCAGCCAAGGATATCGCGTCCCGTTCACGACATCTCTTCCTCCCCTGACAGCGAATCCAGTGTCGTTGAGCTCCTATGCCATGGGATCAGCAAAGGGGCTAGCCCTTCGTGCAGAAGTCGAGACCATGCTCAAGAAGGATGCTCTACAAGAGGTCGTCGACGGCTCCCCACGCTTCTTCAGTCGACTCTTTCTTGTAAAGAAGGCGTCTGGAGGCTGGAGACCCATCATCGACCTCTCAGCCCTGAACAAGTTTGTCAAACAAACTCCGTTCAGCATGGAGACAGCAGAGACAGTCAGACTTGCAGTGAGACTGCAAGACTTCATGTGCACACTGGATCTAAAGGACGCGTACTTCCAGATCCCAATCCATCCGTCTTCCAGGAAGTGCTTGAGATTCAGCCTAGACAACAAGATCTACCAGTTCAAGGTGCTGTGTTTCGGTCTCTCCACAGCACCACAGGTGTTCACCAGAGTGTTCACCCTGATATCTAAGTGGGCATACAGGATCGGCATCCGTCTCCTTCGCTATCTGGACGACTGGCTGATCCTGGCAGACTCGGAGTCAACCCTTCTTCGACACCGAGACAAGCTTCTGGGACTTTGCCAAGATCTAGGGATCATGGTAAATCTCGAGAAGTCTTCTCTGCTTCCATCTCAACGACTGGTATATCTAGGCATGATATTGGACACCAATTTCCACAAAGCCTTTCCATCAGACGACAGGATAGCAAGGCTGAGGAGGGTCGCAGAACTTTTCCTCAGACGGGAAGAGCTTCCAGCCCAATCTTGGTTACGTCTTCTAGGTCACCTGTCCTCCCTGGCCCCTCAGGATGAGATCCCTACAATGGCGGCTCAAGTCCCGGTGGAGTCGAGGCCACGATTCCCCGGAGTTTCTGGTTCCCATAGGGCCCGCGGAACGGACGGACCTGCAGTGGTGGTTGACCGACGGAAACCTTCGAAAGGGAGTGGATCTTCTCGTCCTCCACCCGGATTTGATGCTGTTCTCGGACACGTCAAAAGAAGGGTGGGGGGCCCACGTTCTGAACCACAGGATCTCAGGTCGGTGGTCAGAATCAGAAATGTACCTCCACATCAATCTGCTAGAGATGAAGGCTGTATATCTGGCCTTTCAACAGTTCCAACAGACCCTGGCGGGCCACTCTGTGGTGGTGATGAGCGACAACACCACAGTAGTGGCTTATATCAACAAGCAGGGAGGTACCTTTTCACAACAGCTATCATCCATTCTTGCAGTAGAGATTCTGAGATGGGCCAAAGTCCGCTCGATACCACTATCAGCTCGCTTCATTCCGGGCAAAAGGAATGTGCTCGCCGACAGTCTGAGCAGAGTTTCGCAGATAGTGAGTACCGAGTGGTCTTTAGATTTTCTAGTAGCCAACTAAGTCCTGACTTTGTGGGGTTCCCCGACAGTGGACTTGTTCGCGACAGCCTTGAATTTCAAGCTCCCGCTGTACTGCTCCCCAGTCCCGGACCCCAAGGCACTCTGGCAAGATGCCTTCCAACAACGGTGGGACAACATCGACGTCTACGCCTTCCCACCGTTCTGTCTGATGAGAAGGGTGCTCAACAAAACCAGACTATCGGTCAACCTGTCGATGACCTTGATAGCTCCGCTATGGCATCATGCAGAGTGGTTCCCGGACCTTCTGCAGCTCCTGACGGAACTCCCCAGAGAACTTCCCCCACGACACGAGCTACTCAAGCAACCACACTGCAACATCTTCCACAAGCCCGTAGCTTCGCTTCGGCTCCACGCCTGGAGACTATCCAGCATCTCCCCACACATAGAGAGGCTTTTCGCAACGAGTTGCGGAGAGGATGTCTCGACACCTGCGAAAGTCATCTGCAGGGGTCTACCAGGCGAGGTGGAAAGAGTTCTGTGGTTGGTGTCGTGGGAGGGGTATCTCTCCCCTCGATGCTACTATTCCAGCAATAGCAGAGTTTCTTGTTTATCTGCGGGAGGAAATGCGCCTTTCGGTCTCGGCGGTGAAAGGCTATCGCTCAGCCTTAAGCCTGGCCTTCAAGCTGAAAGGATTGGACATTTCTTCTTCGCTGGAACTTTCCTTGATCTTACGAAGCTACGAACTTACCTGCCCTCAGTCGGAATTGAGACCTCCTCCATGGAACTGGGTTCGGGTTCTCAGGGCTCTTAGGAGACCTTCGTTCGAACCATTACGCCAGGCTTCTGATCGTCACCTGACTTGGAAGACGGTGTTCCTGCTCGCTCTAGCTTCTGCCAAGCGTGTCAGTGAACTTCATGGTCTCTCGTACGACGTTGCCCATTCAAGGGGATGGGGGGAGGTAACGTTCAGGTTCGGCCCTGACTTTGTTGCCAAGACTCAACATTCTGGGGTTCCGGACCCACGGTTCGACTCCTTCAGGGTTTCGAGTCTTCATTCTGTAACAGATGACCCAGACCATCTCCTACCATGCCCAGTAAGGAGTCTGAGGCGTCATCTTAAAAGATCAGCTGCAGTCCGTCCTTGCGTACAAGCCCTGTTTGTGAGCACGGGAAGGACGAAGAGGAGGGTCACCAAGAATACCATTTGTTTGGATTCGAAGGGTCATCCATCATTCCCTGAATCCAGACCCTCCTCCGTCCCTGGCATTCAAGAGAAACTTCTCTGTGATGCAGGTGCTACAAGCTGGGGTCTGGAAGCATCAAACGACCTTCGCAGCCCACTACCTGCAGGACGTGACCCACAGGAGCCTCGATACGTTCTCTATCGGCCCTGTGGTGGCTGCACAACAGCTGGTCTAACCTCAGGCTCCTTAATGGACAGGTAGCAGAAGGTTGAGGGCATTGTTACCCGGTTTTAGACTGCATGAATGAAAAAGTATGCCTGGCCCTTACTCTTCTTCATCCTCCCCTCTCTTGGGGAAAGCAGCATCCTGGGTTCTCTGCATAGCTGACCTCAAACCACTGCAGGTAAACCATGCTTCCTTGTGCTCCTAGTATTAAATATAATACTGTCGCATCCCCCTTACCCTGATGAGGTGGTATTGGGAACGTCCTAACCTAGATTTCCATCTAAAGGACTTCAGCCAAAGCCAGTAAGGCTGGGACTTTCCACCGTACCTAAAGGGTTAAGTCACCCCATGTAAATAGCGTGGTTTGTATTTCGGTTACGGAACAAATGACAAATTCGGAGATAATTTGTATTTTTCCTAACCATACAAACCTTAGCTATTTACACATATTTGCCCGCCAGCCCTGTCCCCCGTGAAGTCCTATCTCTAAGCGAAGTGAATCAGTTCACCGGTGTGTGAGGGGGAGCGGTAGCTAGCTACCCCTCCCCTACCCCCTCGCTAACTAGCGAGAGGGTAGTTAACCCTCGTTAAAAATCTAATGGCTCGTCATTTCAGCTACGCCGAAAGTAATACCCCATGTAAATAGCCAAGGTGTATATGGTTAGGAAAAATAAAAATTATCTCCACATTTGTCATTTTAAATATGTAACTTCCTTGGTAGTTACATATATGTATCTTAATCCCACGTTGCGTCGTATATATGTGGTGTAAGTACAGTATATTTGAAAATTAATTTTGTACAGTAGTTTTTAATTTTCTCTTTTCAAAGCAGTTTAGCTAATCAAAATTTTGTTTATTACAGAAAGTTGCCTTGGACTGGCCTCCTGAATGCAGTGACTGCCTTTCATAGCATACTAAGGGTTTTTTTTATTCAATAAAGGATTTTTTTGGACTGGCCTCCTGAATGCAGTGACTGCCTTTCATAGCATACTAAGGGTTTTTTTTATTCAATAAAGGATTTTTTTAAGTCAAAATTTATATATTTTATGTGCCTATCAGTCCAGGAAAGGAAACTAAATATTAAGGAAAGCAGCCAAGTGTTACAAAACTTAATTTTTATTTTTCATTTCTTACACTATTAGTAATCTTTTGAGGAAAATGTTACCTTTCATAAATCATTAAAATCTGTCCCACTTGGGACATTCAGTAGGTACACCCTAAAATGGAATCTAAATGGGCGTCATACTATATATATCACATATTGGAAAAAAGTTCAACATCGATTACATGCCCCAAAGGAATGATTCCTCAATGTGCATAAAACCTATCTTCTTTAGTTGGCAATTATTCTGTCATCTTCAGCAAATCTTTTAAGATGACAGCCTGGTTATTGCAATTATAAAATCATAGTACAGAATTCAGTACAATAGGCTAGTGGCTTTCTTGTATTAATAAAATGAGCTATTTGTTAACATCAAAATCTTTTATAGTATCCAGTAAATACAATAAGCCTTATATATTTAAATCTTTCAGTAGCTTAGAAAGTAATAATAATAATAATAATACTGTATTATGTATCTTCCGGATCCTGTGGCAGAAGTCAGCTACTTTCATCCTCATATTCTTATCTTGATATTCTTATCTTGGACTACAAGTTCTAAGGTCCCTAGTAATAAAGTCTGAACAGCAGCATCAATACGAAGAGGAGAGGGGTTTGCATCTTCAGTAACATAGGACTTCCTAATTCTTTTGCTTAGAGAATGCTGGAGACAGGACCTTGTTCGAGCATAACGAGTTATTTGAATCAGAGACCTGAGCATTTACACTGCAAAGCCACTTGAGCAAGCTCCAACCAAGGCAATTCAAGGGCAGGCCTCATCAGGTTGAGCAAGCTCCAACCAAGGCAATTCAAGGACGGGCCTCGTCAGGTTGAGCAAGCTCCAACCAAAGGAATTCAAGGACAGGCCTCATCAGGCTGAGGAAGCTCCAACCAAGGCAATTCAAGGAAGGGCCTCATCAGATTGAGCAAGCTCCAACCAAGGCAATTCAAAGACAATTTGATCGCCCGAGCAAGATCCAACCAAGGCAATTTAAGGACGGGCCTCGTCAGGTTGAGCAAGCTCCAATCAAGGCAATTCAAGGTTGGTCTTCAATCCTTGAGGGGCACCAAAGTGCCACTTAATGGATGTCATCCCCACCATGACTGGTGCCCTAGTTAGTTCCCCAATGCCATCGACTTGGTGATGGTCTAAATTTGGATTCCGATGAAGGGTTGATGGTATATTATTATTACTACTTGCTAACCTACAACCCTACTTGGAAAAGCAGGATGCTATAAGCTCAGGGGCCCGAACAGGGAAAATAGCTCAGTAAAGAAAAAACTAAAAATGAAATATTTTAATAGCAACAACATTAAAATAAATATATCCTGTAGAAACTATAAAAACTTTAACAAACCAAGAGAAAGAAATTAGATAGAATAGCATGTACGAGTGTACCCTTAAGCAAGAGAACTCTAACCCAAGACAGAGGAAGACCATGGTACAGAGGCTATGGCACTACCCAAGACTAGAGAACAATGGGTTGATTTTGGAGTGCTGCTCTCCTAGAAGAGCTGCTTACCATAGCTAAAGTCTCTTCTACCCTTATCAAAATGAAAGTAACCACTGAACAATTACAGTGCAGTAATTAGCCCCTTGGGTGAAGAATTGTTTGGTAATCTCAGTGTTGTCAGGTGTATGAGGAGAGAGGAGAATCTGTAAAGAATATGTCAGACTATTCGGTGTATGTGTAGGCAAAGGGAAAGTGAACCATAACCAGAGATAGAGATCCAATGTAGTACTGTCTGGCCAGTCGAAGGACCCCATAACTCTCTAGTGGTAGTATCTCAACAGATGGCTGGTGCCCTGGCCAACCTCCCTTGTGAACGAGTTGGTTGACTTCCCCAACTCTTCAACCCTAAGATATATATCTAGGTTGATAGGTTGATGAAGAGGCCATCTGCTGCCCGGATAGTGGCCTTTGCATACGTCTTACGTGACGGTGCATGCCTGTACCACTGAAGGACAAATAAGAGATTGCAGTGAGAAACAGGCACTGATGTATCTTTGGACAGCCGTTCTGATGATCTTCAGTACAGACATGGGTGGGATAATCTCCTCGACCCATTACTGAAACGAGAAGGTAGGTACATCTCTCTGGATGAGATGGAATATTGGGGAGAAGGTCATCCTCTGGCTGGGAGATCTGGGCAGAACAGATTTCTTGCCGAAGCTCTCAAATGACGTGAGATTCAGAGGAACCATCGTCACAAAGCTCGTATATTGAAATCACAAGATGAATATTCGAAGTCTAGTCCAAATACTCTGGGCCCTGTCGTGTAATGTACTATTAAAGGGTGTAATAGCTGCATTACATTCCAAAGTGGAATGATGATGTGGAGACCAATCACAATAGGCAAGTGTGAACACAAAAACCTTGCTGCAGGTGAGGTAGCATGCAAATGTCTTGCGGGTGGAGACTTTTTTCTGAAAGATCTTAAGACTGAAGAGCTATCCCGTTGGTATTGCATATGTGGAACTGGCCAAGCGTTTGAATCTCTATGGCGACATTGTCCTCTTTAGGGTAATATTTCTCATCCTCTGTGTGGGGTTGTTCCCCTGGAAGTATCACTTTCAGACAAAGGAAGGGAATGATGAAGACTGTCATCATTCAGGCCAATGGTGTGAGTATTCGTATGTGACCACATCCGTATATTCGCTCCACTCCATTTTTAGTGAGGAGAAGTGTCTAAAGGCTCAGGTGCAGAGGACAAGGTTAAAGGTGCAGAGCTGGGAGAAGGAGGACATCGTGCAAGGGCGCTTCATCCCCTTACCATTAGACATTGTTGAAGATATTCTTGTCGTCGATACCGCAGACTCCCCTTTCGGGGATCCTCTCCATTAGGCCGGGACTCTTTTGTCGTATCCATAACTCTTTCTGGGGCGGAAGATGAGAAAGGCACAGCTGCAGTAGCCCTGGTGGGCTGAGCATCAGCTAAAACCTTCAGCAACTTTGTACTTTGTAGACTGAACACCAACACCAAAGGCAAACCACAAGGTCCTTAGGTTCAAGTCCCCAGGGAACAACAGTCTTTAAGACTGTGGTCTCAGGTCAAAGGGAAGGATGGGAATATCACCTTCATTGGTTGGTGACAAACCTGCCTCCCCTGAAGCTCACCCTGAGAGCAGATTGTAGTCACTTTCATTCTTTGATTTTCTTCCGAAGGACTCTGTTTTAGAGGAAGCCAAAGAAGGGCTTCTTAGGAGGAGTCTCTCTCAGCCACCTTCTCTGCCTTATTCAAACAATTGTAAAGGGGCAGGGGGGGGGGGCTTCAACAATCACAGGACTGCAAAGGGGACACAAAGCACAAGGATTGACAATCTGCCTGCTCATGAACTTGCTGTGATGGCCAGGTTGACCAGGGCAGACCAGCATGCATACAGGTTGAATCCATTCCTCACACACAAAACAATCTGAAAAGAGAAAAAATAAATTAGAAACAGCCAGGCTTTGTCAAGCTCAGAGTACATGCCCACTGCTCTTAAGGTTACTGTGTGCGCTGGCAAATGATTATTGTACGTTTAGAGTGGGAAAAAAAAAAAGTTAAATCTTACATTTGTCACAGAATTATTCGATTTATAAAGAAGTTTTGATAGTATGATTTTAAATACAATAGGTGTCAATAATGGAGAAAAATGTACCTAAATTTTTTTTTCAAATCATGAATTTTCCTAATAAATAAAAAAGTTGAAGTTTTTGATCAAATGACTTGGAATGTTTATATGATGAAATTTTTATATGATGAAGGTATATGTCTAAAACAGAAATTGTGTATTTTGAATCATTAGAAGAAAAAAAATGCAGGACATAGCGGACGGTCCCCTTAAATCATGCTCTATTAAAGGACAAGAAATTGTTCTCCTATTAAATGACGAGTGTTTGTATTCACATTGGAGCAAACAAAAATTAAGTACATGGTGTAGTTTGTGTCCAAATACAGGAAGGCATTTAAAATAAACAATTCCAAGCACAGGATGTGAATAGCAAAATGTTCATTAGACCTATCAGTTAGCACTTGCAAAATATCCAGTCTTTGCATACTAACCTAAAATTGCAATCAACACTCAAGGAAATCTATTCCCAGTACAATATAAAATTGGGAATGTTTAAAGAAGTTAATTACGCTTTTTCATTTATTTTGGCATGTTACAAATATTCTTTTTTTTTCATGGTTTATGAAATTGATAATTCAGTAATCTTCTATACTCTCAAAACAGAGTTTTCAACCACCTTCCTGACTTTGGGTAGCTATTTCACGTGCACAGATGCAACAAACAAAAGTAGACATATAATGTAAAGAAACATGAAAACAGTACATAAATAAATGATGACCATGTACTATGAAAAACGCTCACTTGAAGAGAATAGATTATGTTTCTCACAAGGTTAAGAGGTCCTAAAGGAATTTCAACACTTTCTATGCCAATATTGGAAAATCGAATAATGTTACTATAAAATGTTTATGCACTAGTAAATATGTCAAGTCCTCGAGACAGCAAATTTGAGATGCCTTAATGTGTAAAAATACCAGTATATAGTAATAAAAAAAAAGTTATAAAATATATCTTCTTTTGTACATGGTTGATTTGCAGTGTTTTAAAATTCCTTAATTATACCCTTTATGGTATTCAAATGCATAAAAAACAAAGTTAAAATGAAAGTTCTATAGCAAATATACAGAAAGTACAAAGTAACTAAAATTATCCAACAGTCCAATGCATGTAACACTATAAAGTAAATATGACAAGAAAATATATTACTTTGTCAATAAAAATAAATTTTGTTCTCAATATCTGTAATTCTATGCTATATACACACTTCAGAACAAAGTAATCGATCAGTAAAGACTGAACTGTATCAACACTATAGCCACATGAAACTGTGGATTCCTTTAAAAACAAATTAATAACATGACCTTCCTAGAAGAAAGGGGAAAGAAAAAAAAAATGCTCACCCAAGTAGCTAGTTATACAGTTGGAAATGGTCCTTAAATTACAAGTTCATGAAAACAGTAATAGGAAGAATAAGATTTTTGCATTACTCAGTCAGCACCATCCTTCATATGAATGTGCACATTAAAAAATTATAAAAAGAAAATTTATAGTATGTAGTCTAACAATAACCAACAACCAAACTTTATAAAATTATAAAATTTGCAAGTATAATCACATATTGCAATGATCATAGCACCCTTTCCATCATTCAAAACAATATTGCTTCATAAAATCACCAGACAAATGCACTTCCAATAAATATCAATCTTTAAATTCCATTACAGATTCACTCAAAGCTTCCATATTAATACACAAGCTAAATGGCAGTATAGTTCATGGCGGCCAGCGTCACTGATTATGAACATCCCCATCCACGTTAAAATGGTGCAAAACTAGTTGGGAATCGTAATGGATGAGAACTAGCAATGAGGCTAGCAGCATGGGTCCAGCCCATTCGAGTATAGGCATCAGTCAATTTTGCCTCGTTATCACGGGTCCACTTCTCTTCACACTGCCGTAAAACTATGCGGGATGATAATCCATAAAATTCTCGTACTTGATAATAACTGGCAAAAAATGAATTAACCTGAAAAAAATACACGAGTTTAGAAATACTTTTAAAAATCACAACACCTAGAAATCTAATTTCCTTTAGACATGTCATATTCTGTATATTAAGAGATTTAAAAACTTGAAACAGACAAACAAATATGTGAGAACAGCATTAATTATTTCTGGAATCCAGTTCTAAAAATCCTTAGGATTACACATTACTAATTAACATTGAGCTGGAATAGATTGTCACTTAAGGTGAAGGGAAGTCACTCCAACACTAAAGTATGATCAAGTTGGGAAATATCATTATTTTCCAGAAATTCTGAAAATAAACTTGCAAGCTGTTTCCTCTGATTTCACAATTATGCTCAACAAATAAGTGGTCAGAATAACCAAGATGCCAGCTGTCCCTAGCAACTTATTCTGTACTTGGGCTGGCATTCACAAAAATCCACCAGAACAAATCATTTCAATAGAAGGAATTATTGGATTGGATGTAATTTATGGATTTGGGCTATAGCACGGCACTGGACCCTGTGACATTCAGCATCAAAGTGTCTATCAGATAAAACCACATAATTAGTTAAGATAGAAGTTGGACAGCAACATGAAAGAATGAAAGTAAATATAGAGTTAAAGTAATAGGATATGATCCAAGTGCAGCTTGGGACCGAAGGAATGCTGCAAAGACCCTTAATGCCTACAGTCCAATGTGCGGTGTGAGATGCACAGACACCCAAGACCTTTAGAAAAGCATAAAATGTAGCAACTATAGTCATGAATGTACAGTCTATTTCTCTGCCAACGTTAATACACTATACAATTAAGATAAAACTTTTTTTAATAACTACTGTACTGTTTAGAGTATAAAACTAAGCATATGAGATTGATCTCAGCTTTGGTGTTAATAATCAGGCAGTACGTAATTAAAAAATAAAACACTTTTATAAACTGAAATACCACAATTTTAAAAAAATAATTTGCATTTTTTCTTGTTATACAAACCAGTCATGTATAGTGGTTTACTCCATTGTTGCTTTTCCACGACCAAAATTTTAAGACACTGTGGGATTCTGGTAACTATATGGTTACCAACTATCTCACCCACTCCCGTCGGAAGCGGCTGGGGCAGGAGCAGTCCTTATAAGTTATAAGCTAACTGCCCTAGTCGGTCAGGGTAATAAACTGCTCAGGTCATCAGGTCCTCCTTTTTCACCATCATCAATAGTAATATTTAAGTTCGATCTCTGTTTGATCCCTTGCCGAGAGGTTCAAAGGATGTCCTCTTTAGACATCACAAAATGACAACTTTGGAAGTAATTTGTATTTTTCCGAACAATAAAAACCTGTAGCTATTTAATAGGGATTATCTTTTGCCGAAGCTGGAAGACTAGCCATTAAGACTTTAATGCGAGGTGACAACCACCCAACCACTAGGAGAGGGGTAGTCACTCTTGCATCAGTGAAACAAAGTCACTTTTTTATTGCAGGCAGGACCTATGAGGAATAGGTGATGGCCGGGCAATTTATATATCTACAGGTTTGTACATACATACATATACCAAAGGCACTTCCCCCAATTTTGGGGGGTAGCCGACATCAACAAATGAAACAAAACAAAAAAGGGGACCTCTACTCTCTACGTTCCTCCAGCCTAACCAGGGACTCAACCGAGTTCAGCTGGTACTGCTAGGGTGCCACAGCCCAACCTCCCACATTATCCACCACAGATGAAGCTTCATAATGCTGAATCCCCTACTGCTGCTACCTCCGCGGTCATCTAAGGCACCGGAGGAAGCAGCAGGGCCTACCGGAACTGCGTCACAATCGCTCGCCATTCATTCCTATTTCTTGCACGCTCTCTTGCCTCTCTCACATCTATCCTCCTATCACCCAGAGCTTTCTTCACACCATCCATCCACCCAAACCTTGGCCTTCCTCTTGTACTTCTCCCATCAACTCTTGCATTCATCACCTTCTTTAGCAGACAGCCATTTTCCATTCTCTCAACATGGACAAACCACCTCAACACATTCATATCCACTCTAGCCGCTAACTCATTTCTTACACCCGTTCTCTCCCTCACCACTTCGTTCCTAACCCTATCTACTCGAGATACACCAGCCATACTCCTTAGACACTTCATCTCAAACACATTCAATTTCTGTCTCTCCATCACTTTCATTCCCCACAACTCCGATCCATACATCACAGTTGGTACAATCACTTTCCCATATAGAACTCTCTTTACATTCATGCCCAACCCTCTATTTTTTACTACTCCCTTAACTGCCCCCAACACTTTGCAACCTTCATTCACTCTCTGACGTACATCTGCTTCCACTCCACCATTTGCTGCAACAACAGACCCCAAGTACTTAAACTGATCCACCTCCTCAAGTAACTCTCCATTCAACATGACATTCAACCTTGCACCACCTTCCCTTCTCGTACATCTCATAACCTTACTCTTACCCACATTAACTCTCAACTTCCTTCTCTCTCACACCCTTCCAAATTCTGTCACTAGTCGGTCAAGCTTCTCTTCTGTGTCTGCTACCAGTACAGGTTGGTATCGTTAGGAAAAATAAAAATTACTTCCAAATTAGTAATTTATTCAGACACTAAACAAACCTTGCGCTATCTAATGGGGATGACTCGCCCGTTAGTTGGGTGAAAGTCCGACCACTGGATTGGCCACTGACCCTGGTTTTTACCTGTACAGGTTTACACTGTATCTGGGAAAAACCTTGACAACTTGCTAAAAGGAAAGCATTGTATAATGCGCTGATAGTGGCCTGAGCAAGTTGTTTGCTTGTGAGGAACTATCAATGTGACTATCTAGGTAGGAATATTTAGAGTTAAAAATAGGAAAGTTAAATCAAACAAAGTTTCCAAACACCAACCTTGCGAGGAGTATCAGGGATGTGTACAAGTATGATATCTATACTGTACTAGGTTACACAAGGGAAACTGTTATTACCTGCAGATAGGCAAGGCCAGCGTGCAGACACATGGTGCTGTTCAAGGGAGAAGATGACAGAAAAGAAAAGAGCCAGTCATTCTTGTACATTCACCCTACATTAATCACAGGTAACCTATACCTCAACCCTCTGCTACTTGTACATCAAGGAGCCTGAGGTATTTTACACCACTTGGTGTGCAGCCACCACAGAACCAACGAAACACATTTCCATGTTCCTCTGAGTCACATCTCGCAGGTAGTAGGCAGTGAAGGTTGTTTGATGCTTCCACACATCTTCTTGTAACACCTGTTTTACAGAATAGTTACACCTGAATGCCAAGGACATGCTTATGGCCAACTTCATGAGCAGTAGGAGGGCCTGGTCAATGACCGTGCAAATCTAAGCCGAGATGGTGTTTTTATTGACCCTCCTCTTGACCTTCCCCATGCTGACAGAGAGTTCTGACACTCGGGGGGCGAGCTGCTGCAGTGCGTTTAAGCTCTATTACGAGCTCCAGAAAGTCCGGAAACCACTCAGCGTGATGCCACAGCAGAGCTATTAGCGTCATAAATAGACTGTTGGATGCTCTGGTCTTGTTGAGCACCCTTCTCATCAGACAAAAAGGGGGAAAGGCGTACACGTCGATTTTGTCCCACCATTGTTGGAGTGCATCTTGCTAGAGAGCCTGAGGGTCTGAGACTGGGGAACAGTATAGAAGGAGCCTAAGTTCAGGGATGTCACGAACAGGTTCAAAGTCGGGTAACCCCACAAAATCAGGACTTTGTTGGCCACTAGATTATTCAAAGACCATTCAGAGCCCACTACCCGAGTCGCTCTGCTCAGATTGTCTGCGAGCACATTCCTCTTGCCTGGAATAAAGTGAACTGATACGGACACCAAATTTTCTTCTGTCCTTCTCAACATCTCTCCACTTCTAGATGGCATAAGGGCTGTTTGTTTACATACGCCACTACTGTGGTGTTATCACTCATCACCACTACAGAGTGACCTGCCTGGAACAGTTTTAAGAGCTAGAAAAGCTGCTCTCATCTTCAAAAGATTTATGTGCTGGTACCTTTTGGACTCTGACCATAGCCCAGAGGATGTGTGGTGCAGCATGTGGGACCCCCACCTTTCTTTTGATGTGCCTGTATCTATAAAGCATAAATTCCAGGGGAGGGACAAGAAGGTCTGTCCCTCTGTGAAGTTCTATTCCATCACCACCACTGAAGATCTGTCATTTGCTCCTGTCCAATAGGGATAAGCGTAAACAGTGAGCTGGAGTGCTGGCTCTACCTGGATTTCAGCCGCCACTGGAGGGATTGAATCCTGAGGTGACCGTTGGGCACTAGACGGACCACGGATGCTAGGTGACCAAGGAGACAACCACTGTTGGGCTGGAAGCTCTTTTCATCTGAGGAAGGGGTTGTACCTCCCTTGGCCTCTGTACTCTGTCGTTTAATGTTAACACTTACTGAAGTTTGGTGTCTATTATCATACCCAGATACACCAGTCTTTGAGAGGGGAGCAGTGCTAACTTCAAAATTTATCACGATCCCTAGATCTTGGCAAAACTAGAACAGCCTGTCTCGGTGTTGAAGAAGGGGTTGCCACCAAGTCTGCTGGAAGCAGCCAATCGTCAAGATATCTTAGGAGAAAAATGCCGATTCTGCAAGCCCAGGATGACACTAGGGCGAACACTCTAAGCAGATCCGAGGTGCTGTCTAAAGGCCAAAACACAGCAGTTTTAATTGGTATTGCCCGTTTTCGTGTACAATACGAAGATACTTCCTTGAAGAGGGATGGATTGGGATCTGGAAGTATGCATATTTGTGGTCCAGTGTGCACCTCAAGTCCTGAGGCCTTACTGCTTGAATAATCAAGTTTGCTGTCTTCATCCTGAATGGGGTTCTAAATGGGGTTTATAAGACGAACTTGTTCAGGGCTGAGAGATCGATGACTGGTCTCCAGCCTCCAGACGCCTTTTCACAAGAAAGAAGCCTGGAGAACCGTCGAGGACCTCTTGGTAAGCGCCCTTCTCCAACATGGACGGGCCAGCTACTTTGCGAATCCCTTTGCATAGTCCAACAAAAAGGTGAGGTTGAGCGAACAGATGCAGTACTGCCGATGGACGAGCTCTAGTGACCTGTTGCGTGGACTTCCTCTCCTTCTCTCAACTCAAAAAGTTTTCTTGATATGCAATCCTTCCTACTGGGAGAGGGAGAGAAGTGAAGGGAGATAAGATGACTTGCCTCTTCTGACAAGGAGAAAATAAAAGTGTACGTTCATCGTGAGTGGGACTGGTGACACATCCTCTCTATTCCTCTGGTTCCAGTCCTGCATTCCTGGGAGAACATGAGGGAGGTTGAGGATGGCATGCTAATCTAAGCATTAGCGACGCATGAGGAATAAGTTGTGTGGCGATTCAAGCCGTGACGAGGGGGATACCCAGGACCACTTCTTGCTCACTAGGTCCATGGTGGAAAAAATGAGAACCTGGCACCAATTTGCATCACCCAATAAGCTGATGTCGTACTCGTCCTTTTCACCTTGAAGCGATGAACATCCCGGGATATGAACATAACATATTTCCCATGTCGTAAGACGCTACATGTGGCAAGATGCACCCTATAATTAGAAAAGCAGTTTTGGGTAAAAAAAGAAAAGAGAGGATTTTACAAGCTATCTTAACCCTTTTATCCCCAGGCTATTTGGAACTTTCCAACCCTTAACCGCCAGGCATTTTTTTTTTTTCAAGCGCATTTTGCAATATATATATATATTTTAAATTACTCTAACAGCCTTAATTTTCATCATAGAGAGGTCAGGTTGGTCTCATTCTTTTGGAAAATGCCTGAAGTTTCTCGTAAAGTTATCAAAAATATGCAAAAAAAAAAAAAAGGTAAATAGCAGTTTTTTGCAAGGACGTACCAGTACGTCCATGGAGTAAAGGGATGAGTTTTGTGAAACGTACCAGTACGTCTATTGGGGGTAAAAGGGTTAACAGCAATTCTTAGTCAGCGACTCGACAGTGGGATTTTTTGTCCGACAGTAAATTTTCATAATTTGGGTGTACAGGTAGCCGTCAACTTACTTTGACTTTGGTGACTTATGACTGTTCGACTTTATGACCATTTTCTCACTGTTATGACGTCAAGTCTGTCGGAAATAGTACTCTAACAGGACACACATTTCCTTTTTAAAATTGAACTAATTTCTCTTGGTAAGTTAATATATCCTTTGATAGATAATATACAGAATCTATTTTAAATAAATACATTAAGAAAACTTTTACCATCTCTCAAGTTCACATATTTTGCAAGTCATTCTTTGCCGAGTTCACATCAAGTCTGGTGACGTTATATTTCTGGAGGAAGGCAAATGGCAAATCATGTGATTTCCTTTCGATGCTTTACTGAACAATTAGTATTCCGATCATAGACACATCGAATAGTGATACGAAGAATTTCTAGTTGAAGTCTTAAGAAGTATGAAGATTTAATAATGAAGTAAAAATTGACATACAGTAGGAAATTTAAAAATGAACTACCCGTATAAAAGAGAGAGAGAGAATGTATTCATAAACTACAGTATATACTCTAAAGTTCATGACTTCAGTATATTATATACTCACTTATCATGCGAGTTAAGAAATAGAAACATAACGAGTTATAATATTTTCCATTGTTTACGTTTTTAACTTGATCGACACATCCTTCTATGCTTTCCAAGAGCTGGTGAAGAAGAAACACAAGGACTAGCCTGCAGAAGAAAGGATAGGATCATCCACTTCCCTTGCTGTCTTAGAAGGCAGGCAACCTCTCCATCGTCTTCCTATTTCTACCGTAGCATGCCCATTGGTCCTTCAGCAAGTCCTTGCATTCTTGGCAAGTAGAAGATATAGACCACTGTCAATAACTGCATGGAGGCCACAATTCGAGTGAAAGTCAACTTTGTGGTGGCTTATGAAGTGCCATACCATTGATCAATATGGCCAGGGCACTGTGACATCTCATGGAACTGCTCCATGATAAAAAAAAAACATGCACACTACACACACACACACACAAAAAGGGACTAGAATGGGCACGCATGAAAATAGGTTTATCCTCCTCTCTCCCTCACACACTGCTAGTCTCCCACACTATATATTTTGTTTCTTCCAACTGGAAAAACGGAGCTGATCTTACTCTTACTTAATGGACGAGGGTTTGAATTTGTATTGGAACAAATAACAGTAGTACTAGAACCTTCTGGAGGTTTGACAATAAGCTTTGATGCAATTCCTACAAATAGGTTTAATGTATTTCATTGATACTAATATACTGTACCAATCCTTAATAATATAGGGCTCACTTGGAGAAACAAATATATAATAGAAGACAAACCTTAGAATCCGTTGCCTCGACAAACTTTAAAATATCTGTGGCAATACTATCTAACAGTTCCAGCGTCTCTTGTGGTCGCTCATTGACCGGAAGCTGTAGGAAGTCTGAACACATAGCACTTCCTTGTCGTGATAAGGCTTCCAATAATGTATTCCGTTGTTTATCCATCTATAACCAAATTATGAAATTATTTCTTTAGAATGAAACAGAACTCTGATTAAACTATAGTTCTAATTTCTAAGCAACGAATTCACAAATGTAAAACTATATCATTCAAAATATATTTTTGAAAATCTAACCTATGGTTGAACATTTTTTTGAAAATATAACCTATAGTTTAACTTTTTTTCTTAAGTAAACACTACATAAAACATGTTACATTGAACAATAAGTCATAAACATCTAATTTCCTTTGGCTTTTTCTCTATAACTAAATTTATTGAGTTAAATAAAGGCTTTCCAAAAATAATTTTTAAACTGATCATTTGCAGTAAACATTAAATGCCATCTAAAACTTACCTGTGTCTTTATCTTTGCGGCATCAGAACGAGTGTCTGTTTTTGTACCATAGAAAGCTAGGAGAGGGGCTGTATCTACTGCAGACACAATCTGTTTAGCTTGGGCAATAACCAAAGCCCTATTTTGTGCACCACCTGCATCAAGAGCTTGCAGTCTGGCCAACTGGGCAGCAAGATGGTCTGGATGGGTTGCCATCACCTCACGGTGAATTTGTTCACCACTCTCGCTGTCTGTTTTTTAAAATAGTTTATCTTTAGTATCTAAATTTTTTACATAAACAAACTCTAACTAAAAGACACTCACAAAATTTAACAGTAATATATATACCCATTGTAGGTTATTACATTATCGTCAACATATGCTTTGATACATCTGATAGCTTTTCTTAACAGCCTTGAAAATATATGAAACAAAACAAAATTTAACGACCAAGAAAGTCTGAACACATAGCACTTCCTTGTCGTGATAAGGCTTCCAATAATGCATTCCATTTTTTATCCATCTAAAACCAAAATATGAAATTATTTCAGCTTGGCCCATTAGTGACAGAATTTGGAAAGGTGTGTGAGAGAAGGAAGTTGAGAGTTAATGTGGGTAAGAGTAAGGTTATGAGATGTACGAGAAGGGAAGGTGGTGCGCGGTTGAATGTCATGTTGAATGGAGAGTTACTTGAGGAGGTGGATCAGTTTAAGTACTTGGGGTTTGTTGTTGCAGCAAATGGTGGAGTGGAAGCAGATGTACGTCAGAGAGTGAATGAAGGATACAAAGTGTTGGGGGCAGTTAAGTGAGTAGTAAGAAATAGAGGGTTGGGCATGAATGTAAAGAGTTCTGTATGAGAAAGTGATAGTACCAACTGTGATGTATGGATTGGAGTTGTGGGGAATGAAAGTGACGGAGAGACAGAAATTGAATGCGTCTGAGATGAAGTGTCTAAGGAGTATGCCTGGTGTATCTCGAGTAGATAGGGTTAGGAACGAAGTAGTGAGGTTGAGAACGGGTGTAAGAAATGAGTTAGCAGCTAGAGTGGATATGAATGTGTTGAGGTGGTTTGGCCATGTTGAGAGAATGGAAAATGGCTGTCTGCTAAAGAAGGTGATGAATGCTAGAGTTGATGGGAGAAGTCCAAGAGGAAGGCCAAGGTTTGGGTGGATGGATGGAGTGAAGGAAGCTCTGGGTGATAGGAGGATAGATGTGAGAGAGGTAAGAGAGTGTGCTAGAAATGGGAATGAATGGCGAGCGATTGTGACGCAGTTCCAGTAGGCCCTGTTGCTTCCTCCGGTGCCTTGGAAGACCGCGGAGGTAGCAGCAGTAGGGGATTCAGCGTTAATGAAGCTTCATCTGTGGTGGATAACGGGGGAGGGTGGGGTGTGGCACCCTAGCAGTACCAGCCAAACTCGGTTGAGTCCCTTGTCAGGCTGGGAGGAACGTAGAGAGGAGAGGTCCCCTTTTTTATTTCATTTGTTTGATGTCGGCTACCCCCCAAAATTGGGGGAAGTGCCTTGGTATATGTATGTATGTAAGAAAGGATAATTTAATTTTACTAACAAGTGACACTTTGAAGGATTTGTTTTTAAAACCTTAACTGAAAATTGAAGGTTAGGAGAGGTTGTAGTAGTTAGCCAGATATTTGGTTAGAGTTTTGAGTGTGAATAAAAAGTAAAGCACAAGATAGGAGAAATACAGAATATAGCAGGGATACTTGTAATTAAGAAATCTACAACTTAATATTTTAAGGAGTAATTCATACAATAAATGGACCAAATTATCTCTGTACTAAGATAATGAAAGAGGCTGTCATTGAAGCCCAAGTTAATCATGCTACCCACTATGGCAATATATTAAGAATGTGAAGACATTAGTAATCTCTAACCACTTCTTATAACTACAGTATATCATGGAATAAGATATGATGCATATTTTAAGTCACAAAAGAAGTTCAAGTTTGACTATTTTATGCTTACATTTTCTCATTATGCATATAACCTTGTGAATCTAAAACAACTTTCTACAATTCCTAATCTCTTTGCTATTTTAAAGAATATATCACAAAAAAGGTGATCCTAGTTGAGGAAACTAATTTACAATATTGGTTGGATAAAACCAACAGTTCAAAGGTTTGACACAATCAACAGTTAATCTATGCATAATATTTGGTCTCTTCATTTCATTTTAAAGGTTACTGATGAGCAATAGAGGAAAGGGACACGACACTGACGAAATCCACAAATAATCAATGCCAAAGTTCCCTCAACATCCAAGCTAGGACCAGGCAATGGAACCTGATTGCTGATGAATGTAGATAGACTTACAAGCTCACCCCTGGGACCCCATCTCTAGTTCACAAGGAGTGAGATTTTGGACACTACTGGAAATTATCAGATTTGTGCAGGGCTCAAATTCCCAGGCTACAAAATGAAAATCAATTTTGTTTCCAATAGGTTACTACAACGCTCAGTAATTTTCTAAATCCACATTTTTTTTTTTTTTGATGAATAGAATATTTTTCATTTAGGGTTTTGGGAACAAAAGTAAAACCAAATTTTCTGAAGAAACAAGCAAATGCCAAAATACTCAGTAAGGGAAAACAGTATAATTTTCTAAATTTTTTCATTAAGAAACTAACTATCAGTAGTGTAAATATTAGACTAAAAAATATACTGTCAGATCTTAATATTCATGGGGTGTAAAGTAACATGCACACAAGCAAAAAGTTTAAAAATATGAGTATAATAGCTGCTCTCTTGATGACACTCCTAAAAAAACCCCATTTTCCTATATAACTATATACTGTTCTGTATATGATGTTATATAATTCTAATTAAATATCCCAAAATACTTATTTCTTATATTCGCAGGCTTCCCTTGAATATCAAACCCACAACTGCTAAAAGATAACTGTAGAGAGTGACACTGCAAGGTTTGTAAAACATTAAAAAATGGTAATGTGGTTAACCTTGGTTGTAAAGTGGGCTTTATTATGTGTGGTACTTTTAAACTACAATGGTTCCAAAGATCAGATGTTTGAAACCTATCTTAGCTTTACTGCTTCTTCATCTTTAAAATTTTAAAACTTCATGTGTAGCGATACCACAACTGTATTTTGAGTTCTGTGAAAAGTGCTACAGTATATGGAAAATATGCTCAGGTATAAAACCCTAATGTTTCACCAACATCTACACTGACCTTACTTCAAAAACTGATAAATATACAGATAACTAAAAAGACAAAACTGATTTACATATTACAGTACTGTATAAGTTTCCTTTACTTTCATTATAATATTTCAGCATGTTAACAGCTGAAAATTGTGCACAACAAATGCAATGATTTTGTGTTTGATTTTTAAATCATTATAATCTTCCACTCAATTTAATTCTAACTTATAATGTTCATAAAAAATAAGATGTTCAGATAAACACACCAAGTTTTCATAGCCCAATTAGAGTTTTTCATGGCAGCTTTTTTTAGGATTGTCAGAGGCTAATTCCTTACAAACTATAATTTTATGATCTCTTACCCAGTTTAGCTATCCAAGCTGTTTGTAGATCCCTCAGTGCTTCCAAATAATCAGCATGCGTCTTTGTCTCCTTCTTTTCCTCTGTTCCTGTAGCACTGCTGGCAGTGCTGCGTTTCTTACATGGCAGTTCCGTCACCACTACTCTTAATTGGTATTGATCCTTCAGGAAGGGAAAAATAGATGAGGTTAATAAACATAGTGATTTGTTAAATTTAATGTTGACAACTACTCAACTTGAAAATAGTGCAATATCTTATTTCAAATCATTAGAAAGTTATAAAAATTTATAAATATATAGAAGTTCCTAGTGGAGAACTCCATTGAACAGAAGAATGTTTCATAAAAGCAAAACTTTAGAAATTTCAAAGAACATCTAATAACTTGTTGCCTTTTCATAATTTTGATAAATATGCTTTTGATTGGTTTGCAAGAGTAGAAATAAAAACTATGTACATAAGGAACAGAAGAGAACATAACCTCAAAATATATTTTCACCAAGAAACACAGAATTTTAATTACAAAATTTCTTATCTTTATATTCATCGGATGTTCGTATTGCTGCTTCTCCTCAAGCTGTTAATAAATAATGACAGGCTTTTTTCCATTCTTAATTTTCTTTCTTTTCAATGAACATGCCCTTATGAAAGGAAGGAAAACAGTAGCAGCTAGAGGTAAATGATGCAGTACTGTCTCCGAGTCTCTCAGTCATGTTCAAAGTTTCCCAATTGTTTGAGATACTACCACTAGTGTTATGGGGCCCTTTGACTGGCCAGACAGTACTACATTGGATCTTTCTCTCTGGTTACGGTTCATTTTCCCTTTGCCCCCCCCCCCCACACACACACACCGAATAGTCTGGCCTATTCTTTACATATTCTCCTCTGTCTTCATACACTTGACAACACTGAGATTACCGAACATTTCTTCTTCACCCAAGGGGTTACTGCACTGTAATTGTTCAGAGGCTACTTTCCTCTTGGTAAGGGTAGATGAGACTCTTTAGCTATGGTAAGCAGCTCTTCTAGGACACTCCAATATCAAACCATTGTTTTCTAATCTTGGGTAGTGCCATAGCCTCTGTACCATGGTCTTCCACTGTCTTGGATTAGAGTTCTCTTGCTTTAAGGTACACTCAGGCACACTACTCTATCTTATCTCTCTAACTCTTGTTTTGTTAAAGTTTTTATGGTTTATATAAGAGGTGTTTATTTTAATGTTACTATTCTTAAAATATTTAATTCTTTCTTGTTTCCTTTCCTCACTGGCTATTTTCCCTGTTGGAGCCCTTGGGCTTATAGCATCCTGTTTTCCAACTAGGGTTGTAACTTAGCAATTAATAATAATAATAATAATATTAATAATACTTTTTTAAGAAATCTTTCCTTTTTCTGTTAGCAATTAGTGCATGGAGTTGGAAAGTGTAAGGGAAAAGCCAGGGAAGATCAGGCTAGTTGATCAAGTAGAGATGACGACAATAATGACACACTGTCCCCTTTAAACAATTCACATAATCAGCCAACTTTTGATAATGAGCAGCTTCATAGGCTCTTAACATTCAGAAGAAAGCAGTAACTCTGGTCCTACCTGCATTGTTGCCAAACATAACCCAACTCCCAAAGTTGAGCCTAATGTTAATAGTGTTTCAGGAAGGGTTCTGAAAGTTAGCTATGTAGTAGTATAGATCTGAAAGCCTCTCGCAGAGCTTTCAATTCTTTCATTACTTAAAACCATTCTTCTGCTAAACTCTTTCCATGCTACAATCCTAGTCACACTACAAGACAACTAAATTGTGCGGCAGAAGACTGGATGGGTAGTCTGGATCCTAATATCCCTACACTCAGGAATATAAGTGCTTGTAAACTATATCACATTGTTTAGGTGGATTGTTTGGCATATCGTATAATTCCCTTCAATCTTGTTGGGGTGAACAAAGTTTAAACTAAACTCAATAGCTTACTTCAGGTTTCATTTTGCTTGTAACCTTGCCCACTAGATCATACGTAAAGGGCAAATATGGAATTATTAGACCAGACTTAAAAACAAATGGGGAAACCTAATTTGGGAAAGAACAACTAATTCAGATAATCTACTCAAAAGTAAATATGTGATATGGTTAATCGGAATGAAAACTAACCATTTAAACCCTTTGTCTTAGTGGTACTATATGATTGAATTTTTTTTTTTTTTTTTTGGGGGGGGGGGTTATGAAATGGTATCTATAAAAATGTGAACACCTTGAAAACAATGATAGGGATATTACACTATCATGATACATTATGATCGTTCAAGGTTTCCTTTTCCTAGGGCTTGCCAGAGCTGGGGTTTCCTGTAGTAAATAAAAAAGTAGACCACTTTTTTATTTGAAAAGGACTAAGTACTATACTGTACCAATATTTGAAAAGGCATCACAAATGAAAAAAATTATAATTGGGACCAGCTTCTTCAAAAGTCCTAATTGCTATGAATTGCATTAACAATGTGGACTAAATGATCTATTAAAACCTAGTGCAAGTGCAGTATTCTGACAAAAATCTTGATAATGTAACCAAAAGAAAATAATTGAGATACTAAAAAGTAAAAAAGACAATTGCTAAAACATTTAAAGTTCATTATTATTATTACTTGCTAAGCTACAACTCTAGAGTTGGAAAGTAGAATGCTGTAAGTCCAATGGCTCCAATAGGGAAAGTAACCCAGCGAGGAAAGGAAATAAGGAAATAAAAAAAACAAGACAATGAATAAAAAAAAATATTTTAAGAACTGTCACATTGAAATAAATCTTCCAATAAAAAATATAAAAACTTCAATAAGACAAAAGGAAGAGAAATAAGAGAGAATAATATGCCCTAGAGTACCCTCAAGCAAGAGAACAACCCAAAGACAGTGGAGGACGATGGTACAGAGGCTATGGCACTACCCAAGACTAGAGAACAATGGTTTGATTTTGGAGTGTCCTCCTAGAAGAGCTGTTTACCTAAACTATAGTGTCTCTTTTACCATTACCAAGAGTAAAGTAGCCACTGAACATTAGCATTGCAGCAGTTAAGCCCCTTAAGTGAAGAATTTTTTGGTAATCTCAGTAATGTCAGCTGTACGAGGACAGAGGAGAATGTGGAAAAAATAGGCTAGACTATTCGGTGTATGTGTAAGCTGAGGAGAAATAAGCCAAAACCAGAGAGAGGGATCCAATGTAGAACTGTCTAGCCAGTCAAAGGACTCAATAACTCTCTGGCAGTAGTATCTTAAATGGGTGGCTGTTAAACACGTTTCATTTACAAAAACTATATGACTGCAACCTCTAGAGGGAAGTCCTACAAACAGAAGAACGGTATTAGGAGAACAATCCTATGTATGGGAACCAGAATATTTCTTCCTCCCTTTGTTAAACTCATTTACCAACAAAATTTGTTTAGAAAATTCATAAATTGAGCCCCAGGGACTAAAACCATGATGTATGTATCAGGTAATTAATCTGCAGGATAGCAACAGTAGTACATGGTGAGTACCACTTAGTTTTACATCTCACAACAACTATGGAGATGAAGGTATGGAGCAATCGTAATAGTCCCAAACAGAAGAGCCCTTCAAACTGTCTATGAGTGATGTCTTTCAAACTCAAATGAGGTACAGTGGCGGCTCCCATGTTCCTCCTTAAAGTATAGTGGTATTTAAAACTAAAGTGAATAGTTTCAAAAATCTTGAAATTTTGGGCAGCTGTATAGCGTTCAGCAAGAGAATGATAATGTTAACCAATAAAGATACAAAAAAATGTATGCATATACAGTATTCCAGAATATCTTGGTCATCTGGTCATCGTTATATTTCTTTCAAAGTGTAGTAGTGTACAGGATTTCGGGAAGCGGTAAAAGCAAGTACTGGTCAACTTACGCATTAGCAATGGAGCAAATCATGCTTTATGTAAAATCAAAAGTTTGTATTTATATACAATAACTCCTATATAACAAATATTTGCAGTAAAATATTCTAAAATATTTTCCAAAATATTCTAAAATATTTTCCCCTACTATATCTTACAGCATTGTAGTATTTATCTGCAATTCTTATACTATTCTGTAGTTTGTTTCATTTAACATTTACACAAAACAATAACTTTGATAATGATCTTCCTTCCAGATAATTTGTATTTACTTTTTTATTCAATTAACCCTTGAAATTAATCTAAACAATTGTAAACTGTTTATCAGATGAAACAACTTAACTCTGAAAATACAGAGATCCAAAATTTAATACTTAAACTACAAAATAACCTGAAATAACAAAAAAGGGTAAAATCAATCAATCAATACAGGTTAAGAATCCCTTATCAAGAATCTTTCAGACCAGAAGTGTTTCGGATTTTAGATTTTTTGGATTTCGGAATATCCCTATACTGACAGGTTCACATACCAACTATTTCATTGTTGAAAATATTAATATTCTTATTGATTTGATCACCTAAATTTTTCTGAAGTAGGTTTGAATACAAAGCACATTCTTATTTGCAACAGAATGTTTTTAAAGCTGCAATCGTCTACAAGTTTTGTAAACAAACCAATGACAATGGAATTTTTTCTTTGTTCCTTTGGTAATTTTAAAATATCATACCGTACATAACTGTTTACAAGACGCCACATGTAAAGGGCGAACCCCAAAATTTCCTTAAAAAAAGCATTTTTATTATATACTATGTGTAATTGGCGAATGGCAATTTCAAGGCTAGCCTAATGTTAAGACACTTTTATCATAAATCTTACCACACATTATAATCTTTATTGTTGTTACTGCTACATTTATTTTTTTAGTTTATAAAATATGCTGCATTTCTGTTTAAGAAAGTACTGTATAAGATTAAAAAAAAACTTATGAGTTAGAAAACTATGTTTACATTATTCACTCAATATTTACCTATCATATCTAACCTTCTTCCTCCTCCTCCCAATCAATATTTTGCATCTACGAAAAATTGTTTTATCTTTAATAAACTTGCCTTTACATACAACTATATAATTGTAATAAGTATACTGTTTATGATTTTAAGTCAATCCTTCCAAACTGCTATGTAAAATTCTTGATTGATAACTAGCAGTACAGTAGTTATTTGCTCTACTTATACCCAACTGCCACAACCCTAAAATGGCCAACAAGCATTTTTATACAGAAACTGCTGCTTACCTACTACCATGAATTTCAAGTTTTATTAAACATAGTTTTTTTCCCCCTTGTGTAAACTGTTTTTCCTGTATTACATGGTATATCATGCTGCAAAGGGAGGTCTCTCGGAATCTGTCAGGAGGTACAGAAGGTCCGGGAATTATTCCACAAGATGCCATAGCGGAACTACGAGTCATTGAGAGGTTCTTGGATTCTCTGGTCTTGTTGAGAACCCTTCTCATCAAACTGAGGGGAAAAGCATATACAGTGAAGTTTTCCAACCATTGTTGGAATCCATCTTGCCAGAGCGCCTGGGGATCCAGGACTGGGGAGCAGTAAAGCAGGAGCCTGAAGTTCAGGGATGTTGCAAACAGATCCACTGTCGGGGAACCTCACAAAGTCGAGACTTTGTTGACTACTAAATAATTCAAAGACCAATCAGAGCTAACTATCCGAGTTGCTCTACTCAGATTTTCCGCAAGGACATTCTGTTTGCCTGGAGTGAAGCAGGCTGATAGGGACACTGAGCAGTCCTCAGACCATCTTAGCATTTCCACTGCTAGATGGCATAGGGGCTGCGAAAAGCTAACACCTTGTTTTTTTACATAAGCCATTACTGTTGTGTTGTCACTAATCAATACCATAGAGTGACCAGCCAAAAACTGCTGGAACTGTTGGAGGGCTAGGAAGGCTGCCCCTATCTATTAAAAGATTTACATGCTGGTAACCTTTGGACTCGGACCACATCCGGGAGGCCATGTGGTGCAACATGTGGGGCCTCACCTTTCTTTTGACACATCTGAATAGATCATCGATTCTGGGAGAGGTACGAGAAGGTCGACCCCTCTGCGGAGGTTCTCGTCCGCCACCTATCACCTTAGGTCCGTCTGGTCTGCTGCTCGAGTCCCATGGGGACTATTGTGTCTGGGGAGTAGCTGTGCTGATTCCACCTGGACTTCAGCAGTCACTAAAGAGATCGAATTCTGAGGCAACCGCTGAGCACGAGACAGGCCAGGGACGATAGATGATACAAGAGATGCAACCACTGTTGGACAGGAAGGTCTTCTTGTCTGAGGAAGGGGCATGCTACCTTCCTCAGCCTCTGAATCCTATCATCTGATGAAAAAATTTTTCTAAGGTTGGTGTCTATGATTATACCGAGATATACCAGTCTTTGAAAGGGAAGCAGGGATGACTTCTCGAGATTTACCATGGTCCCCAGATCTTGGCAAAACTAGAGGAGTCTGTCTCAGTGCTGAAGAAGGGTTGCCACAAGTCTGCTAGGATCAGCCATTCATATCAAAGTACCTCAGGAGACGGATGCCGATCCTATGAGCCCAAGATGACACTAGGGTGAACACTCTTATGAACACTTGAGGGGCTGTAGAAAGACAGAAGTACAGCACCTTGAACTAGTATTGCATGTTGTCGTGTATGATCATTAGATACTTCCTTGAAGATGGATGGACTGGGATCTGGGGGTATTCGCCCTTGAGATCCAGTGTGCACATTCAATCCTGTGGTCTAACCGCTTGTCTGACCGTGTCAGCCATCTCCATGCTGAACGGAGTTTGTAAAACAAATTTGTTCAGGGTGGAGAGGGCGATGACGGGTCTCCAGCCTCCAGACGCATTGTTCACAAGAGTCGACTGCAGAAGCCTGTGGATCCGTCGGGGACCCATAGGAGAGCGCCCTTCTCCATCATGGTTTGGACTTTGGGGATCCCTTTGCATAGGAGGTCGATGGAACTGGAGGGAAAGATTGAATGAACGAGACGCAATACCCTAAACAAATCAAGTTGACTGTCCAGGGTTCTGTAATGTGCTGCAACCACCTATGCCAGTGGCATTGCAGGCATCCTCCCAATAGTGGACAATGGGAGGAATGCCCATCCTAGCAGGCGTGGCCTCGGCCACTCCTCCTACTCCCTCTTCCTCCTTCCTCCACGAGAAGAATTAAGAGCCCTTTTACTCCTTGGCAGGAAAGTGCTTCTTTGACACCTTAGATGAGGAGGATGTCCTAGATGTTGGCGGTTTGGTGGTCTGTGGCTGCTGCTTCTGAAGCACAAGGTAAGACCGAGATGTCAAGGCCCTATGGAGATGGGAGTCCTGGTTGGACTTCTTCCAGCACTCCACCGCCCGCTCAACCTCTTCCATCCTGAAAAAGAGGATCCACCAAGAGTGGGGTTTCTGAGTCTAGTTACTTCTGCTAGCAGGACCTGTTGATGGAACATTTCAATAACCAAGTCCCTGCACCCGAGAATCGTATTCGCCTACAGGTCGACCACCTGGTGGGCAAGAAACTCTATTGTACAGGTACCCAACAAGAGGAAGTTTTCCATAAACTTCCTTGTAGGTTCCTTAGACCAATCTTCCGTTTTAACAAGGTGTCACAGGGATCCCAACCATATGGCATACTTCACTACTTTCTCCATGACCGGACCTCAGATGCACAGAAGGAGACAGAGTCCAGATAACCTCTTAATGGAAACTCCTCTACAGTTGCAAGAACGGTGGCGGTAGGAGCTTTGAAGACGAGCCTGCATGGAGGGAACTGGAAGACCCGGTGATCTGGGCAAACGCCCTCTTCCGGGCACCCTTCAACCCCTTAGACCAAGGCAAAGTTGCACTGGCCTTGGAAGGTCGGCGAGTCCCATAAACGTGGTCAAGGACAGTGTCCTTGCCCTCTTGGGAGGGGAGGGAATCTTAGGGTTAGCTAACCCATTGATGGCCCTCATGCAGGCCTAGACCTGCTAGATGGCATACTCAGACTATTATTCTGCCTTTGTATGTTTAGGACTAGCAGCCCTGGGGAGATAGTCATCATCATGCTCGATATCATCATCCACCATCGAGCTGTCACCCATAGGAGCCCGTGGTAGGTCAGGATCATCACCTGTAAAGGCTTTGGGAGCGTCGCTTGCTGGAGTCTTAGTTGGTGCTACGGGAGTCCCTGGATATCTCCGGAGGAGATCTGGACACCCTAGATATCTCCTCAAACCCCTGATTGTATGAGGATGGAAGGTATCACCCAGAAGAGAAGTCTGGTTCATTCTCTTCTGCTTGGTCGTAAGCACCAGCATCAACTGAATATGTGAGAGGTCTTGTTGGAGCAGAGCCTCCACTTTTGCCGCTCCTCTCACCCTCTTGATGGGAGAGGAAAATCTTCAGGGATGAAGCCTTGGAAGGATCTGAGCCAGCTGCTTTGCATCTGGGGTTAGATGGAGGAGAGGATGAACTGGAGACCAACTTCACCAATGGGATCCTCGACGTACTTACGGCAATCTGGTCCGATAATGGAGAGGCTACATCAGAAACCGCTCGACGTACCTCCTTTACCAAGGCATCACACTATACCCCCGCCATTCCCAACCTAGGAAATACAGGGGTCTCGAGAGGAATGAAAGGAGATGGAGATAGTCTACTAGGAGACCGTGGCCTTGGAATCTGGAAAGAAGGGAAGTGAGGTCTCTTACCCGCAATTGGCCTGGCATGTCTTCTTGCTCTGGCTTGGAAGAGCAAGTAAAAGAAGAAGCAGTCTGAGCTTTTGAATTCCTACCAGGTGTAAGGAAAAGATACCCGACTTCCCCCATGCGGGCCTGGATGGACAGGAATAGGAGGCAGCCTCGGTCTAAGTGAGCGTTAAGACTGACGAGCAGGTTCATAAAGCTGGACTGCGTGGTGAGTAGATCCTGGAAGAAAGACGGTGATCGCGAGGTGGCGAGTGATGATCACTAGCTGGTGAGAGAGAATTGGGTGTTGGTAAGTGACAATCGCAAGCTGGCAAGTGACAGTCACTAAGAGGAGAGTGGCGATCATGAGAGCGTGAGCGACGATCATGAGATGGTGAGTGACAATCACGAGATGGTAAGTGACGATCACGAGATGGTGAGTGACGATCACGAGATGGTGAGTGACGATCACGAGATGGTGAGTGAAGAGGAACTGGCGAACGAAGAGGAGCTGGCAAACGACGAGGAGCTGGCAAACAACAAGGAGCAGCAGGCAAACGCCTAGTAGGAGATGAAGAACAACGAGAAGTTGGCAAGTAGCGATGACGAGCAGGAGAAAGACTATCACGAACAGCGATAACTTGACGTGTAACTGACGGTCACGAAGTGGGAAGTGATGGTAACAAGGTGATGAGTGACTGTCGGAGCTGGTGAGTGACGACCTCCAACAGGCGAGTGACAAGTAGCTGGAGAGTGACAGCCACTAACAGGCGAGTGACGAGTAGCTAGAGAGTGGTGACCATTAACAGGCGAGTGAAGACTACGCGCAAGGGAGTACTGTAGTCATTACAAGCCGAGACGTGGCGATCACAAACAGAAGAGTGACAATCACGAACAAGAGAGCCTAGAAGATCGTTAGTCTCTAGGATTGTCAGGGTAGTGTCTCCTGCCGAAGGGCGAAGGAGAACATCTAGAAGGGCGAAGAGGGGTATGTTTCCTCAACGAGTAGTAGTGATCCTTATGTTGGCGGGGGTTCCTGTCATCAACAGCATGAGTGCGAGGAGTTGGAGAGAATCTTTAGCAAGAGGGAGACATTCCGAAGGGCTGGACGTCTGTGGAGGCGGGGTGATGTCTGAAAGGTCTCTGCGCAGGAGTATCAAGGGAGGATCTCACTGGTGAACACCCGCAGGAGAAGAGTGCTTCAGACTTTGTTCCCCCTGAAGTCTGAGAAGACTCGGCAGAGTGAAGAGCACATTCTTCGGCAGCAGCAGCAACGGGTGACGGTGGCAGAACAACAATGTCGGAGGCAGGGGCGGCAGACACTCCATGGGCGTGAAGATCAGCACTCCTCGGCGAAAAGGCTTTGACCTTCGAGGAGGCTGGAGTCCTCCTCCTCTCAGCAACCAGCTGAAGAAGCTCCATCAATGCCTCCTTCGAAGGAGGACCGGACACACTCAAAGATGGCCAGATCTGAAAAACATCAGAAATAGAAAAGGAACCCCCCCAAAAGAGCTGCTTCTCTAGAGGAACCAACACTCCCTCGAACCCCGAGGTTGACCTGGTGTTACTTGGTCTACTCCCCTATTCAACAGTTCTCCAGAAGAAACAGATCGGGCAAGAGCTTCGGGAAGAGATTGAGGAGTTAAGGAAGAAGTCTGACGTTTCTTCAACTTCGAGGAAGAACCTGAAGGCAAATAATTTCTCTTGGACTTCTTCTTATGCCAGCACCCAAATCTTTCTCACTAGGATGACGACCACTCCCACCATTTATCCCAGGTGTTATCCTGGTCACAAAGCCATCCTCGGCAGTCGATCATGGCGGAGGACATGAAGGTTGCGCAAGCGCGTCCTTCTGGCATCGGACAGGTCCGCATGTTGGACGGCAAAGAGAAACAACATGCACACCTATAAAGAAAAAGTAAGAAGAGGAAATAGGTAGTGAAAATGACAACACAAAAATAGTTGGAGAGACAAATGCCAATAACATCCGTTCTCGGCCGAGTCAAATGCAAAAGTGATGAGGTAACACTTAGTGTGTGAGTGAGCTAGGTAGTAAATGCTCAATTAGTTTCTTGCCGATTTTTTTTATGTTGTAAGCTACTACCATTTCATCTTTTTATTTGAAAACATTATTGCACAAGCCACTGGATATTTCACATACATTAATGTTCTTTGGAGCCGAGATGTGAATGAACTCGAAAGTTTATTTATCTACTTTACTTTTATCTGCCACTGATGAGTGATATTTGATTGTTGGGAATTTTAGGTTTTTTTCTTCTTGATAATTGAAGGAAACTAAAGCAATAGCCAAATTAACTCAACAATTTTCAGCCTCAACAATACCATGCCAAAACATTATTGTGATTAGTTCATCTTGATCATTCATTATTCCCATAATAATTAGCTGCCGGATTATCCAGTCAAATTGTCGATGATATTTCTGATATCTCATAAATTGAAGATTATTTTCACCCTCACATTTTTGTATTAATAAACCAGTTTTAAATTAATAGAAAAGCAATTAAAATTATGACATACTTGCTAAAATCATACAATCAATGCTTAAAAGAAATACAGCACCAACCGCAAACTCCACATCTTCAAATCATTTTGGTTCCATGTAACTTTTATCTACTTTTCATCAACTTTCAGCACAGAACTTCAACCGTTTTCCTTTTATTTCTTTACATCATAGATGTTCTAATACCAAACTCATGTAGCTTTCGTTTCATCATCTTTTTGGTTTTAAATTAACAAATGCTCTCTCTGTCTCTTAACTTTTAGCCATTGGCCTACATCCTTGCTTTATCAATATTTTGAATCTACAACTATTTCAACCCACGGATAAAGGCCATAATCAGATTAAATAAGCATAGGGGATTATTATGTCAACTGCTAACATCAAAGTGATACCATGCAGTCATATGGCAAGTCACGTGAGAAATAGCTGTACATGATGGAACCCTCCTGGGACAGTCGATTTTTTTATCCTTTCAGATTTTGGAATCTTGGATAAAGGATTCTCAACCCATATAAGTAATCATATATACACTTCTCCCACCAAATATTTCAATAATTTAACAATGACCACTAATGCAAAGGACATCTAATCATGCAATGGGTTTGCTCTGAATATGTATGAGCACTTTTATGAATTTGTACTTGAACCTGACAACACCCAAAATTCATATCAGTTATATGGGGGGTGTTTATGATTTAATAACTATAAGAAAACTTTACACCAAAAAATAGGGTCACAAAAAAATGGACAGACTTTGCATATCTGTCATTAGTTTGATCATAAACTCCTGTTAACCTATTATATATGGCATAAACAAGTATAAATGATGGATATACTGTACCTACCTCTTATACACTGCACTGCTAAAACAGATAACTGAATCAACTTATTAATAATAAATTTTACATAAGCAAATTGAAGACTTATTGACTCTTGAATGGCCTACATGAAAGATATTTTTGAGTGAGTACAAATCTGGAGAGAGTTAAAAGCAGTTTGGCAGCTAAAAGACCAAAGAAAAGGGATGAAATACAACTGGTAGAAAAAAGATGAGTGGGGGGGAGGTGTCAAGGGATGGTGAATAGAACTTTTAGTACAATTATCAGAGGTAAAATCAAAACATGAAAGATTTTCATCAGTAAACTTCATTCTCCTCTTATGCACTCTTACTGGAAATGTATTTACTGGATACAGTGAACTTTGAATTGGGTAAGATGTGAACCTTAGGTTTTACAGAAAATTAGCTGCCTTCTTTTCAAATTGATGTAAAATTCATGAACCAAATAAGTGCACTCAAGTTTGTTGTCCAGTTTAAAAATAATTAAGAAAAATTTCCCTTGCAACAATACATGTACAAGTAAGAATAGCAAGATCTAAATGAGTATGTAAAAGTTGAAAAAATAATATGGCAAAGTTTTAACAATTTGAGACACGGCACAATAGTGACAAGAGGAAAATAGTTTACAGATAGAGCATATTTGTGCTCTTACCGGCATAGTACGTATGCGGCCAAACTTGTGGCTACTTACAGCTTTCCGAACAAGTTCATCCTTGGCAAACGACAGTGTACCCAATAGCGCTTGGCCAGGGGTCAGCCCTAAACCCTTTAGTGTCCTGAAAAGAAAAGAATTCAAATTTATACTAAAAATATTTCCCCCTCACCTACTTGGTTAGTCCCCGGCCCGGATAAGTCTTCATCTATAAAACATCTTTAAAACAGAAAACCTAAAGCATCAGATGTTATCAAATAGAATGATTGTAACCATTATGGCCAATTTTATGGTACTGGCTGGCATATCAAGAAGTAAATTCTGAAAGTTATAATAAATCTAAAGTAAAATATCTATTACCATACACTTGCAGAGTACTTTATACAAGGCATTAAGATAAATACCAAAACTCTTAAGGATACTTAGAAATGACATCACATAGGGTATCCTTAATATTGAAAGATAAAATGAAACCCAGACAGTCAAACTATTCGTCTTGAAAAATACTGTTCTTGAACAGCAGTAACACCCTGCCGCTTAAACATGAACTAAGGTGAGACTTTCTACTCTCAACTCGTAGATAAAGCTAGGACATTGCTTATTCACTAGCCAGGAGGCTATCCAAAACAACACGTATAGTAATCCTAATTTGGCTAGAATTCCAGAATACTTGACAATCAACAATTTATATCTAGTGGGTTGCTGTAATCTCAAGAAAATAGTATGAGATAGCCTTGTTTAGGTTATTGAAAAAGTATGCAACTACCTATACAGTAGATACTGTAATACCAATTTGCACAAAGAATTAATATTTCAAAGAACTTTTTATATCACCACCGTTGCAAATCAATTTCAGTCACTTTCCCAAAGCAATAGTTATTTATGAATTTCATAAAATTTAATTTTATCTTATCATCATTAGTCCAGCGTTATATTCTTTCATTATTGTCTTTATTCTACATTATGTTTGGTTGATTGTCTTTGTGCACACTTTGAGAGTCAGCGTCATGGTTCTCAATGTGTGTGTTTCCAAGAGCATTATTTTTCATTCTGATTATAACCACTTTTTAATTTTTTCCTTCTAGTAACAGTATAATTTTCTACTTTAAACAGAACTTTTTGGACTATTCCAATAAGCAATACACATTATAACTAAAGAGAAACAGATAATTTCTACCTCTATCCAGTCCTTTGTAATTTGTAAGTGCAACTGATAAGAATACCATTCATCAAACTGGAACAGATTAAAATCTACAGTACTCCACCTGCACTCAAACTTCTTTTTTCATATTGCTAAAACATAAAAACAAAAGTTTGTATTAGCATACGACAATATCTTCATTGAAAGCATTACATAGATTTAAATGCTTACTTGTCAGAAAGGCTAGGAGCTGTGAGGTAGATAGGCTGGACGGCACCAGTGTTCAATGTCAGGGAATGGGCCTTTTTACCAGATGCTACGGCTGCATTAAATGATGTGTATAGATCTAATTTAACCTGTAACCATAAAAAAATATGTTATAAAATTGGTTTTACTATGAAGTAACTTCTTCAATATAATACAAAAGAATTTATCACCCTTTGAAAAAACAATGTACTGTATATAGATCTAATTTAACTTGTAACCATGCACAAAAATATCTTAAAGGGTTTTTACTGTAAAGTAACTTTTTTGCCAATGTATCACAAATGAACTAAGTACTGTAATTAAAAGAGTATCATCCTATAATAAATGATGTGTATAGATTTAATTTAACCTGTAAAACTGCAAAAGTATTTAACATAGGGTTTTACTGTAAATTAACTTCTTCAACAATATAACACAAATGAACAAAGTAATAAAAAAAATGTATCATCCATTAAAATAAAAGTCGAGGTTTTTAGTAAGCTTCCATAATGTTAGTTTCCTGATAAATAGTCTAAGAAATTCACATGAAAGTGGTTACTTAGAGAAGAACTGACCACCTATTTATAAGATTTACATATATACATCTACACTCCAATAACACCGACTGACCAAACAACTGTACTTGTAAGAAAGCAATGCAAGGCAGAAAAGTATAGAGACAGTACTCCCTCATCACATAGCATTTCACCTATCGTCCCCTCAGTACATCATGAATTTATGAATATTTTGTACATATATTTATATTGAGGCCTCTTCTTTATATTGCAGGTTTCTAAAAGCAAACTTTTTTATATTTCATTAAAAATTGCCATTTCTGGGACTAAAAAATAATAAAGAAAATTACAGTAATACTGTATGCTGTATAATCATGGAACTTTCACATTGTGTGGCCACAAAATATTTCCCCCCATAAAACAATGTTTTATGTATCGTGTATCATTCAGGTTACTATCATGAGACCCGATTACAGTCGGCCCTCTTTCATCGGGGGTTCTTTCTTTGCGGTCTTGTTTTTTCGCGGCCAAGAACAATGCAATACCCATTAAATAAAAATTCTCATAAAAATTGCAATAAAATTCAAGCTGGGCGATGATTTCAAATAGCCTGCGTTCCTTTACACAGGAGCGTTACGTGCCACTTCCTATCTTTACGCCCAGCTGGTGCTAGCTCTCTGTACAGTGTATATCCATTTACTGAGGTAAAAAATTACAGCTATATTTAAAATAAACCAGATTTTGATTAAACTGGTGTTTCACTAACTGTATCAAATAGTAATGCATGTAAGTATCTTAGTATTGTACTTATAATTAAACACAGAGCGAATAATAATCTCATGCATTGTTTACATCCAAATCAACTGATCAACCCTGAGTAGTCCACCGTCAACCTTAATTTTCAGATCAATAGAGGGTTAGGCATGAATGTAGAGAGTTCTGTATGAGAAAGTGATTGTACCAACTGTGATGTATGGATCGGAGTTGTGGGGGGGAATATGAAAGTGACGGAGAGACAGAAATTGAATGTGTTCGAGATGAAGTGTCTGAGGGGTATGGCTGGTGTACCTCAATTAGATAGGGTTAGGAACGAAGTAGTGAGGGTCAGAAAGGGTGTAAGAAATTATTTAGCTTCTAGAGTGGATATAAATGTGGAGGTGGTTTGGCCATATTGAGAGAATGGAAAATGGCTGTCTACTAAAGAAGGTGATGAATGCAAGAATTGATGGGAGAAGTACAAGAGGAAGGCCAAAATTAGGGTGGATGGATGAAGAGAAGATAAATGTGAGAGGCAAGAGAGTGTGCTAGAAATAGGAATGAATGGCGAGCAATTGTGATGCAGTTCCAGGAGGTCCTGCTGCTCCTTCCGGTTGCCTTGAATGACCACAGAGGTAGCAGCAGTAGGGGATTCAGCGTTCTGAAGCTTCATTTGTGGTGGATAATGGCGGAGGGTGGGCTGTAGCACCCTAGCAGTACCAGCCAAACTCAGTTGAGTCCCTCGTCAGGCTGGGAGGCATATAGAGAGGAAAGGTCCCTTTTTTTCATTTGTTTGATGTTGGCTACCCCCCAAAATTTGGGCAAGTGTCTTGGTATATAGATAGATTTACTGTGCTAATCATCAGCTCAGGCACCACCTCGAGGCACGGGCCAGTGACTTTTTAGGTTTGGAGTTAGCCCACCCCATGCAGCATTTATTCACGAAAATCTCCTTTTTGAGCCTGTATCTGTAACCTAACTACTGCAAAGAGCGAGGGCCGACTGTAAAATAAACTAACACATTTTCTTTCACTTCTAGTTCAATAATTTGAAAAAGTAAACGATAATGATATAAGTATCGTTAGCGACAAATACGATGATAAACAATTGGATGTAAAACAGCCGTTTTCTTTGCATTTCAAATTCCATACAACAGTAAACAATTACCTAGTTGCTATAAATGATGTTAAGTATAATATGACTAATATATTACAGTATTACATGATACCTTATTCAGTTTATAAAAAGGTAAACCAAAATTAGATAAAGTAAATTTCAAAGGACAATTATTACTTAAACTATCACACATTTTAACATGTAAAGATATGACAAACTTGGAAGTAATTTGTATTTTTCCCAACTAAACAAACCTTGAGCTCTGTACATTAAGATATTTCGCCGAATACTGAAAACTAGCCAAAAGACTTTAGCGAGGTATAATTACCCACTACTAGTTAGATGGGGTAGACCAGTCACCCAGTTTGCACACTCACTGGTTGAGTTACGTCACTTTTTAAATTGAAGGCAGGACTTTCCAGCTCGAATACAAACCCTTTCCCTCTTTACAGTGGAGACTCACCCTTAGGTGGGTGAAGTCCTAAAATCAACTGGCTGGTTGCTGTCATAAAATGGTGGCATCGAGGGGAGGGATAACCCTTTCATGATACTAACTACAGTCCACTTGGCCTGGATAGCCAAAGGTGAAGATCTAACTAGGTCTCCAGACATCCTCTTTGTAACCTGTTGCAGAAAACTCTCAGAATACGAGCTAAAGTAATCCCTCACCTATGGCAGTTAATGGAATATTTTTGGAATACGTTCATTTTTTTTGTACATGTACGTATATATAACAACAATAAGTATATTAACCCTATAAATGCATATGTTATCATTAGAACATTAAAGAATCATGTAAATAAATATTGATAATATAAATTATATACTGTACATAAAGCAAAGTACTGTATTGTATAAATCCATATCCATCCATATACCAAGGCACTTCCCCCAATTTTGGGGGGTAGCCGACACCAACAATGAAACAAAACAAAAAGGGGGACCTCTACTCTCTAAGTTCCTTCAGCCTAATCAGGGACTCAACCGAGTTCAGCTGGTACTGCTATAAATACTGTAATATAAATACAGTATTTAATACATTACGTATACTGTATGTACATTTACATTTATACATAAATAATATAGAGTAAGTGTACATGTACAGTAGGGTCCCGAATTATCCGAGAATTTTGTCGATCAATGACCTCGTATAATGGAAAATCGCATATTTTGAAACACACAACTAACAGAAATAATTACATTTGGGCCATGGCAACCAGCAACTTGCCTATTCAAACGTGTTTACCAACCATTTCCAATACGTTCTATGCACTATACTGTATTATTTTATATCAAATTGTTCTTGTAAATAAATCAAACATTTAATATACTTTAAAAGTTCTAATAACTTAAAAAAAAAAGTTTTAAGTTACAACTAGGATGTGTGTAAACACCGTATATTTCCCGTTATAACATGACCCCAAATATAGACAAATTTTAATGTTTGTCATGTCTATTGTATAAGACAACTGGTGATAGCAAAACCATCACTGTATAGAGTAGCTTTTGTTGTATCGTTGAAAATCCTAAATTATCAAAATAAAGGAGATTTTATATCACAAGTTTCCTAAACACGCCAAAAAGCAAATGAAAAATGACGACCATTGTTTTGTTTACGTTTTCTCTGATCATAACGAAGAAAACTAACGCATTTACACATCTATGTATAGATTAGTTTACATGAGTTTTTGTTATTACCAATGTTGTTCTACTTAATTTTTTTCAGAACTTCAAAATAAATGAAAAAAAACGTTTTCCTTTAAGACGCTGCCTGAAACGGAAACCTTCCATTGTTTACTGTGCGCTCCATCTTCCATCACAATAAACAAACTAACGCATTAAACACACATGATCAAATGGTTAAACTATTGATATTAAAAACATTTAGTGAACATTATGTTATTACAAATATTTTACTTACCGTATCCATATAAATTCTAAATTCGTAGCAAAGCTGGAAAACTTATTTTCATACGTTTAATCAACAATAGCAAGAG
>NC_090759.1:13483183-13488919 GCF_036898095.1 Palaemon carinicauda | reverse complement strand
CAGATTTTTACGTAGTTTCCCCCTACTTCCATGTTCTATACTGTCCTGAATAACGGGAAATAACATGACCTGGGGGCATTGCCCAGGCAGGTCGCCCGTCTTTGAGAAGCTCTCCCCAGTAAGTTTTATGTAATGAACAAAACCACGAGGTCAGCGGGGCACTGCGGGGACGGTTGGGGGGGCCCTAAACCTAAAGTGTTTCTTCGGTAAGTATTGTTAGGAAAAATACAAATTACTTAAAATTTGTGATTTGTTCCGACACAGAGACTTACCTTGAAACACTTTATAGGAGACTTACACCTTAGGAGGGGGGAGTGCCCTTTAGCCCTGACCCCGATGGACAGTAGGGAAAACTACGTAAAAGACTCATTAAGTGTGATATAACACTTACCCTTCTGCAATATCTTCGTTGTGCTTGATATGGCGAATTTTCGTCTTGTGTAATGAGCGATATTTCTTGATGACGACTGACGGTACGAGAAAGATAGAAAAGGGGGGAAAATAGAACTCGGCTCCTTGTGTCTAGATACTTTATGTTTCGCGATTGAGCCTGGGGCTTGAGCCGTCAAACCGAATGCAGGGCTGAGATGACCGGCCCGATAGAAAACCCGTCCAGAGACTTTCTCGTACAGTCCTTGAGATAATGTGCGGTGAAGGTCGACTGGTTGGACCAAGTTCCCGCTCGAAGAACCTGCGCTACTGACATGTTCTTTTCGAACGTTAGAGAGGTGCTAATGCCCCGAACATCGTGAGCTCTGGGTTTCCCCGGTGTAGGAAGACCTTGTTTTAAGTAGGCTTGCGTGATCACTTTCCTGAGCCAGAACGAAACCGTATTTTTGGATATGTTTTTCTTTATTTTTCCCCATGAGACGAAGAGATTCTTGATAGACGGGCGGAGGTTTGCCGTTCTCTTAAGGTATTTCCTAATAGTCCTGACCGGGCATAATTTTAGGTCCTCCGGGTTTCCTTTATTCGGGATTGCCGGAATCGAAAAACTCTCAAACCTCGGATCCCACACCGAGGGGTTCTGAGTCTTGGCGACGAAGGATGTGACAAACTTAAAGGTTACTTCCTTCCATCCCCTAGTGTGTTCCACCTCGAATGACAGTCCGTGTAGCTCGCCCACCCTCTTAGCCGAGGCTAATGCTAGCAAGAAGACCGCCTTGAGCGTGAGATTCTTGTCATCAATGTCCTTTAAGGGCTCGAATGGTGGTTTCCGTAACATATCTAGGACTCGCGCCAAGTCCCAACTCGGGATTCTAGGGGCGGAAGGGGGGCATGATTGTTCGAACGCTCTGATAAGCATGGAGATATGCCTGGAGGAGCCGAGATCTATGCCCTTGAGAAGAAAGACTTGACCCAGGGCCGCCCGAACTCCCTTGATCGCTGGAACTGACATGTCTAACTTGTCCCTGAGATAAACCATGAAGTCGGCTATCACGGGCACTGACGCTTCCAAGGGCTCTAACTTCTTGTCCCTGCACCACTTCACGAATACCGCCCACTTAGACTGGTAGACGGCTGTGGATGATTTCCTCAGGTATAGCGACATCCTCCTGGCTGTCTTGCCGGAGTACCCTTGCTTCTTCAGGAGCCGCTGGATAATCTCCAGGCGTGAAGACGAAGGGCTTGCGGGTTTCTGTGAAACCGCTGAAAGTGAGGTTGTTTTAATAGGTCTGACCTGCCGGGTAGAGGCCAAGGAGGTAGGACGGTGAGGTTCCTTAGGTCCGCGAACCATTCTCTCTCCGGCCACCAAGGCGCTACCAAAGTCATCCTTAGGTTGGTTGCTGCTCTTACTCTGTTGAGGACCTGCCTTATCAGGGAGAAGGGGGGAAAGGCGTACACGTCCAGTCCGTCCCACTTGTGCTGAAAGGCGTCTTCCATTGCCGCCTTCGGATCTGGGACGGGAGAACAAAATACGGGGAGTTGCGCGTTCAACCTTGTTGCAAACAGATCCATTACCGGAGATCCCCACATCTGTATAATGTAGCTTGCCACTTGTGGGTGTGGGGACCATTCTGTTGCTACCACTTGCCCCACTCTGCTGAGGCCGTCTGCTAGGACGTTGTTCTTCCCTGGAATGAACCTTGCCGTCAGGATGACGTCCTTCTGTTCCGCCCATTTTAGGATTTGAAGGGCTAGTTCGCACAACTCTTTTGATCTCAGTCCCCCCTCCTTTTTCACGTAAGCCACCACCGTTGCATTGTCTGACATTAGGGCCACCGAATGCCCTCTCATGTCCTCCTCGAAGTGGTTGCAGGCTTCTTGGACCGCTCTCATTTCCAGGATATTTATGTGTAGGGATTTCTCCCCCTCTGACCACGCCCCCTTTGCTGTCTTTTCCCGGAGATGGGCTCCCCACCCGTCCTTCGATGCGTCCGTGAAGAGAAGAACCTCCGGAGGTTGGGAGGACAGTGGCATCCCCCTTAGGGTGTTCGACCGATCCTGCCACCATTCCAAGGCCTTCCTGGACTCCTGAAGGAGAGGGACCACAATGTCCGGGGAACTTTTCTGGTTCCAATGTTCTTTCAGGTTCCATTGAACCACCCTTAAGTTCTGTCTCCCGTGAGGTACCAGCTTCTCTAGGGACACCAGGTGCCCTACCAACCTTTGCCAATCCTGCGCTCTTCTGGGGCGACCCAGAAGGAAGGGCCGGAGCACTCGATCCAGGTTGTCCAGCCTTTCCGTGGTTGGGAATGCCTTGACCTGTAACGAATCCAGGACCATTCCAAGGTACGTCCTCCTGTTGGATGGGGTTAGCTGTGATTTCTCCAAGTTGACCACGATGCCCAGGGTCTTGCACAATTGAAGAAGATCTTCGCCCTGTTGTTTCAAGTCTTCCTTTGAGGATGAAAGGAGTAACCAGTCGTCCAGGTACCTGATGAGTCGAATGCCCCGTTCGTGGGCCCATATGGAGACCGTCGTAAAGACCCTCGTGAATACCTGGGGGGCTGTTGAAAGACCGAAGCATAGGGCCTTGAATTGTAACACCTGGGTACCCCACTTGACCCGGAGAAACTTCCTGCTCGACGGATGAATGGGCACTTGGAAGTAGGCGTCCTTGAGGTCTATAGAAATCATAAAGTCGCCCTCTCTCAAGGACGCCATGACCGTTCTTGGAGTGTCCATTTTGAAGGTCACCTTCCTGAGAAACCTGTTGAGGGCTGACAGGTCTATTACAGGTCTCCACCCTCCTGTCGCTTTTTCCACTAGGAACAGGCGGCTGTAGAACCCCGGACCCGGGAATGTCACTGTTTCTAAAGCTCCCTTCTGCAACAACGTCTTGACTTCTTCGTCCAACGCTGCCCTCTTCGCCAGGTCCTTGGGCACCAACCAGTCTGCCTGCGTTGCTGGAACTAGGGGGGGTGTCTCTTCCATGAAGGGGATCCTGTAGCCCTCCTTTAGTACTGTAACTGTCCACGGATCTGCTCCGTGGAGCTTCCATGCTTGCCAAGTGAGTCTGAGGCATCCCCCTACCTGAGGCTTGGGCAGGGGAGGGGTGCCTCCCATCTTATCTCCTACGGGAAGAACGGCCTGTTCTCCCCCTCCTGGAGGAGTAGAAAGAAGACCTATACGTTGGGGGGTTAGAAGATGAACCTCTTCGGGGGGGAACCACAGAGGAAGACCACTGTCCTGACGAGGGTTCCCTCCTTCCTTGAGTTGGTGTGGTACGCGCGGCCATGGGTGCTTCTGTCACTGGCCTCCTGAAGATGGGGCGGCGTGCCGCCTGTGGCTTCAGGGTAGGTAGCTCCCTCTTTTTGGCCAACTTCTCCACGACCTCTTCCGCCTTCTTCGTCGGAATAAGCTGCTCCCCCCAGACGGAGCAGGTCTTCAAGGCTTTAGCTTCCCTGTCAGGAATCTTAATGGGAAGGTTCTTGACTAGGGCGTCTCTTCTCCGGAGAATCCAATTTGCGGAGAGAGCCAAAGACTGAAAGGTCAGGAATTTAAGGGCGCGGCTACCTGACCCCAGCAACTCATTCAGAGCCTCCCGTTTTGCAGGTTCCATGGAGTCTGTAGGAATCTGGGTGCCTACTAGGGTGGTGGCCCACCAATCCAGCCAGGAGGCCACATTAACTAAGTCCTTGGACATCTCCTCCATCATTGCCGACTCGGAAGGGGAGAAGAAGGTAGATGCTGCCGATGCCCTCCCGTCGGAGATGCCCTGGCACAGGATGTCTATGGTTTCCTCGGTCTTGCACGCACCGGTCGGCCTATTTTCTAAAGAGTAGTATTTCGACTGCGACTTCAAACCCTGTAGGAGCTTTGCTGAGCTGTGAGCCCTGCAGGAGTCGCTATTGCGGGATATGACCTTATCAATGTGAGTCTTTCCAATCCCCACGTTACTGGCCTCAGGGAGAGAGAGAGAGGACTTTTTCTGGGCGGGGACCGCTATGAACTTGTTCAGGCCTGAAGTCCAGGGTTCTTCCTCTTGAGTGGCGGGTTCTATAAGGTTGTTATAACCCCTAATTAAGGCAAGGACTCTCCTGTACGCTGAGTCCTCCGTCACCGCCGACTCGCCCTCCCCTCCTTCCGACCGACGGGGCGAATCGTGATCTCGGTCTCTGCCGTGATGGCGGGGTCCACGGTTCCCTCTATCTTCGACGTCCGCTGTACCTCTCCTCTTCGTGGCCTTTTTCGGTGAAACGGTGTCCTCCGTGAGATAGATCGACGGAGGTGTCCTTCCCCTTCTGGGGTCTCGATGGGGAGACCTGTCGAGGCTGCCCGGCCTAGACGACGGCCCCCTGCGCTGGGCGGGATAAACGTCTCCAGGACGGGTCTTAGGCCTGTAAGATGTAGCCCTTCGCTCATCTGGTGACTCCCTGACGCGGGACGTGGAAGTCCTTCTAGGGGGACTGTCTCCTGCCCGCTCATGTGTCGAACCAATAGGTTTGGAACAGACTTTAAAATTGTTCTCTGGGACAAACACCCACGTCCCTTTCGGAGAGACTGGTCTCCTGCTTTTGGGTGTAGGGGAACGGGGCCTCATCCTGTCCCGAGATCCTGTGGGAGACCGCGAAGGGGAGTTCCTCCGCACAGACCGACCTCGTTTCCGCGTCCCTACTGGGGGGGATGTTCTCCTGCTTTTGGATGTAGGGGAACGGGGACTCATCCTGTCCCGAGATCCTGTGGGAGACCGCGAAGGGGAGTTCCTCCGCACAGACCGACCTCTTTTCCACGTCCCTACTTGGGGAGTTGTTCTCCTGCTTTTGGGAGGAGGGGAACTGGGACTCACCCTGTCCCGAGATCTTGTGGGAGACCGCAAAGGGGAGTTCCTCCGCACCGACCGATCTCGTTTCCTCCTCTGTCGTCTCCTCCGTTCACTGCTTGACGAATCCGAAGAGTCACGTCCTGACGAGAAAGACTGACCTCCGTATCGTGACCTAGCACGTGACTGCGTTTTCTTGGGGCTACGCCGTACCCCTGACGGAGAAGGAATGGGGAGACTCTCCTGTAGCGAAGTCTTCGGCGGCAACCATCCCGACGGGCCCGCCAAACCGGGGAAGGCCCCGCCAAGGCCTTCCTCCATGTCCAGTGGGGACCTCATCGGAGTCCTCGGCACGTCCCAAGCCAATGGATCTTCTTGCGGGGACTCCTCTCTGCCGACGCCACCACTCGTCGCTGATGACCCTGGAACTTCCACCCAGGAACCTGACGAAGAAAAAGGGACACTATTAGACCACATGGGGTCCCTCGACGAGACGTGGCCCTTATGAGAGAGAGCCACGTCCCCCGGAC
>NC_090759.1:13473183-13478183 GCF_036898095.1 Palaemon carinicauda | reverse complement strand
TACATGATCTTTATATACTTAATCCTATCAATTAGCACTTAACAATACACTTATCCAACCACACACTAAAAAACTAATACCTCTTGAATTACAACACACTTGCACATTTCCCTGTATAGCGTAACAATACATGCACACACCTAGTCCACTGGTACCAATGACAACAAAAACATATATTAAACAATTTCACCAATCATTCAAGTACAGTAACACCCCGTTCCTTTAACATCTCGCCCCTCACGCAATCCATACCAGGTGCTTTTCCTGCTCTCGTTTCATCTAGTGCTCTCTCCCTTTCTCTCTTTAATCTCTCTCTCATTCTTAACAAGTGCAACAGCAAATATATCTGCCTCCCTATTATCCTAAATATTCAGCAACCTTACAAAATATTCAGCCCACCTCCTCCTTGCCTCCTCTCCTTTCAGCAATCTTCCATTTTCCAAGTTATACTAAAGAGAAAGTTAAAAAATTTCCAAGAGCTCGATGGAAATAAGGAAGAGGGAATGAAAGTAAAGCAGAATAATATAAAGCAAGTGCAGCAAGGGGCCAAAGGAGATCTGCAAAAACCATTAAGCATGACTACAGTGCACCATATTTTGAAATTACAAAAGGTAAAAAACATCCTATAAACAAATAACAAAGGCCTTATTGGACTAATGAAAAAGATATCACTGATACAAATGCAACCAATATCATTATCAAATTTGTAATGCCTTATAACAGCAATATTGATCTTGAAATTACCACAAATATTTGGAAGCTTGGCCTGAGGACATTTCCAAAGATTAACTTCCCGGCATAGATTAACTTTGCATACCGTGTATTAAATGTAACATGGTTTCACCAAACACTCAGGACTATAACTCAAGTATGGTCAAAATATATTCCATATCCGAAATTTATAAGAGAAGGAAGTAGAGCATCATGTTGGAGAACAATTGGAGGTCTTAAAAATGGTAGAAAATTCTCAGTATCAAGGCAGCACATTGGATTGTAATGCAAGAATCAAGTGGCAGTAAGGAATTAGCAATAGCATGAATGTGAAAAAGATTCTTAAACTTACTTTAAGGAATTGGGACTAAACACCCACCCAAATCATAAATTATAAATGAGCATTAAGTTTGAGATTATTTTTCAAGAAAAATGCCAATGGTTCTTGCTATGTAATTATGTCCCACAATTTTATCCAATAAAAGAGGTCTTCCTGAAACACAGATGCCCGAATAGTACCTATCTCTAGTATAAAAAGTGTGGATGAAAGCTTAAATTGCCATTAAATTTGGTGGAATCTAAAAGGATATTGTTACTGGTCTAGTATACTTATCAAATGTTCCCGACTTTAAATTTGAAAATCCGAGCAAAATTTAGTTATAAATAAAACCTACAGTTATAAAAGTAATGTTTAACCAGTAGCAAATTTGACTGAATGAAATCCTTTCAACTACATAAGAGTAATTGCAATAAAAGTTTGACTGACAAACAAAACATCCTTTCATACAAAACTCTGCACTGATACCATGAGTGGCAAAATCCCTCTTTTTGTACATACTGCAATGTGAAGTGTACAAACTTGACAAACACAAAGACAGATGATCTAGCTTCACACACATTCTATATGTGATGTCTACCTTTGTGTTTAGTTAAAGTGGAATCCTTTTAACACTTAAGATGTGTGGTCACCTTCTCTGGTCTCTGCCTCTATTTAGACCAGAAGATGAATGTCCTTAGTTACAACTGTTTCCTGGCAAGAAAAATGAAGCCCTCAACAAAAAGAATCTGAAGAAACAAGGTTCTCACTCATCCACAATGTGGCAGATAGCAATAACACACCAATTTATTATTTACAATTTAAACCAAATATATGGTCACACACTGTCAAAAAACTTCAGCTGCATAATTTAGTCTCCTTGAAGATGCGGATCCCATTTCAAGATCTTCAGGATATGATCTCTCTAAGTGGTAATAAACTGTAAGGTAAAGTCCTTGATAGGCAACACTCTTCATCTAGTGGCAGAAAATGACAAATTCAGAGATAACTATTTTTCTCTAACTAATATAAACCTGCAGTTATTTATTTGGATTATCTTTCAGCAAAGCTGGAAGGTAGCCATTAGACTTAAAGTGTAAGGTGGCAACCCTGCCCAACTACTTGAGCGGGTAGGCTGGGGGTGGCTGGGGAGTACCCAGCCACCTCTATATATACTCTCACAGATGTACATCAATTTTGATGGCAGGCAGGACTTCTGGGGAATAGGTGATGGCAGGAAAATTTATCTAAATAACTCGAGGTCATTAGTTACGGAAAAATACAAATCATCTCTGAATTTGGCATTTGTTCCCATATTAACAAACCTTCCGTTATTTATTTAGAAGACTCACTCTTAGGTGGGTGGAAGTCCAAAGTCTGGCATGGACACTGACCTGGTTTTACCTAGTACAGAATATGACCGTGTCTAGGGAAAATTTTAACATCTCGCTAAAATATACAAAGCGAGTATAATAGCGGCCTGTGCAATTCAGTGCAATAAAGCTCGTTATTTTGTATAAACACCTTCTGAGTTTATATTTATGAAAAATATGAAGTTCCCCCTTGCTTAACTCGCAGAAAGCTATGGGGACGTCGACAGTACAGTAATACCCTGAGATACGAGCTTGATGCGTTCCGCGACCCGAGCTTGTATGTCAATTCGCTCGTATCTCGGATCAATTTTTCCCATATAAAATAACTAGAAAAATAATTAATCCGTTCCCACCCTCTGAAAAAACACCTAAAAACATTATATTACAGTGGAAATACATGTTTTTAATTATTCTAATTTACAACCTATGCTCACAAAATAACAAATACCTATGTACTGATTATGATCTGCAATAAAATGTGACATTATTATCGAGTTCTTACCTTCGAAGCAGACGGTAGCGGTTAACGGCGGTGTGTGCGGTGGAGGAGGGCGAGAGAAAGGGGAGGAGAGAGACCTGATGGCAACACGTTCGGTACGCTATACTTTTGTAACACACGTAACATAACTTAAACATTAAATTAGCTTACTGTACACACACTTAAAAATAAATGTTAATCTTACGTTACACTAAATTTCATTCTAATTTAGTTTTCATTTTCATTTTTTTACTTTTCTTCTTCCGGCTTGGCTCTTTTGCTTCGCTTTTCGACTTGCTTTCACCTTCACTTTTTGCCCGCCTTTTTAAAAGGAATCTATCTAGGGATGTTTGCTTTAGTTTCCTCATCAAAATGTTACAAAAATGACGTACACAAGTGTTGTCACAAAAGGCTAACGCACCACCACACGCCAGCTTGCCCGGGTGCCTCTATTCCATAAAATCAGAAAACTCCTGCCACTTCACTAACATGTCTCTGATTTCCATCTTTATAGCATCCTTCTGCTTGAAGATGGTATATATTGTTGATGTACTCCTCTCATATTGGCAAGCCAGCTCAGCCACTCGTACACCACTCGATTGTTTTTCGATTATGTCATGCTTTATCTCGATGGTCATCATACACTTTCTTTTCACTACCCTTGTTTGCACCCATTGCTTATTCACTTAATTATGTACTGATTAACGCAAAAAACACGTGAAAATGCAAACACTACGGCCGATGCTCGGAGATAACTTTACGCGACGGAGATCCGACGGGGAAGAGTGAGCGATGCTGTCCTTATGAGCACCCTTTCGCACACTCGGCCACCTAGCGGCCGTACAGGGAACTGTCTCGTATCCTCGTCTGAAATTTGTCTCGTATCTTGGGGCAAAAATTTGCTCAAAACTTTATCGGTATCTCAAATTTCTCGTTTGTTGGGACACTCATATGTCGAGGTATTACTGTATATAAATTTATAACTTATACTAGGCTACACAAGGGAAGTGATAATTGCCTGCAGAGGTTGAAGCCAGCTTGCAGAGAGACCCATGCTGCTGTACCCCAAGAGAAGGGAAGATGAAGAAAGGAAAAGCCAGACATACTCTCATTCATCCAGATTTAACCTGGGTAACCAATGCCCTCAACCAACTGCTACTTGTCCATCAGGGAACCTGAGGTATTCTTAAACCACTTGTTGAGCAGCCATCACAGGACCGATAGTGAACGTATAGTCTCTCCTGTGGTTCACGTCTTTCAAGTAATGGGCTGTGAAGGTAGTATTCCTCTTCCACACGCCCGCTTGTAGTACCTGTAACAGGGAGAAGTTGCGTTTGATTGCAAAGGATTTACTAATTCCCCTGACATCATGGGCTCTAGGTCGGCGAGCCAAAGGAGGATCAGGAGCCAAGGATCTTTCCATCACTTGGTGGATCAAGGAGGAGACCCTGTTCTTAGTGATCCTCCTCTTTACTCTCCCTGAGCTAACAATAAAGGTGTTAGTCGGGGCCGTGTTGCTGAAGTCCGTTTAAGATAATATCTCAAACGCCTCACTGGGTATAGTAACGACTGATCTGGGTCATTGGTTGCAGAACAGAGACTTGCAATCTGAAGGGGCCCAAATCTATGGTCCAGTACCCCCTGGGATTTTGAGTCTTAGCAATAAACTCAGGGATGAAGCAGTGTGTCACTTCCCCCCACCCCCTTGAATGGGAAATGTCATACAAGAGGTCATGAAGTTTGCCGACTCTCATTGCCATGGCTAAAGCAAGCAGGAACGGTCGGTTGCATGGCTGCCTTAATGGGTCGTAGGGAGGTCCTTTTAAGGATCTCAAGACGCAAACCACGTTCCGAGGAGAAGACCTAATCTATGACTGGTAGCAAGTGATTTCATAACTCCATATGAGTAAAAAAAAGTTCCAACAAAGAGGAAATGTCAACTCCTTTCAACTTAAAAGGCAAGGTTTAAGGCCGAACAATAGCCTTTCACCGCCGAGACAGAAAGACGCTTTACCTCCTGCAGGTATCCGAGGAACTCTGCTATTACTGGAATAGTGGCATCAAATGAAGCGATATTTCTTCCACGACACCAACCACATTAGACTCTCCAATTAGCCTGGTA
>NC_090759.1:13348183-13468183 GCF_036898095.1 Palaemon carinicauda | reverse complement strand
CCTTTCCTCCCTTCTTTCCTCTGAAGGACTTGGTCCCTTTCTGGCCTTTGGATGGAAAGGGCCGCTTAGACACCTTTGTAGGTCCTGAGGACCTAGAAGATGAAGGGTGAGAAGACGAAGGTACTTGCTGAGTATAAGATGACTGGGAAGGTCTACCATAGGGCCTTGAAGTCATGGCCCTATGGAGGAGAGAATTGTTGGAAAATTTCCCCCATCGTTCAGCAGCCCACTATCTCCTCTAGGACAAACAGAGAAGAACCCTCAAGGGTGGAGTTTCTCAACCGGGAGACTTCCACCTTCGGCCCTTGTTCGTGGAATTTCCCGCTGACGGTATCCCTTCTCTTGAGTATAGCATTTACCCACAAGTTGACAACGTGGTGCGACAGGAACTCAAGAGTTTGGGTACATGGCAACAGGAAGGACTACAAAGTCTTCCTGGCCGACTCCTTCAAGAGATAGTGGAGCGGACCATGAAGCCCAAGGATCCTAGCCATAGATTAAGCCGTGAAGCAGCCTGCATGGCGTACTTCGAGCCTCTCTCTATGTTAAGGAACTCGGCTGCTGAGAGGGAAGCCCTCAGAGAGGAGTGAGTTTGAGTCGAAAGACCCTTCGTTAGAGAGACTACTGAAGGGTCGAAGTACATGGTGGAATGAGGTTACCCTTTGATCTCATAGTACAGTACTTTCTTTTTAAGACAAAAGGAAGTGGAAGAGACCAAGAAGAGGAACCTGCCCTCAAGGAACTTCAAGTTCCAGCTATGAGTAATGGCTTTCTTCCTTTTGGCGGCTGTCAAGCCTTTAGACCAGGGCAAAGCCGCACTGGACCTGGAAGGATTCTGGGTCTCAAATATTTAATCAAAAACCATGTCCTTACCCTCCTGGGTGGTGGAACCAGGAATAGACTGCCTATTAATGGCCCTCATGCAAGCAAGAACCTGCCAAAAGGTGTGCTCCGACTCAAGTCTCTCTTGCTCATAGTGTAGTTCAGACTAGCTGCCTTTGGAAGATTCTCATCATCGAAATTCAAGGGGTCGTCCACCTCCAGGCTCACGTCCAGAGCTTGGGGTAGGTCAGGGTCGTCAACAGTGTCGCTTGATGGACCCACCACAGGGGACCTTCTCCGTGCCTCAGCCATTTGAACCTCCCTTGCCACAGTGTTCTTGGGTTTCGTCTTGGTGTCTTTCGACTCCCTACGCACAGGACGTTACTCCGCGGTCTTAGGTCGGGGAACTTAAGAAGTTTTCAAGGCACCTGACAAAGGTTTGGCGGTAGGAGCTGAAGGCTCTTCCTTAGGAGGAGGTAAGGAAATTGGACGCTGGTCCGGAGGCACTACCTCAATTTCTTGAGGATTGAAGGGATGGATAATTATCTCCCTGGGTGAGCCTATGTCTCTACTCATCCTAGGGCGGATGATGTCTGCGTGAGGTGACGTTACGCCTCTTATCCTTCTCTTCTGCCTCTTGGTCATGGTTTCCCTTGCCTTCACCGGGGTAATGGGTAGGTTGGCCATGTAAGATTCAGAAGTTCGAGGACCTTCGGCACACGATCGGAACGGAGGTGATCAGCGAGCCTTGTCCGACGCTGATCTCCTAAGATCTAAGACTCCCAACGGACAAATTTAACCAAAGGAATCCTAGGGGTTGCTCTGACTGGAACAGTCAAAGTTTGCGGTGGTGGAGGAACCACACCCAGAGACTTCTGGAGGGTGGAAAGAAAAGTGCTCACCCATGCTGGAAGCTCAAAACCTCTAGGTAAGTTATGGGTTTCCCTTGGAGGTCTAAGAGGAGAACGTCGCCTAGGGGTATCTCTAGAAGAAGCCTTAGTTGGCGCAGGGGAGAGTCTCTGTGGCAGAGGAATATGTTCCTTCGATTGACAAGAAGGACGGTCCGGACTAATAGGAACATCTGCGAACCTATTAGGAGGCCCCTGCTCCTTGAAACCCTCTGGAAAGGGTACCGGCCTGCCGCTGGAGGTGGTAGAAGCTAGAGGCGGAGGCAAAAATTGGTACTGCACTTACTCGAAGTTCCAACACATCTGCTCGTGTATTGCTCGCAGAAATCGTCGATTCGCTCGCAAAATCACACGATTCGCTTGCAAAATCACGAGATTCGCACGCAAAATCACATTATGTGCGTCGACGGGCGCGATTCACAAGCAGTGGTGCTCGCAACAGGAGCACTAAGAGCCACACTAGGAGAGGAAGGTCTAACGCCTTCCTGCTGCTGCATAGAAACATCTACGTTCGACGAAGTTGGCAGAGATGGCCTCAGAGTAGAGACTACCCTGAACGTTTGGCGTTTCCAAGCGTCGCATAGGCGAACGCTTTGCTAATACTCCCCAAGCGGTGAGAGGCACTGGGGGTTTAGCGGGATGCCTGTCTGAGAGATGGTCATTCTCATGATCAGGTTCGGTCCGAGGTCGTTTAGGAGGAGGTCGGGTTGGGGGGCTATGCGCTGATGGGTTGCGCTAACGCCTACCTCTACCTCTAGAGAAGGAACATCTAGACCAACCGCACGATCGTGAATGGGAGCATCTAGCTCTCGTTCAAGAACGGCGTGAGCGTCGGCCTTGCGAACACAAACGCCATTCTCATGAACAGCGCCCTCATGAGCGTGAACGCCTCCCTCGTGAATGGAGCGTTGTCCTCGCGAGCGCTTGTGCTATTCTCGTGATCTACAACGTAGAGATCTAGAACGCGACCTTTGTCTAGACTGTGCTTGTGATTGTACAGAGCAAAATCGCGAAACTTCTCCTCGTGAAGAGGAACGCCTCCAAGGAGAGCGTGGAGACCGGTCTCGTGAGCGCGAAGCTCTGAGAGCATGAACACCTTCCAGAAGAAGAGCGTTCGGATCGTGATGACCTGCTGCTGGTGGTAGGAGCGCTGGTCCCCAGAAGATCAAAACCTGCAACCGGGGGGTTCCTGTAGGAAGGAAAAAAGGGTTGGAGGTTACAGGACGGCAGGTGGGATTGTCATCAGCAGGAAGCCGTTGGAGAGGCGAATGCAAGCAATCACCTCGTTCACGCGTGCAAGGTCCAGGAGAAGGCGACAGATTACTTTGCACAGTTCCTGATCGTGAGATGTTGACGGCTCTGGAGAAGGGTCCTTCCTAGAAGGGCGCTGAAAGAGACAAAGGTTGGCTACACCTGCAGAGCATCTAAAAGGGAGAACAGGTCCCTGGTGGCTGGAGGTAAAGTTGCTCCTCTAGGGGAAGCAACATCCAACCCACAGTACCCCCTGCGCTCCTACTGGATCGTCCCACGGAAGAGCGCGAGCGACAAGGCACTTTTGAAAGAGATTTGGGGGTGCAAGACGAAGTAGAACACACTTTCCTCGTCCCTGAGGAAGAAGAGCTTGCTTCGTCTTCTTCCTACGCCGTCCAAATTTCTCCCATTGGGAAGCAGGCCCCTCCCTACACTCTGCGCATGGCGAACCCTGCTCGCAGCAATTCCCTCTGCACGAAGGACACAAAGTGTGGGTCGGTCTCCAACAAGGACATGAAGGTACCGCATGCGGCACCCTCACACCCTGGATAGGTTCGCATAAGGCGATCGAAGAGAAAACATGCACACCTGAAAAGAAAAGAATATCAAAAAGTCCAATGACAGTCTAGGGAGAGACAGGATAAGTCCGATCTCTACCGAGCCAAAAGAAAAAGTAATATACCTCACAGCTGTGAGAGTACCGTATTCGACAGCCTATAGGTCACACATTTTTCCCAAAATTTTGGCTAAAAAATCACCTTGTGTCTTATATATCTTAGGTAAAGTTTGAGACCTACTGTAGGCTTTGGCTAATCTAACCCTACTAACGCTAGGTACTTCAACCTGCACTAAACTCCGTGCATCCTTGTATTATTTTTATTGTTGGTATCATCATACAGTGGAACCTCTACACACAATCTTAATTCGTTCCGGGACCTTCTTCGTATGTTGAAACAATCGTATGTTGGAGCAAATATTCCCATAAGAATACACTGTAATTTGTATAATTCGTTCTACTGCCTAAAAACCTATAACTCCTTAGTAGATTACTACACATAATTACACATAACAATAATACAATTGCATTATATAAGAGATGTAAAAATGAATAATTAAAGAATAAATAAAAAAGGGGTTTTTATTGTCACTTTACCTTAGAGACAGGCCAACGCAGGTGAAGGATTTGCTACGCAGGAGACGGATGGTCGGCGAGGAGCTGGAGATGGTGACTGTGATAACGTACCAACCTACAGTACGTGAACTTTAATCTAACTTAGCTTTTTATTTTTTTTTTTCTATTTTATATTTTTACATTTTTTTTTTTTATTTTCATCACTTTCACTTAAATATTTTTTTTCTTTGCTTCACTTTGATCCACTCCGAAGGTTTAACTGCTTTAATGGCTTCCTTCTGCTTGATGATCGTCGAGATCGAAAACATATTCCGGCCATAGTTTAACCAGATCACTCACGCACACCGCGCTCTGTTTTTCTATAATTTCTAGCTTCAATTCTAATGAAAGTATTGCCTTCTTCCTTTTCTCACCACTACTAATACCTGTACCGAAACTAAGCTTCTTAGGACCCATGATTATACGTAATATCAAAAATGAAACGTGAGAAAAGGAAGGTAATAACCACTGTTAATAACGGACCGAACAGAGGACAAACACATGATGTGCACAAGAACAGAGAACCGACCGACTCGACGCTCAATGGCGTCCCTCCGACGTGCTGACGTCTACCGGCGTAAACAAGATCTACATCGGATGTTGGAGCATGAATTCGGGTGTCGAGACGAAAATTTGATCGAATTTTACTTCGGATGTTGGAACAATCGTATGTAGAGGTTCCACTGTATCATTACCGGTGCTTTAAAAATGAATGTTAAAATGAAAGAAATTTAAACTGAAATTCTGTGACTTTCGTTTATAAACATCAGCTGACAAAATGTAAAAGAGTTATGGTTGCGTTCTTAGCAATCTTTTAACTTTCTCTTTCCTTAGCCTTTAATAAATTTAATGGTATCATTAATAACAGTAGTACTGTAATCAAATTTAGATTTGTATAAAAATCCACCATGATTCGAACTATCCTCATTCTTTCTCCGATCAAGCACCATCTTCTCTGTCGCATCATACTGTCATTTGCGGTACTTTGTTATTGTTGACTAAGCAAAAACAAAATGGCTCTTCTGTTACGCGACGTTTAGAAATTTTTAGGGATATGGCAAGTAAAATATTTGTAATAACATCTTTACTAAAACCTCTTAGTATTGTTAGTTATTGCTTGAATGTGCAAGTGTGTTTGTTTGTTCATTATGATCGGCGATGAAATGTAAACAAAATGTTTTCTGCTCTCGCCAGCGTTTACTAGGGAAAACTTTATATAGAATCGTTCTTGTTTCAATTATTTTGAATTACTAAGGATAAAGTAAGTAAAACAAAATTAATAACATTATTATTTCATTATTTCATAACCAATACTTAGCAAGATATCTGTTGCTGCAAAAGCTAACTTATACACAGATGTGTAAATGCGTTCGTCTGTTCGTTACGATCGGTTATGAAACGTAAACAAAGCAATAGTTCCGATTTTATGTTAATTGTTTAGCAAAAGCACTATATAAAATGGTCTTATTTAATTCATTTTGGATTTATAATTATATAACAAAAAGTTAGCCTATGCACTAATGGTCGTCTTATGCATGGATATATACGATATGTTTCTGCTTGTGCAATGTTCAGCTAGACTATTTTCAACAATATATGCTTAAATATACTAAAAACTTTTTTCCTGAATCTGACCTGCTGAAATGAGGGTGCGTCTTGTATGCCCCTGCATCTTATAGGCTGTCAAATACGGTATATATAGAGGTGGCTGGGTACACACTCTCAGCCTACCCGCTCAAGCGGTTAGGCAGGGTTGCCATCTCGCACTTCAAGTCTAATGGCTACCTTTCAGCTTCGTTGAAAGATAATCCAAATAAATAAAGGAAGGTTTGGTAGTATGGGAACAAAGGTGTCGTTAGTCCTCCTCTAGTGGCAAGTTTTGTGATTTGCCAAAGGGAGATCCACCAGGTGACCCGATATCCGATAGTGAACAAAGGTCTTATATAAAAGGGTTATGCACCCCATTAGGAAGACCTAAAAGTGGAAGGCTATTGAACAGTGAGAAAGAGTCAAGCAAGTGTCAAAGCTCCAAAGCATTTGGTTTGGCCTTTAAGCACTCTTATATTGCATCAGACATTGGAAACAACTGTATATCTTTCCTGACACTTTGATGCATATTGAACTTAGTTTCTGTAAAGTTTTTGTTTACAAATCACATCTCACTCTCCTTCAAATATCATTTCTCAGATTAATTGTAAAAATAGTAATGTTGACAATGACATTTTGATGGTGTTGATAGTAATTACATTATCACTGATGATAATAATGGTAACAACAACAATAGTAATAATAATAGTAATTCAGTTAATCTATTATCTATCATGACAGTTAATTCCTCATGGATCATACATTAAGTTCAATTGCACTGCCAAGCTAAATCTGTCTTGGTTCCAAATGCCAAGAGATAAGTTAAACCATTCTTTCCACACAACCTGTTTGCTATGAAAAATTCTTCTCAATTCACATTACCTTATGATATTCTAATGTTTTTACACTACAACTGGGTTTGAGCTGGACAGCATGAAGGGTGAATCTTTGGCACTTTTCTGAATGAGAGGCTTTCAGCGTAACACTTGCCCATGTCGACTCAATCGGAACTTGCAGAAAGTGACGTCTCACACAACCAGCGCGGAAGATTTCTGCTGCACTATGGAAGTAGAATAAAAATTTATTAAAAAGGACTCTTCAAAATATACATTACACTACTGCTACTTTTTGGTCCTACAAAAACAAACAGAGATTTGTCAATTACCATTTGAACAAACCCAAACAATATATTCAAATTTTTAAAATCCTGTTTCATCACATGTTTTATTGAAAAAAAAAAAACTAACAAATATATATACAGTATATATATATATGCCTTTACATTTATTTCCCAATTATCACCAATTTCACCCAACTCTCGGTTGGATAAGTGGATGTTGAAAGCCTCACTATGCATGCCCAACTGCATCCTTTAGTACATTATGTCTAAATTTCCTTTCTCACATTTAAAGTAAATGGTAGGATTGAGTAGCAAGATTCATGAGGCTGGGATAAGGGTGCTCCCCATTTGGACAATGGGTTCATATAATAATTAATTTGCATTATAAAATACAAGTGTCTCAACAGACTTCAGCAGAAAGTTGAGAACTTGATTGCCCCCAAAAGTATTTGCACAAGACTTTAGGATCGAGGAGATAACTTTACAAGTGAAAGTAGTCTAAACCAAGGCTCTGGTAGCTCATGGGTTTGGCAACAGTAAGGTTAAAAACACCAAGAGAAGCAAGGTACTTGCAAAAGGTTGAGGTCTTTCACATTATAAAAGAGTACACCATACATATGACATGATAGGTATTAAAACAAGATATTAAAACAAAGTTTACATATCTCAAAAGAGCATGAATGAAAGATTTAAGATACATGATTAAGAGCAAGATTATGTATCACCATCTAATTTGAAAGGTGAAACACTGCTCACGGCCATAATCAGTCGTAAGTAAACGTCAAACCATATACAAGATATCTATTACAAAAATTTTGACAAACTTTGATTATACTGAAAAAAGTAATGAGGTTTCTCAAGTTGATATTGTGGGATTAAACTCTTACCAGTTATTAGCATTTAATTACACAACTCTTGATTCTCAAAATAACTTGCACTAGCCCAGAGAACTTAGTCCATTTACTTGCTACTACTTTCTTTGTCCCAAGCACAAGAGTACCTGTATTTCTTGTCCCTGAAATCATTGGTCACCCAATGGTAAATCCTAAACAAGCTGACAGGACAGATAAAATCTTGTTTTTATTACTTGTGACAGAAGACACGGAAGGAATTGTAAAGGATGCTGCAGAACAGTACAGACTACTATTCATATACATCTTCAATATGAAATACAGTAAGACTGCGCTTTACGCAAGTTTATACTTCGTGATTTCACTTGTACTGTATGTGGCAGACAACCGCAATAGCTATAAATAAATAATCAAATATTCGGAGTAAAAATCTTGGGGCGTGATGATTTTAAATAGCCCATGCTCCTTTGCAGTGCGCTTGCTTCACACAACTTTCCTCTCTCACCACCCAGCTTGTCCTAGCTCTCACTGTACACGGTAGAGTATATTCATTTACTATGGTAAAAAATTACAGCTATATTTAAAATAAACCTAATTTTGATTAAACTGGTATTTCAGTTAACTGTATCCAATAATAATGCTTGTAATATTCACATTTTAGCATAGTATTTGTAAAAAAAAAAATAGCAAGTTTAATCTTTTCCATTGTTTACATTTAGATTTTCTAAATCAGCTGAAAGGCATGCTACCAAAGGATATTTCAAATTTCCTAAAAGAAATCACAAATTTTAAGTAATTTGTATTTTTCCTAACGGTACTTACCTCGAACTACTTTCTTAGGAGTATCTGGGATCTCCTCCCAACCGACCAGAATTTTGTGTAGTTTACCCTACCTCTGTTTTCTAGGCGGGGGAACCTCTGGCGGAGTGATATGCGCCATGAGGCGACCCGGGGTCAGAGAGCGTGCTCGCTCAGGTCTCGACCTCCAGTAAGTTTTAGAAAGATAGGTTTCTATGAAGTCCTGTAAGGCACTCGGGGCAGGATGGGCGGGCCATAACCCAAAAGTAGTTCGAGGTAAGTACTGTTAGGAAAAATACAAATTACTTAAAATTTGTGATTTGTTCCAACACGGAGTATTTACCTTGAGCTAGGTTCTGCTGACCTCAAAGATAGAAAAACGAGAAATAGGGAAACTACGCAAAAAACTATCTTAGTGTTTAAGTAACTCACCTCTGTAAAATTCCTTGGAGACGTATTCTTTCACTGACAGTGAATCCCATGGAAGGTGAAGGAATCAAGGGTCATGAAGGGGAAGGTGATCGGGGGGGAAAAAGGTTAAGGAAGGAACCTGTGTCTCTTGGACTTACCGCCCACGGCTTCCCCGGGGCTACACCTTAAATCCTCTGGAGTGCACAAATGACGGGACCAAGAGAGAACCCATCCAAGGATTTTCTCGAACATTCCTTTAGGTAGTGAGCTATAAAGGTGGATTGTCTTGACCACGTACCTGCCCTCACGATCTGGCCCACTGCCATGTTCCTCTCGAAGGCCAACGAAGTACTCAGGCCTCTAATGTCATGGGGTCTAGGCATTCCCGGAAGGGAGACTCCCGAACTGTCGTAGGCTCTCCTGATTACCTGTCGCAGCCAGGAGGAGACCGTATTCTTTGATACCGGCTTCTTCACCAATCCTGAGGAGACGAACAGACTCTTGGTCTCGGGGCGAAGTCTGGCCGTCCTCTCTAGGTACTTCCGTACTGCCCTGACTGGGCACAGTAGCAAGTCCCTTGGGTTGTCCGTCCGCGGGATTGCTGGCACTGAGAACCCATCAAACCTAGGGTCCCAAACAGCTGGGTTCTGAGTTTTGGCCACGAAGGTGGGTGAGAACCTGAAGGTGGGTGAGAACCTGAAGGTAGCTTCTCGCCACCTCTTCGAGTGAGAGACCTCGTAAGAAAGCCCATGAATCTCCCTTACTCTTTTCGCTGAAGCAAGGGCTAACAGGAAGACCGTCTTGAGGGTGAGCTCCTTGTCTAGGATATCCTTAAGAGGCTCAAAGGGAGGTTCTGATAGCATTTTCAGCACTCTACCCACATCCCACTGGGGCACTCTAGTGGGCTGGGGGGGACATGACTGTTCAAAGCTCTTGATGAGCATCGAGATATGCCTGGAAGCACCTAGGTTGATGCCCTTCAGGAGGCAGACTTGGCCCAACGCCGCTCGGACTCCTTTGATGGCTGGAATGGACGAGCCCACTTCGTCCCTAAGATAGACCAGGAAGTCTGCTATTTCGTGAATGGAGGCCCCTAATGGCCTGATGTTCTTCGAGGAGCACCATTTTGTATAGGTAGCCCACTTCGCTTGGTATACCGCGACCGACGAACGTCTTAGGTAACCTGACATCCTCTCTGCGGTCTTCGACGAATATCCTTCCTTCCTCTGGACACGCTCGATAACCTCCACGCGTGAAGGCGGAGGGACAGAGGGTTTTTGTGAAACCTTTGGAAGCGAGGCTGCCGGAGAAGGTCTGGCCTGTCCAGAAGAGGCCATGGCGAAAGGTGCGCCAGTTCCTTTAGGTCTGCGAACCATTCCCTCTCAGGCCACCAGGCCGTTACCAAAGTCATCCACAGGTTGTCCGCCCGCCTCACCTAGTTGAGGATCTGCCTGAGCATTCTGAAGGGGGGAGAAGGCGTATACGTCGAGATTATCCCAAGGATGTTGAAAGGCGTCCTCGAACGCTGCTGTTGGATCTGGCACAGGAGAACAAATCACGGGGAGCTGTGCGTTTAGCCTCGTGGCTAAGAGGTCTATTACCGGAGAGCCCCACTTCAGGATGATGGTCTTGGCCACTTCTGGGTGTAGGGACCATTCCGACCCTACAACTTGACCCATCCTGCTGAGGCCGTCGGCTAAGACGTTCCTCTTTCCCGAAATGAACCTGGCTGTGATCTTGATCTGCTCCTCCTCTGCCCATTCCAGAAATTCCATCGTGAGACTGCACAGTTCCCTCGATTGCAGTCCCTGCTTTTTCACGTAGGCCACCACCGTGGCGTTGTCGCACATCAGAGCCACGGTGTTTCCCCAGAGTAGATAGACGAACTCTCGGCATGCCCTTTGCACGGCCATCAGTTCTAGACCGTTTATGTGCCGGCTCCTCTCCTCGGAGTCCCATTTTCCTTTTGCTGCCTTGTCGAGAAGATGGGCTCCCCAACCCTCCTTAGATGCATCCGTGAACAGCAGCATCTTCGGAGGGTCGACTGCGAAGGGCATTCCCTTGAGGGTGTTCGCTCTGACGTGCCATCACTTCAGGACCACCTCCGTCTCCGGGGACACCGGGACTATCTTGTGCGGGGAGTTCCCCGGGTTCCAGAGCTCCTCCAGGTTCCACTGCACGCCCCTGATTTTGAGCCTTCCCTAGGGGACTAACTTTTCCAACAACACGAGATGGCCTATCAACCTTTGCCAGTCCTTGGCTCTCCTGGGCTGGCCCAACAGGAAGGGCCGGAGTATCTGCTCTAGGTTGTCCAGTCTCTCCGCAGAGGGGAAGGCTCTCTCCAACCGGGAGTCTAGAAGCATCCCTAGGTAGGTCATCCTGGTGGAGGGTATCAGCCGAGACTTCTCCAGGTTGATGGTGATACCCAAGACGCTGCAGAACCGCAGAAGTTTCGCGCCTTGCTCCTTCAGTGCTCCCTCTGAGGCTGAAAGCAACAACCAGTCATCCAGGTACCGAATCAGGTGGATGCCCTGTTCGTGTGCCCAGGCTGAAACTGTTGCGAAGACTCTCGTGAAGACCTGAGGAGCTGTCGACAGTCCGAAGGAGAGGGTTCTGAGCTGTAACGTCTAGGTACCACATTTTACTCTTCGGAACTTCCTGCTGGAGGGGTGGACAGGAATCTGGAAGTAAGCGTCCTTGAGGTCTATGGACATCATGAAGTCCTCTTCCCTCAAGGCTGCTAAGACCGACTTCGGGGTGTCCATCTTGAAGTCGGTCTTGCACACGAACTCGAGGGCTGAAAGGTCTATGACCGGTCTCCAGCCCCCTGTCGCTTTCTCCACCAGGAAGAGCCTGCTGTAGAACCCGGGTCCTGGATTCTTGACTGGTTCTACTGCCCATTTCGTGAGCATGGCCGAAACTTACTCCTGCAACGCTGTCTTTTTCAAGGGGTCCTTGGGCGCCAACCACTCTGCCTGCTGGTTCGGGATCAGAGGGGGCGGCTCCGCTAGGAAGGGCAACCTGTATCCTTCCTTCAGCACTGTTACGGTCCACGGATCCGCTCCGTGGTCCCGCCATGCTTGCCAAGTGTGTTTGAGGCATCCCCTTACCCGAGGCTTCGACAGGAGTGGAGGCCTCCCATCCTATCTCCTTCGAGAGGCGCGGCTGGAATGTCCTCTCCTGGAGTTAGAGTAGGATGGTCTGAAGCTCGCCTGAGGGGCCGAAGTACCCCTACGGGAGGGCTGCAAGGGCTGGTGCCACGACACCGACGGGGCGTCCTTTCTGGGCTGGATCGGCGAGGCACGGGGAGGGCGAGAGACATCCGAAGAGGTTCTCCTATGGGCTGGCCGTCTTGCTGGAGGGGGTCCGAGTTCTCCCGCATCCATCAGTTTCCTGACCCTCTCCATAATCTCTTCCACCTTCAGGGGGAACACCAAGTCGCCCCACAGGGGTCGCTTCTCTGTCTGGTAGTCTCCTGACCGACTTACTCTGGACTGTGTCCTTCTTCCGCAGGACCCAGTTGGCTGCCTGCAAGAGGGACTGGTGCGATAGGAACTTGAGAGCCTTCCCTCCTGAGCTAATTAGTTCCCTCAGCAAGGTCTGGTTCTCAGGGACGGAGAGGTCGTGGGAGGCCTGAAAACCTACCAACGTGCAGGCCCACCAGTCTAACCATGATGAGACATACACCAAATCCAGGGCCATGTCCTCCGTCATGGAGGTTTCCGTCGGAGAGAAACATACTGGAGCAGAGGAAGCCCTGTCTTCAGCGGCTCCCTGATTAAGTATGGCAATTGCTGGCTCAACCGTACAGGGACCTCCGCGGCGCCCCTCCGGGAGATAAAAACGCTTCTGTAAGCCCTTGGAGGAATTTGGAGGCGCTCCGATTCCTGGGAACATCCGCCTGGCTGGCTACGAACCTATCTATGTGGTCCATACCCAGCCTAACGTCCCTCGCTAGGGGAACAGCCAGCGAAGGCCTCTGTTGCACAGGGTTATCCACCATCCTGTTAAGCCCGGAGAGCCAGGCTTCGTCCGTCGAGGACTTCAGCTCATCCAGCCTATGATGGCGCCTGATGAGGGCCAGGACCTTCCTATACGTGGAGACCTCGTCCGTCGAATATTCTCCGCTATCCACGAGGCCCTCGGCTGAGTGGTCCTCCGCCTGAGTAGGAACGTCTAAGGCGGAGGGCTCCGCTTGAGGTGGAGGCATCTTTCTCTCGTGGAGAGTTTTCGGCGGCTCGACTCGCTGAGCGGGCAGCCCCGCTGGGACGAGGGTATCCGTCATGGGCCAACCCCCTCCTGTGGGGATCCATGTGGCTGCGGGCTTCCCCGTGCTAGCTGGATGACTCTTACGGTCAGGGCATTCGCTTTAAAGGCCAGGGACCGGGACAAGTCTGCCAGTCCGAAGGGGCGACTCTCTCCGCTGTGCGGATGAAGTCGGAACCTTCGCGGGCTTATGCCTGTCGACCGAGATCTGATGCGAGGACTTCCGCCGATGTTCGGGCCTGCTTGAGGGGCCGTACCTCGAGGATGGAGAAAGAGCTCTCGGGGGCCAGCCAGAGGTACTCGGGGCTGCTGAAGCTCCGAGGAGGTGGCTGCGTGGGATGGTGACACGCACCCATTCTTCTTTTGACGAGCGGCTCCTCCTGTGTTTCCTCCTGGGGGATCTGGAACGCCTCCTGGCGTGGCGAGATCAGGAACGGGAATGAGAACGAGACCTCCTCCTGCGGGATCTGTCTCGTCTCCTCTTCGAGTCCCTCGGACCTTCGTCTTCCGAGGAAAAAGAGTACGACCCAAAAGAGGAGACCGAAAACTGGTAAGAACGTGCTGATCGGTCCGAGTCGTCCCGGGTTGCTGGTGGTTCTTCATGCCAGTCCGCTGATGAAATAAGCTGGAGAAAGATGGGTGGGAGCGTTGCTGAGGGCGCCGGGGGAGAGCGAGGCACTTTCTTATGGGTAAACCAGGTGTCGAACTCCTCCTCCAGTCTCATGGGCGACCTGAAGGGCGTCCTCGGCGGCACCCACGCGAGGGGGTCCGAACTCGGTGAATCCTCCATCTCGGCATCTCCCCCGGCCGCTGACCTACTTGAAACGCAGATCCAAGAAGCGGGGAAAGAGGTTGTGGCAGCCTTCCCCTACATAGGATCGTCGGTAGAGACGGGACCTGCTGGCACCAGGCCCTCGTCTCCCGAACACACTCCCGTCCCTCCCTCAGGCCCCCCACTTGCCTGAACCGACACAACATCCCCACCAACAGACATCACGGACTCCTGGGGAAGAGCAATGGGCCGCTTCCCCGCAACAGACTTACCTTGTCCCCTACTCTGGGTAGGGGAAGGCAGCAGAGAAGCTCTCTCTCCGAAGAGGCATCGGGTGAAGCAAGAGGCGAGGCAATGCTTGGCTTCTTCGGCGACCTCTTGGTAGCCTTCTTTTTGGTGCCGTAGCGCACCCTCTGGACTTCATTCCAGGATTCACACTCCGGACATGTGGCTGTAGGGAACACACACTGCCCCTACACAATGAACACAAGGAGTGGGGGTCGACTTCCGGCTTGGACAGAAAAGCCCGACAAGATTTACCGGCCATAGGCCCGGGCCAACGACGGGGATGCTCCACAACGAACCAGTAAAGCACCACAAGACATAAGAACACAGAGGGAAAGGGTAGGATATGAACACAATAGGACCACGTGGGGACCGATCACATGGGACACAAAGGGTTGCACTGGGTAAGGAGAGCGCGGCGAGATGTTATCACGACGCGACCAGAAAACTTACTGGAGGTCGAGACCTGAGCGAGCACGCTCTCTGACCCCGGGTCGCCTCATGGTGCGTATCACTCCGCCAGAGGTTCCCCCGCATAGAAAACGGAGGTAGGGTAAACTACACAAAATTCTGGTCGGGTGGGAGGAGATCCCAGATACTCTTAAAAAAGTAGTTCGAGGTAAGTACTCCGTGTTGGAACAAACTACAGTATTACCAAGATATTTATGCTTTTAGTCTATAAATAAGCTGTATTTCTGTTTAAGAAAGTATAAACATAAAACAATGTGAGTTTTAACACAGTTTAAATAATTCACTCAATGTTTATATATCCGCAACCAACATCTATCGCCATCTCTTGGCAAAAATGTAAACAGTTCTAGTTGTCTGAAACAAATGTTTTTGGTGAGAGAAGTATTGTAATAAACTAAAGATAAAATTAATTCTTATTTTTACTTGAACACAAAACTACAGTATAGGCTTATACTGAGCATATTATATGTTGTTAGGTTCTTAGTCATCACACTTTGTATTACCTTCTAAATTCAGCATTTACACTTTAATTACCAAATTTGCATATTCATAAGTTCCAACTAAATTTCCTTTTTGTTTCCTAGTTACGGACAGTTTTCCCCGAACAGATACAGTTATGAATATTATTTGTTTTCTCGCCTTCATTCATAGCTTGTTAGTTTATATTTGGCAGTATATTTTCTTGATCTTTTCTTCATAGTGAATAAGGGCATAATGTGAAACATCAGTCTTATGCTACTTTGTTTACTATCGTACAATGAATGAAATATAAGCAAAACAGCCGATATCTGATTCGGTTCATAAAACAGCTGTTTTTTATTTGTTTATTTTGGTTGTATGCGTTTACGCAATAATTATAATGTTACTAAAGATACTTTATCATTATCTTTCAATTTTCTAACCCACTGAAGTAGAAGATGGGATAAATATTATTACCAGGTTACAGTAGATGTCGGTCAGATTCCCTACAGAAGACGACACCGACGCATCAGGAATCGTGTCATAATAAAAGATGGCTGCATAGAACTTCACATGAAAATGGTTAGTGGTCGTTGTATAAAATATGTACACTTACTTAATTTTGAATTGTTTACATATTGTACACTACAGAAATAAAGCATAGTAATGTTAATTGTAAATGTAGGCCATGTGTGCGGCGAGTCATGGCTCATATAAAAGTTTTATATAGCTTAAAGACCAGGAAGAGATCCTCCTTTAGTTTGGACAAACTGTAATGTACCACTTCATTGAAGTATTAGCTGAAGCTAGGCAATGCATTGAAGCTGGATTCCATGGCAGAATTTGGATTAAAAGTTTTTTAAATGCTTACACATATAAAGGAATATGAAGTCAGAAATTAAAGGTATAGTGGTGTCTGTAGAGTCAAACCTCTCCTAATACAATAACTAAATAATTGGCTTATCTTGATCTGGTGGAGACTACATGGCTCTGTCATTTAAAAAAAAAAACATCACAAGCCTTGCCGTATAACCTCCACACGCAAAGATGCAGGTTGTTGTGTAATCTGTGGAATTGCTGTTGGTTGTGAAGCTTCTTCCAAGGTGGACAACTCTTGGGATTGTATAACACCACAGATATTGGATCTGCGAACCACTCAAGTTGTATCAAGTGGGGAGTTAACTAGTAATTTGTTTGTTCATATAGACTTGCAGCTGCAGTAACAGCTTGACGAGGCTGAAAAGACAAAAGCCTTTGATGCTGTGCTTGACGGATATCTTCCAAACTGTTGGGGTTAATTCAAATGAACAATATATGGGTAGCATATATATGATTCAGGCTCAGCCCTAGACAACAGAGAGATGAGCTATATTTCTGAAATCACAACATTGGTTGTATTTCACTTCCCTCTTGGTATACTGTATTCCCAGGCTGAATCTTGGAATTACACTAACCTAATCTGCCATATCAGCAAAAGCACTCCTTAAACATCTTATCCTGTCGAGTCTCTCCTCTGAGCAACAAAACTACTGACTGGATAACCACCCGAGGCTAATCTCACAGGTAGGGACAGAAAATAACATGGACCTAACAGTTTCTACAAAGATGACAAGGGTTTCTACATAAGAGGCCTATAAACAGGCTCTCCTTAACTAAGAATCTGCGACAAGTACTTCCCACAAAAGGACTGTGACAATACTGCAGATACAACCAAATTTCCAGCATCTAGTGATGTACAAAAATAACAGAGCCGAATGAAAATGATGAGTATAACTAAATTACTTTTGCTCAGGTAAAAACTTCAGCAACTAAATTAATCCATTTCACAGAATCACAAGAAACACTTTAATATATAAAACAATGTAGCCAGGAATTGAAGGCCAATAAAACTACAAGGTATTAATAAGAAATGCAAAACTAAACTAAAAAATTTGAAAAGTTACTACTATAATGACATAAATTTCTGCTCAACCATGATAATCAGGAAATAAAAAGACATGGGATAAGATGCATAAGAATTCACTTAAGAGAACAAACAAGTATACTAATGCTAGAAAGTTTCCAGTAAACTTTTAAAACCACTAAAATTAAAACCATTGGCCTAGTTCTGTACCAAAAAAAACAATTAAACCAAACAATAAAAGAAACTTGGCAAAATAGCTAAATTTGCAAGATTAAAAAACTTTTGTCAACTTAATTACTCACAGATTGAAGCAGAGAAATTACTCAGCAATCCCAAGCAACAGTACTGTATCAGCAACTGAAGAGTGCTTGCTAAATGAAGGACTCATTATTATACCTTTTGGAGTCAACTCAAAGAGAAAAAAAGGGCTGCAATAAAGAATTATATGATTAAGATTGGAAAATGACAAGATATAAGAAGTGAAAAAAGTAATCCTGCTATGAAGTATACAACCTGAGAAAAGTTAACAATAGTGGTTAACACCAGTGTGGGTTACCGAAAATTGAATGAAGTGACTGCGGCACACCTGATAATTGAGATGGCCCATGCGTAGCCAGAGAAAACATTTGTGAACCTGGAAACATTTAGGCTACTAATGCAGGTTATGTGTGTATAAAGTATTTCTATGAAACTCCCATGATGTTCATATTGCTTCTCTCTCAAAGCTGTTTCATATAGCGTATATATTTTTAATGGGGTTGTGATTAAAAATAAAAATACAGTAGTGGTCTTACCTTGAATAAAAGTATCCATGAAGAAGATCTATGGTTGGGACAACGATAGTAATCGGTACCTCAAACATGACTCCTTTTTCAACGTTGGTTGCATTATAAGCCTTGACAGTAGTGAAGTAGACACCACCTCGACTTAGTCCTCTAGGATCTATACTAACCTAAAATATCAAAAAGAAATAAAGAAAAAGAAAAAGTCAAAGTTCCCTTACACATTCAGCTGAACTCAATTAAGGCCTGCTTCACACGAGCAGATTGAAACCGTGTGGAATATTTCCATGTCAAAATACATGTCTTCACACCAGCTGTATTTTTCCGTGCGTTTCATCTGCATCAGCACAGTACTCAGTCAGGGTTTGCTTAAGATGGAAGACGTAAAGAAGAGACTGGTCTTTGTGTATATAATAAACAGGGTGTTAATATGTCATGATGTTCGGTAAAATATATTCATATTCATAGTGTACCTCTGCTATTACAGTGTATAATAATATTAATATTGATAATAGTATATAATGATAAAAAATAATAATAGTAATATCAATAAAATTATGACCACCAGTATTTTAATCATGATAAAAATGATATTTTGATTATAAAATAAATTTTTGAATATACTTACCCGGTGAATATATAATAGCTGACGTCTCCGACGGCTCGACAGATTCCAAAAACTCGCGAGCGATCGCCATGAAGGTTGCGGGTGTGCCCACCAGCGCCGACTATCGGCCAGATACCGCATATACATGTAAACAGCCTCAGTTCTTCTCATTCCGCTGGGTCTCTATCGGGGAAGAAGGGAGGGCCTATAATTTATATATTCACCGGGTAAGTATATTCAAAAATTTATTTTATAATCAAAATATCATTTTTAAATATTAAACTTAGCCGGTGAATATATAATAGCTGATTCACACCCATGGTGGTGGGTAGAGACCAGTATTAATACAATATAGGCGTATATGCTTAGAGTTTTTGACAGTTATATCATAACAAAACCCAAATAAATATAGGTACCTGGTAAGGAAGCTGACTCTGACGATTACTCTGCCTTGTTAGTCCGCTTTCCTCACGAAGCCCAGCCATCCTCTCAGGATGCTGAAAGACTCCCAGGAGCTGAAGTATCCAGGGCGACAACCCATACAACAGGACCTCATCAAAACCCTTAATCTGGGCGCTCTCAAGAAATGACATTTGACCACCCGCCAAATCAAAAAGGATGCGAAAGGCTTCTTAGCCTTCCGTACAACCCAAAACAAGATTAAAAACATTTCAAGAGAAGATTAAAAGGGTATTGGAATTAAGGGAATGTAGTGGTAGAACCCTCACCCACTACTGCACTCGCTGCAACGAATGGACCCAATGTGTAGCAGTCCTCATAAAGAGTCTGGACGTCTTTTAAGTAAAATGAAGCGAACACCGACTTGCTCCTCCAAAAGGTCGCGTCCATAATACTTCGCAGAGATCTGTTTTGCTTAAAGGCCACGGAAGTTGCTATCGCTCATACTTCGTGCGTCTTGACCTTAAGCAAGCAACGATCTTTTTCACTTAAGTGAGAATGAGCCTCTCTGATTAAAAATCTAATAAAATACGATAAAGCATTTTTATACATAGGCAATGAGGGCTTCTTAACTGAGCATTTTTATACATAGGCAATGAGGGCTTCTTAACTGAGCACCATAAGGCCTCAGATCCACCTCGTAAGGATCTGGAACGAGCTAAATAAAACTTAAGAGCTCTAACTGGGCACAGTACTCTTTCAAGCTCGTTGCCTACGATCTCTGATAGGCAAGGTATATCAAAAGATTTAGGCCAAGGACGAGAAGGCAGTTCATTTTTGGCCAAGAAACCAAGCTGAAGCGAACATGAGGCTTTATCTGTAGAAAAGCCGATGTTCTTACTAAAGGCATGGATCTCACTGACCCTTTTAGCCGAAGCCAAGCACACTAAGAAAAGCGTCTTGAGGGTGAGATCCTTCAGGGAGGCTGAATGTAATGGCTCAAACCTGTCGGACATTAGGAACCTTAGGACCACGTCCAAGTTCCATCCAGGAGTTGCCATACGACGCTCCTTAGAGGTCTCGAATGACTTAAGGAGATCTTGGAGATCTTTATTATTGGACAGATCTAAGCCTCTGTGTCTGAACACAGACGCCAACATGCTCCTGTAGCCCTTAATAGTGGGAGCAGAGAGGGAGCGAACATTTCTCAGATGCAGGAGAAAGTCTGCAATTTGGGCTACAGAGGTACTGGAAGAGGAAATGGATGATGACTTGCACCAGTCTCTAAAGACTTCCCACTTCGACTGGTAGACCTTGATGGTAGATGCTCTCCTAGCTCTCGCAATCGCTCTGGCTGCCTCCTTCGAAAATCCTCGAGCTCTTGAGAGTCTTTCGATAGTCTGAAGGCAGTCAGACGAAGCGCGGGGAGGCTTTGATGAAGACTCCTTACGTGGGGCTGCCGTAAGAGATCCATCCTTAAAGGTAGACTCCTTGGAATGTCTACCAGCCATTGAAGTACCTCTGTGAACCACTCTCTCGCGGGCCAGAGTGGAGCAACCAATGTCAACCTAGTCCCTTCGTGAGAGGTGAACTTCTGCAGCACCTTGTTTAGGATCTTGAAAGGTGGAAAGGCATAAACTTCCAGGTGAGACCAGTCCAGCAGGAAAGCATCTATGTGGGCTGCCTCTGGATCTGGAACTGGAAAGCAGTAAGTCGAGAGCCTCTTTGTCAGAGAAGTCGCAAAAAGATCTATGGTGGGTTGACCCCATGTCATCCATAGCTTCTCGCACACAGTCTTATGCAACGTTCACTCCATGGAGATGACTTGTCCTCTTCTGCTGAGGCCGTCCGCCAAGACATTCATTTTCCTTGCACAAATCTCGCCAAAGGAGAGATGTTACTTGCCTTAAATGGAGTTCCTTCTGATCCGTGGATCAAAGACCCGAGCATTCCAGACTGTCCAGTGGAGCTCCCTAACCCAAATCCGATGCATCTGAAAACAACACATGGTTTGGGTTCTTGATCGCAAGAGAAAGACCTTCTCGAAGTCTGATGTTGCTGTCCCACCAAGTCAGACATGTCTAGACTGAGTTGGAGATTGGGAAAGAGATACTCTCTAAGCCCTTCTCCTTGTTCCAATGGTTTAGGTGAAATTGGAGAGGGCATAGGTTGAGTCTCCCCAGAGAGATAAACTACTCCAGCGATGAAAGAGTTCCCACGAGGCTAGATCAAACTCTTACAGAGCAACTGTTTTTCTCTTGCAAGTGAAGGACTTTTAACAGAGCTTGTTCCATTCTTGCGGGAGACGAAAAGGCCCGAAAAATCAGACACTGTATCTCCATTCCCAAATAAAGAATAGTCTGGGATGGGGTACTGTAAGTTACGACTTCTCTACGTTCACTATGAGACCTAGCTCCTTGGTTAGGTCTAATGTCCATTAAGAGGCTCTCCAGACAGCGATATAATGACGACGCCCTGATTAGCCAGTCGTCAAAATAAAGGGAGACTCTGAATCCTCAAAAAATGTAGAAAGCTTGCTACATTTTGCAAGGGCCTTGTAAAAACAAGAGGAGCAGGAATGAGGTCGAAGTACAGTGCTCGACATTGGTACATTACTTTCCCGTCCACAAACCTCAGATGTTGTTGAAAGTTTGGATGAATCGGGATGTGGAAGTATGCATCCTGAAGGTCGAGAGAGACCATCCAGTCGCCTTCCCTTAATGCTGCCAAGACAGATTTGGTAGTCTTCATCGTGAAGTTTGTCTTGACAATGAACACATTGAGCGCACTTACATCTTAAGTACTCCTGCAGTGAACGTGGCTGCCAGATCATTGGAGCCATCCCTGATAGCCTTGTTCCTGCAGAGAATGTGGCTGTCAGATCATTGGAGCCATCCCTGATAGCCTTGTTCATGCATGACATAATTGTACAGCAAAACTTCAAACGCTCGAAAAAACTCCAACAGGAGATGGTCTAGCTCTGAAGCCGACCATAAAATCTTGGAGCGTCTCATGGCCAGGCGACGGGGAGAGTCTATGAGGCTTGAGAAGTCTCCCTGGGCAGAGGCAGGAACTCCCAAGTCGAGAACTTCTCCCGTGTCATACCAGATGCTCGCTCTATAAGCCAGTTTAAAAGGAGGGAAAGCAAAGGCTGTCTCCCCCAAAACTCCTCCTGGTGATCAACCAGTCGCCTAGCAAACGTAAAGCTCTCTTAGAAGAGCGAGAGAGCACTAGCTTAGAAAACAACGGCTTCGAAGTAGCTAGGCCTAGTGTAAACTCTGACGAAGGCGAACGAGGAGCAGCAGTTACAAAAAGGTCCGGACAAAGATCCTTAAAAATCAGCATGATTTTCTTAAAGTCCATAGAGGGCTGAGCAGCTTTAGGCTCCTCTCCGTCTGACAAAGTCCCCAAAGGAATATCAGTAGGAGGGGGATCAGCAACTTCCTCATCTGAAGGAACCTCGTCCGACAATTGCCGAGTCTCATGAAAAGGAGAGACCTGCCGCGGTGGCAATGCTTGACAGGCAAAGTACGCAAAGGAGCAGCAGTAGCAGTCAAGGAAGCGACGTCATGTCACTGCTGAAAGGACTGACCAGCAACAACAACAGGAGTTGATGGACGCTCGACGTCAAGTCGAGACTGCCTTGACTGCCTAGACTGAGCAGTCAAAACAACCCTTGACTGCGGTGCTTGACGCTCAACGTCAAAACAAGGCAACTGAGCTGGTTGGCGAACGTCCTGAACGTCAACACGAGACTGCGGCAGCGGCTGAACGTCAACACGAGGCTGCGGCAGCGGCTGAAAGTCAACACGGGAATGCAGCGAGTGGGGATCCAAGTCACGTGACTGACGTGACAAACTACCGACATCACGTTTCATAACGTCAAAAGGACGAGTAAATGCTCGTTTGGGCGGCTGACGGCCAGAGTCTCGTTCAGCGTAACGGCGACTCGAAAGCGAAGGTTCATCATGAACCTGCTCAACGTCAGACTTCTCCATAAGGGAGGCAAGCTTAGTCTGCATGTCCTGCAGGACAACCCATTTAGGATCAACGGGAGTCGGAACGGGCCGAGACGACGGTAACGTCTGTGTTGGCAAAACATTGCCTTTACCGCGACCCTCGGACCCCGTGTTACGCTTGCGTTTAATAGGCGAACAGTCTTCCGACGACTGCAAAGGGTCAGAGCTGTCCCCATGGCTACAGCCAGGACGCTGGACCTGTCCTGAAGGGACTGACTTTCGCTTAAAGGGTCTAGAAACCTTGCGCCAAGGTTTCTTTTGCGAAAAGTCTTCGGATGACGAGGAGAAACTTCGTCTCTCCTGTCTTATGGCAAGGACGTGCTTGCCGAGCAACGTCTGATACCTTTGAGGGAACGTCTGTTCGTTGGTTTACACTCCTCACTCCCTTAAGTCCTACGACATTCCTTCTCCCTGGTGCATGGGAGCCTGAAAGAGGTCTCGGACTAGGCAAGTGACAAGCACGAACAAACGCACCCTCCGCAACACAGCACATGTTTTCTAGCACTCACTTCACTGATACCGTATTTTTCAATAATTTCACATTAGGCATGAATAAAACTGATATCTAACTGAAGCACGCAATTCTCCCTTACATCAAAAGGTTATAATTGCGAAATGAGTCTTATAATGTAAGCACATTAGTACAAAATGAAACACACATGCAAAAATAAAAAAAAAACATACATATATATCGAATAAAACGGAAATATATAAAGTTAAAAAGGAGACTAAACTCTAGTTCACTAAAGACTACGTTTTCAATCTCTCACCGTACAGTGCCTTGGGACGAGAATAAAAACTAAAAACGTTTTATCCTTTCTCCCCGTACAGAGACTTGGGACGAGAGTAAAAAACTGAATCGAGAACAACGTTACTCGCTCCCAAACTCCTTACTTGGGACGAGAATAAAGATCGGATCATTCTCTCTTTCTCTCTCTCTCTCCGTCTCTCTCTCTCTCTCTCTCTCTTGTCACACACAAGAGAATTGCCCACTCACCCTTCGTCAATAAACAGGTTATTTGACCAAAGGAAAAAACTGAAAGGACTAAGAAATTGAAAATTAACAAGTTCCTTTAAATTAGTATTTAAAACACTTCAGTTTGAAAGAAGAATGAACAAAACGTCAAAATCGATTTACTCTTTCTGCAAAGTGAAACCGTGATTCTCTCTTTCTCTATCGTAACGATAGAGCGCAAACTGCGTAGCATAAATAAACCAAACGTTAGTTCATCTTTGAAAAAACAGCACGAAGACTATTCAAAGAATATCTTTCTTAAAATATTTTCTAAAAAATATTCATTTCATAACTTACAGAGCAAATGATTTAAACTTAACGAAAATAAAAGTTGAATGGGCTCAACGTTGTTTAACTTCGGTTTCCAAGTTAGGACCACCTACATCTCGGACTAGGGGAGGAATAGGTAAAGGCCGCATATAAACAAAACATAAAATTTATCTTGATGTTTAGTATAAATGGAAAGCTAATCGAAGAGGCCTAATAAAGGCGGGTGAGATATAAAATATATAGAGGAAAATCTATAATTATCCACAATAATTTATAACGTGATAAAATAATTACTAAAAGCCTAAAACACACTTCCGTACACTGAGGGAAGGGTCGGCCATCTTTACTCTATGGAAAAACCAGAGATAAAAAAGCAAGGGCAAAACACTTTTACTCTCCTTTCAAAAGCATTTCTTTTGAAGATAGTATTGAATAATCCAACACGGCGAAAGCAATAAAACCAAAACCAAGTACTTCACCAATTCGGTAGAAAACTCGAGGTCATAATAGCGAGTGGAATCGACTTGTCGATGAAACCGAGAGAGAAGAACTGAGGCTGTTTACATGTATATGCGGTATCTGGCCGATAGTCGGCGCTGGTGGGCACACCCGCAACCTTCATGGCGATCGCTCGCGAGTTTTTGGAATCTGTCGAGGCGTCGGAGACGTCAGCTATTATATATTCACCGGCTAAGTTTAATATTTAAAAATAGATAGCACTGAAAAATTAGAGCAGGAAAAGAGCAGAATCACGACTACCGCACAGAAGAAAACCTCCCGTCTGAAGGGCGCCATACACTTCTTAAGTATTCTAAATCATGCATTACCGCACTGATTAGAAGTGCATGCACAGTTAGAAAATCAGTACCATCCAGATATTCTGCCTCACGGGCATCGTGTGAAGGGCCTCACTGATCTACCGTACACTGATTTCTAAACCGCATGGTTTCAATCCGCTCATGTCGAGTAAGCCTAAGATCAATATATAAATAATTTTGCCATACCACAGATAAATCAACATTTACAGTGGTGAAATTATAATATAATACAAAAACCAAAATAAAAACATGAAAATATAGAAATAAGCTTTCAAGAGCCTGCTGAATGACAAAGCTTAGTTAATTCCTAAAACTTCCCCAGTAGTAAAATATTCCACTAGTAACTATTTATGTTGCATAATTAAACTATCAGACTTGAATTTTACCAATATCATTATTATTATCAGGGTACAGTCCAAGAAAATTTTTTACATTTATATTTTATCTGCAAATAAATATAAGGATATACTTGAATCAAAACCACATTTTATATTATAGGAACAATGCAAATACAGTCTTACCTGAAATGATCTAAACATATATGACATTTGTAAACACGGGGGCGCCCTAACCCAAGGCGCGTCACAGGTCATAACAAACTCCATACAAAAGGATAGTTTTTCACTTGGATCTGAAAATTTACGAGAAAAAAGAAAGACCCATTTACAATAGTAAATAGTACACTATTTTTTGCACTTTCAAATAATTAAAATTTCATGATAGTAAGAAAGTTAAAACACTTTTAGTGGTAATAATAAAAATTTATAATACAAAATGGGAAGAGTGCCACTTACACCCTATTAATATCAAGCTACAATAATAACCAAAAACATTTTGTAAAAGTTCATAAACCTGGCCTTTAATGAACTCCATTCCTTTACCCATAGCAATAGTATAACAAAAAAGTAAAACTAGGCCATCTCAACTGATTAACAATTGTGCAAAGTGGATCGGCAGAAAAGATGCCCTATCTTTGTTACTTCAAATACATTATAATTGGATTTATGAATTGTATCCAATGGTTTGACACTGGGGCCTAGAAAGCCAATCAGCACTCGGCAAGAAATTTATTGAAAACCCCACAACTGCATCAAGATGCAAAACCCAAAATACTTTGGACATGATGGAAGAAAGAAAGCGAGAACAGAACTACAGTAGAAGGACATTTTTCTTAACCTCGCCTAATAAGAGGATACTATAATCACCACACAAAGTGTTGCTATATATATAATTCAAGATTTTTCAAGAAAGGTATGGAATACCATAACTGTGGCCCAAGCATGGATTGGAATATGGCATTTAAACTTTATGCTAAGTACTGGAACTCAAAAAGAGGTAATTTAGGGTTAAAATTAATGCTTTTACTATACAAAATCAATGTTAAAGATTACATTTAGACAATTATTTTTAAAGTAAAATATTTTTATTCTCGCTCTATTTTATCTCTGCCAATCATTTAGTAAATATATGGAATTTTTTTCCTCTTCACATATAAAAATTTCAAAAATGTAAAATAATTGTTCAATGAATAACAAACTATGTAATGTATACAGTATACAAAATCAGAATCTGACAATAGTCTAAATCATGTAAGTTCTCTTTACCTTCATTTCCTAAGAAAAATAAAATAATCTCACTTTTCTATTCAAAGAAAATGATTTGGCCTTTCTAAATACTTCCTGTTTTCCTATTTTACTATAGCTTAGCCCAAAGGGGTATAACCATTTGGGTTATGTCATATTTCAGTTTATCCACAACAATTTGATACAGACCAAAGCTTACTGGCTTTAACGTAACAAGTTGGTCACTACAAAGGATGTAGTATAACTTAAGAAAACCTTCCTAAAATTTAGAATGCGTGTTTGCTTAATAATCACCATTTTAATTATGGGTTTTTCTCAAGTAAATTGTCTTTCATTACCCAGATTTTAAAATTTACTGAAAATCAGTCTTTAACCAAATCAAGCAATTTTTTTTTTTTATACAAAACCACCACATATTGAACTCTCAATTGTTGTCTTTAATACTCCCAGCACTTTGAAAACTTTTTTCATAAAGGAAAAGAACCAAGACAGGTGACCCTATAGATCATCTTGGCTTACAAGAAAAAACAGGAAAATACAATAGTAAAACCATACACTAAATATGTAACAACTGAATTTTCTTCTGGGCAAAACTGAATGTTTCAAATTTAGTTTTGCCCTGAAGCTGATGGATTTTAAAATGAGAGGTAGAAAATCCTAGAAGAGAAAGAGCAGAGCTAGAATTAAGGTTAGGACCTTAAAGGAGAAAAGTGCAAGCAATTTAGAAGAATTGTGAGAGAAATGACTGGTAATGTTGAACTTATAGAGATTGGACAGAATAACAGGGTTGAAAATATTTGGTTGGGTATGAAAGAAATGTGTAGGGAAAACGGGAATTAATGAGAAGAACCAGCGGATATGATGTGTCGAAAAGAGAAAAGTGGTGGTGGAACAGAGAGGCACAAGCATCAGTTAAACAAAAATCAAAGGCATTTAAGGACTGGAAAGTTAAGACAGGCACAGGGAGCAGAGGAAGGGTACAGAAAAGAGAAAAAAGATTCTAAGAGGGAAGTAGGTATAGCTATTGGAAGAGCAGTAGAGCAGGTAAATGAAAGGCTAGGAACATAGAAAGGAGAAAAGGATATCTATAAGATTTCAAATGAGGAAAAAACAAAGACAGGATTTTGGGCAATTGGTAGTCATCAGGGATAGAGATAGGAATATATTGCATAGGGATGATGACATTAAGAGAAGACTGAGAGAATATTATGAGCAACTACTGAATACTGAAAATGAGAAAGATGAGCTGGGAGAAGCACAAAGGGTGGAGGGGCCAGTGATGGATATACAGAGTACAGAAGTGAAGTGGGCATTGAGTAGAATGAAGAATGGTAAAGCTTCAGGCCCATCAGAGTTTCAAATTGAAATGGTCAAGATACTAGCTACAGAGGGGGAAGAATGGATGCTGGATTTATTAAGAGCAATATGGGAAGAGGAAATAAATTAATAGAGCATGGTTTGAATGTGTTAGAGGGGGTACTAGATTAGAAATTGAGAGAGATTGTAGCTTAGGAAAAAACAGTACGGAGTCATGGGGAGGAGAGGGACAGTGGATGCCATCTTTTTAGTAAGGCAGTTACAGGAAAGGAGATTAGAGGGAAACCAGAAACTCTTCTGTGCTTTTGTAGATTTAAAGAAGGCGTGTGACAGAATATCAAGAGAAGTGATGTTTTGGTGCTTGAGGAAGAGGAAAGTCCCGTAGAAGTTGGTTAGAAAGGTAGAAATGATTTACAATAGAACAAAGACAAAAATAATAACAGCTGTTGGAGAAACAGAAACATTTTAAGTTAAGCATTGGATTACATCAGGGGTCAGCATTAGGCCCGTTTTTATTTGTGTTGGTCTTGGATGTGTTAAGTGAAGGGATCTGAAATGAAAAGTAGTAGGAGTTGCTACATGCAGATGATTTGATAATTACTGTTGAAAATGAAGAATTACAGGGAAGGGTGGTAGAGTGGCAAGAGACTTTGGAAAGGAGTGTTTTTAGGGTAAATGTGGATAAAACTGAAGCTATGGTTAGCAGTAAGGAAAGTAGGGACTGGAGAGCCATACATGAAAGTAGAGGAGCAATTATAAAACAGGTAGAACAATTTAGATACTTCGGATCTACTATAATTCAGGAGGGAGGATGCGAGGCTGAAGTGGAAAATATGATAAAAGCATCATGGGGAAAGTGGAGTGAGGTGGAGAGGTAGCATGAGTGGTATGTGATAGGAAAATGCCAATCAAGGTAAAACTCAAAATCTATAGCACAGTAATAAGACCATAGTTAAAGTATGGATCAGAAACTTGGGCTTTGAGACTAAGAGGAAGCAAAGCTTGAGAGAACATAGTTGAGAATGCAAAGGTGTATTATAGGAATATCACTGTTTGAAAGATAGAAAAATGATGAAATAAGAAGAATGGCAGGTGTGGTAAAGATTACAGAGATAAGTGTGTTACGAGTGAGATGATGTGGGCATGTGTTAAGGATGGATGATGGGGAGGGAGCGAGGAGGGCTTAGGAGGAACCTGTTAGGGGGAGATGATCAAAAGAGGCAGAGAATTAGATGGCAAGATAAGGTTGAAAGGTTTAAAGGTCGCTCATGAATGGCAGAGGCAATGGACAATGACATTGCCCAAGAGACTGGCCATATTCACATATGATCAGCACCCAAGCCTCCTCTCTTACAAAGCTAGGACCAAGGAGGGCCAGGCAATGGCTGCTGATGACTCAGGAGATAGACTTGTAGGCTCCCCCAAACATCCAACCCTTAGCTCAAAAAGATGATGAGATTGTAGCGACTAAAGAAACTTAAGAAGTTTGAGTGCAACTCAAACCCGAGTCTAGCGTTCACCAGTCAGGGACGTTAGCACATGAGCCACCACAACGCTAAAGGTGAAGGATGATATGGAGAGAAGTTTGGTGGAAGAGGATGCATCAAATCAAAGGCATTGGAGAGGGTGCATCGGGCAACCAACCCCTTAATGTAGGAATAATGGAGTGAAATAAGAAGAAAAATTAATTTCTTTAATGGTTAGCAAAATGAAAGCATAATTTGCAAAGGGCAGAGTACACAGAGCGGTCCTTGTTTACTGCTCACAAGTTTATATACCCATCAAATATAAATATGTACTATAAAACTTCTCTCTCTCTTATTCCCTTTACTAATAAGAATAAACAGCAAAAACACCTGTAACTATTTAGCATCAAAATAAAATGTGAATTGAACAAAAACAAAAGAATAACACCTGGAGTATTCACTTGAGCTGATACCATTTCAGCAGATTTCTCACATGTGAGGGGGTACAGAATAGATGGCTAGTGTTTCCCTTAAATAGATGGCTAGTGTTTCCCTTTCTTTAGTGAACAATAGAATTAAAGCCTGGGGACATCTAATGACTGGGATTGAGAACTCCTGTTACAAAGATAGGTTCACAATAAATAGAAAGATGGAAAAAACTTATGAAGTTTGAAGTAAAACTTGAAACTGACCTGCTTTTGTATCATTTAGTAACTTTGGTTCAACTGTGACGGATACATCAACGGGCTTGAGTGCCGGCCAATTTCGCAGATGTATTCCCTTAGTTCTTTCACTACCACATTCCACTGCAAAGCGAATCTTATCTTCTACGCCATTAGAGTGCTGAATCAAGTGCTCAACAGCATGTTGTACCTGAAAGATTTTCAGACTGTATTCTTTTTTATTTTTTCATTTTACATAATTGATTGTCATGGAAACCCCTTTTTTAATTTCAAAGATCATAAGACTTCTATGGTCTGAGAAAAAAAAAAATTACTACTGCACTTCATATATCAATGGGAGATATTTAACCAAGGGTTAACCAAGACACCTGTGTAATGTAGTCAAAAATACTCCTTTAACCAAGAAAAAAACTTTTAGAATACAACTGTCTAGATACCATTTTTCAGAAGACTATGGTATACAATCACCTAAATTGTCATAATTTGAAATTAGTCCCCTTTACTGTATAACCAAGTTCCTGCTACTCAACCATTTCAATCCCATCCCTATACAAATAAACTTTATCACTCAACCCCTGTAGCCTTTAGTGGGATACAAATTTTAAAAATTATTTATATACTTGAATAAATTTTATTTAGACATTTTGTAAAATACTTACACCTAAATATAGAGAAAAGTACTATAAATTACCAGACATACAAAACGTCACATGGGACTCAAGGGACTGAAAACTCTGTTCATAGAATACAGAGGGTTAAGGTGTTAAAAGCTGATGGGGGAGATCTCAAAATTACTTAACTCATTAACATACACTTCTCTATTCCAAAGATGACAATTAATTTACTGAACTGACAGATGCCGTATGTGCCCTTCTCACTTGTTCTTTTCCCTGCGTTAAAGACTGAACTGACAAACAGGACCTATAATTGTTTCCTGCCATCATCAACTAGTAAGAGAGGGCTTTCCAAGACATAAATAAAAATGCCTCATCCTTCATTCTACCTTCCTTACATAATCATGAAATTCCTCAAAGCTGTTTGATTACCTAAATCATACACTCTTTCCCAGGCTTGCATTCATACCAGACCCAGATATTTTCAAAGCATGTTTATTTACTCAATCCTGTTCTTAAAGTGTGGTCCTTTTTTGCATACATTATGTCAAGTACTAACAAAAGTGTATGTCAAGTACTAACAAATGTGTATACCTTAATACTGCTCTATTACTCCTCTCCTGCTTTACTATTATTTGTCTATTTCTATTCTTTTTCTGTCATATCGTTACTTTCCTATTATTCTGATAAGATGCAACTTGATTCATTTCACATCAAGAATGAATATCTCATAACGAAAAAGTAACTCTACAAGCCCTTTTCAACACACATTAGAATACAGTACTGTACTGTATTCATTGTTATTACCTTTGCTTAAAATGCCAAATGAAACTGTTTTGCTTGTTTTAGTTATCAAAATGAATCTGCAGAACTCCAAACTGTTCACAGATTTACAGATACAAAAAGAGAACATCTATCAGCTGAGAGGACCTATGACTTAACTAAGTTTACGAACATTACTACAGCTCACTCCTTGTAGGCGAGATTAAGAACTGTAATACCCAGACATTTAAAGGTTACAATTGTATATGCATGGAGGCTTTGTAGTAATACATTGAAAGTAATAAACTCAACAAAAAATTAATAGATTATTGCAACTATTTACACGAGATTTGAGATTTCATTGCTTAACCGTTTTCTTTAGAAAATCAACATCCATGACAAAAACAACATGGTATTAAATTATAACAAAATATTAACCTGTATTAAACCATGACCTTGCGCAAAGATATCAACATCTAAGGAGAGAGCTGTATTCTCTATTGCTCGACGGACGGAATATGGAGAATATGGAATGCTTTTCTGTTTCAGTGCAGACACAATCAAGCCAACACAACCAGCAGTGTGAGGGGATGCCATACTGAAAGAGAAGATTTAAATTTCAATACAACAGACTAACCTATCATATAGCAAAATAAAACATTTATCAACTTTAAATTCATAAAAAATAGTGTGTCATGATATGGGGTTAATAAATTTAATATACACTTACGGAAATACCATAATACTACTCGAAAACAATGAACACATTCTAAGGGTGATTTGCTTTTACCCAAATATATAAACCAGTCTTTTATTTAGGAGTATTTTCTTGCATCAGCTTAATATGGTTTTAGAAACTTGGTAACATAAGATAAATGTCGTTATGGGAATACTATAGAAGGATGATACAACCGAGATTATGAAAACATGGTTTGTACATTTTGGATAAATACAAACCCCTTTCAGTATTTTTTCCTTGTGCATAGGAAAGCTGAAGGAACGTAGAGAGTAGAGGTCCCCTTTTTTGTTTTTGTTTCATTTGTTGATGTTGTCTAACCCCCAAAATTGGGGGAAGTGCCTTGGTATATGTATGTATGCATAGGAAAGCAAAAACCATTGCAGCTTTCATTTAGGAGATTCACTCACTAAACAGCAGCAATCCTTTTGAACCTAACAGAATGCATTCTTCTCTACCCTTATTACTCAAGGAAAGGATAGTTCCTGCTCTTTCCTATGCAGCAAGTATGGAGATGTCAATAGCTGATGGGCCCCAAGTCAGTGCTAGTTTGAATTCAATTTAAAAAAAGGAAAATTACAAATTTTAAGTAATTTGTATTTTTCCTAACAATACTTACCTCGAACTACTTTCTTAGGAGTATCTGGGATCTCCTCCCAACCGACCAGAGTTTTGTGTAGTTTACCCTAGTCCCGTTTTCTATGAGGGGTAACCTCAGGTGGAGTGGAACACGCCCTGAGGCTATCCCCAGGTCAGAGAGCATGCTTGCTCAGGTCTCGATCTCCAGTAAGTTCTTGATAGCTTAGGTATCTATGAAGTCCAGCAAGGCACTCGGGGTAGGATGGGAGGGCCATTACCCGAAAGTAGTTCAAGGTAAGTATTGTTAGGAAAAATACAAATTACTTGAAATTTGTGATTTGTTCCAACACAGAATACTTACCTCGAACTACTTTCTTAGGAGACTTATACCTTAGGAGGTGGGAGTGTCCTTCAGGACCTAGAGACCGTGACGAGAATAGAAGAGAAACCTAGGTAGGAGACTAGGTTCTGCTGACCTCAAAGAAAACACGAGAAAAAAGGGAAAACTACGCACAAAACCATCTTAGTGTCTAAGTAACTCACTTCTGCAAGAATCCTAGGAGACATGTCCTTCCAATGATAGTGTATCCCATGGCAGTTTCAGGGGGCTACCCGAGTCATTTCCGGTAAGGGAATAGGGGAAGGAAGAACAAGGGGGCTCAGGAAGGAACCTGTGTCTCTTGGACTCGCTACCCGCAGTTACCACTGGGGCTACACCATTAAACCGTTTGGAACGCGGAAATGACGGGACCGCGCGAGAACCCGCCCAGGGACATTCTTGCGTAGTCCTTCAAGCAGTGAGCCGTAAAGGTCGACTGGTTAGACCAAGTACCTGCCCTCAGGCTTTGGCCCACTGCCATGTTCTTCTCAAATACCAAAGAAGCATTTAGACTCCTAATGCTGTGGGGTCTGGGCTTTCCTGAAAAGGGGACCCCTGCACTACTGTAGGGCCTGACGATCACTTGCCTTATCCAGAAGAAAAAAGTGTTCTTGGAGACTGGCCCCTTCACAGTCCCGAGGGAAATAAACAGACTCTTGATCTCGGGATGAAGTCAAGCTGTCCTTTCTAAATACTGCCATACTGCAATTCCCTCGGGTTGGCCGAGCGAGGGATAGCTGGCACTGAGAACAATTCCATTTTGGGGTCCCAAACAGCTGGATTCTGAGCCTTGGCTACTAAGGAGGGTAAGAATCTGAAAGTAGTTTCTCGCCAGCCCTTCGAGTGTGAGATCTCGTACGACAGGCCAAGAATCTCACCTACTCTTTGCTGATGCCAGATCTAAACGAAAAACTGCCTTGAGGGCGAGCTCCTTGTCTAGAATGTCTTTTAGAGGCTCGAAGGGAGGTTCCAAAAGCACCTTCAAGTACCCTAGCCACATCCCCCGGGGTCACTCTAACGTCTTGGGGGAAAAACAACTGCTCGAAGCTCTTGAAGAGCGTCGAGATCTACCTGGAGGCACCTAGGTCTATGTCCTTCAGAAGGAAGACTTGGGATGGACATGCCCACTTTGTCCCTGAGATAGACCAGGAAGTCTGCTATCTCGTGAATGGAGGCCCCTACCGGCCTGATGTTCTTCGAGGAGCACCCCTTAAAAAAGGTAGCCCACTACGCCTGGTACACCTCGACTGACGAACGCCTCAGGTACCCTGACATCCTTGATGCTGTCCTCGACGGAAATCCTTCCTTTTTTCAGGAGACGCTCGATAACCTCCACGCGTGAAGGAGGGACCAAGGGTTTTCGTGGAACCTCTGGAAGTAAGGCTGCCAGAGAAGGTCTGGTCTGTCTGGAAGCGGCCCAGGTGTAAGGCATGCCAGTTCCTTTAGATCCGCGAACCACTCTCTCTCTGGCCACCAGGGCGCTACCAAAGTCACCCACAGGTTGGCCGTCCGTCTCATTGGAAGGCGTCCTCGAACGCTGCTGCTGGATCTGGCACAGGAAAACAAAACACGGGGAGCTGTGCGTTTAGTCTCGTGGCGAAGAGGTCTATCACCGGCGAGCCCCATTTCAGGGAGAGGGTTTTGACCACTTCTGGGTGTAGGGACCACTCGGGCCCTACCACTCGACCCTTCCTGTTGAGGCCGTCGGCCAGGACGTTCCTCTTCCCCGGAGAGAACCTGGCTGAAAAATTAATTGTTCCAATTCAGCCCATTCTAGGAACTCCATCGTGAGACTGCACCGTTCCTTCGACTTCAGTCCTCCTTGCTCTTTCACGTAGGCCACCACCGTGGCGTTGTCGCACCCCGGATCCACGGAGCTTCCCCGGGGTAGATGGACGATCTCTAGACACGCTCTTTGTACGGTCCTCATCTCCAGCACGTATATGTGCAGGTTCGTCTCCTCGACTTCCAATTTACCTTTTGCCATTTTGTCGAGAAGATGGGCACCCCAGCTCTCCTTGGATAAGTCCGTGAACAGGAGCATCTCCGGAGGGTCGGCAGAAAAGGGCATTACCTTCAGGGTGTTCGTTCAGATTGCTACCACCCCAGGACTTCCTTCGTCTCCGGGGACACCAGGACTATCTAGTGCGGGGAGTCCTATCAGTATTTGCCAGACCTTGGCTCTCCTGGGCTGCCCCGACAGGAAGGGCCAGAGTATCTGTTTCAGGGTGTCCAGTTTCTCTGCGGAGGGGAAGGCCCTCGCCATCCGGGAGTCTAGAACCAACCCTAGGTAGGTCATCCTGGTGGAGGATATCAGCCGGGACTTCTCCAGGTTGATGATGATACTCAAGACATTGCAGAACTGCAGGAGCTTCTCGTCTTGTTCCCTCAGTACTTCCTCTGAGACTGAAAGCAACCACCAGTCATCTAGGTACCGAATCTGGCGGACGTCCTGTTCGTGCGCCCAGCCTGAAACTGTTGCGAAGACCTTCGTGAAGCCCTGAGGACAGTCGACAGTCCGAAGCATAGGGTTTTGAACTGCCATGTTTTGGTACTCCATTTTACCCTAGGAACCTCCTGTTGGAGGGATGAACAGGGACTTGGAAGTAGACGTCTTTGAGGCCTATGGACCTCATGAAGTCCTCCTCCTTCAAGGTCGCTAGGACCGACTTCGGAGTGTTCATCTTGAAGTCGGTCTTGCACCCGAATTGTTGAGGGCTGTAAGGATTCCAGAATCCTGTCCCCTTCTCCACCAGGAAGAGCCTGTTGTAGAACCCTGGACTCGGTTTCTCGACTGGTTCTACTGCCCCTTTCGCCAGCATTGCCGAACCTTCTTCCTGCAATACTGCTACTCTCCAGGGGTCGTTGGGTGCCAACCACTCCGCCTGTTGATCTGGGATCCGAGGTGGGGGTCCACTAGGAAGGGTAGCTTGTACCTTTCCTTTAGTACTGCTACGGTCCACGGATCCGCTCCGTGGTCCCGCCATGCTTGCCAATATCGTTTGAGGCATCCCCCCACCTGAGGCGCCAGCAGGAGTAGGGGGCCTCCCCTCTTAACTCCTTCGAGAGCCGGGGCTTGAACGCCCTCTCCTGGAGCCCGAGTAGGAGGTTCTGAAGGTTAACTGAGGAGTCGAAGCTCCCCTACGGAGGGCAAGGCAAGGGCGGACGGAGCCGAAGAGGCACTGGGCAAAGGTGCGGGGGTCTCTCTCCAGTGGCCACTGAGGCAGGCACTGGAGAGGCAATAGCCCCGTTCGACCCGCTAGGGGGAAAACCACTTTGCCTTCATCACGGATGGAGCCGTCAGGAACGGGGGTACCCGTCATGGGTCTACCCCCTCCCGGGGCAATCCGTGGGGTTTAAGTACCCTGCCATGTCAGCGGCCTCTTCCGATGCTTGGATGGGGCTGGCCGGGACGATGGCACGGCTGGCTCCATCACGGATGGAGCCGCCGGAACGGAGGTAGCGGTCATGGGTGTGTCAGCGGCCACCTCCAATGGCTTGGATGGGGCTGGCCGGGACGATGGAGCGGCTATCTCCCTCACGGATGAAGCCACTGGGACGGAGGTAGCAGTCATGGATCTACCCCCTCCCGGGGAGATCCATGGGGTGTAAGTACCCTGCCATGTCAGCGGCCGCCTCCGATGCGATGGGGCTGGCCGGGACGATGGCACGGCTGGCTCCATCACGGATGGAGCCGCCGGAACGGAGGTAGCCGTCATGGGTGTGTCAGCGGCCACCTCCAATGCTTGGATGGGGTTGGCCGGGACGATGGAGCGGCTATCTCCATCACGGATGAAGCCACTGGGACGGAGGTAGCCGTCATGGGTCTACCCCCTCCCGGGGAATCCGTGGGGTTTTAGAACCCTGCCATGTCAGCGGCCGCCTCTGATGCTTGGATGGGGCTGGCCGGGACGATGGCACAGCTGGCTCCATCACGGATGGAGCCGCCGGGACGGAGGTAGCCGTCATGGGTGTGTCAGCGGCCACCTCCAAAGCTTGGATGGGGCTGGCCGGGACGATGGAGCGGCTATCTCCATCACGGATGAAGCCACTGGGACGAAGATAGCCGTCATGGGTCTACCACCTCCCGGGGAATCCGTGGGGTGTGAGTACCCTGGTATACCAGCGGTTGACCACGAAGCCTGAATGGAGCTGTCGTGGTACCGGGTATGGATGCCATGTTGCCGGGTCGAGCCAGCAGCTACCTCCGCTGGAAGGATGGAGCTCCTGCGGAGATCCATGGAGCCAGGGGCTTCCCTGTGCTGGCTGGTTGGTTCCTTCGTTCAGGGCGGGCCATCGAAAAACCGGAGGCCGGGACAAGGCTGCCAGTCCGAAGGGGAGACTCTCTCCGCTGGGCGGAAGGAGCCGGAACCCTCGCGGGGTTATGCCTGTCGACCGAGACCTGGCTGTCGAAGTCTTGGAGGCTGGGACACGGCTGCCAGACCGAAGGGGTGACTCTCCGCTGGGCGGAAGGAGCCGGAACCCTCGCGGACTTATGCAGGTCTGCCAGAGCCTGCTGTAGGGTTGCCGGGGTTCACGTCGAACGACGGGTACCGCCGTCGGAACAGGGGCCTCCGTCCTGGGTCCAACAACTCTTCTGGAGGTTCTCGTATCTGCGGGCCTGCCCGTCGAGGAAACCCGAGGGCTGCGCTCGTGACGAGCTAGGTGGCCTTTGGAGGTCAGGACTCGGCTGCCAGACCGAAGGGGCGACTCTCTCCGCTGGGCGGATGGAACCGGAACCTTCGCGGACTTACGCCTGTCGACTGGAACCTGCCATGATGAGTCCCTCCGTCGGGTGCCACTGCTGCCAGAGGAGTATCTATCCGGGGAGTTCGTCCTCGGACGCCAACTTGAAGGGCCCGGTGTCGCCGCTAGCTCCAGCAGCCTGTCGAGGTGAACCACCACCCACTCACTGCTCTTGGGGGAACTTGAGCCCCGACTCTCGTGGCGCGACCCCGAGGGGCAGTGAAAACGCAACAACTTCTTGTGGGGCTTCTCCCTTCGTCTCCTGAGCTTCCTCAGCGCCACGTCTTGGGAGGCTCCTTCTCGGCGACGTCCTCGGCTGCAGAAGTGACTGAAAAACACGCCAAAGAGGCTGAAGAAGAATTAGGGACATTTTTCCCCCACATGGGGTCATCAGAGGAGACGTGGCCTGCTTGCACCAGGACTCCGTCTCCCAACACATTCCCGCCCCTCCGTCAAGCCCCTCACTCGTCTGGAACGTCGCCACAACCCCACTATCCTTTAGATCAGACTCTTGGGGAAGGGCCGCGGGCCTCTTCCCAACAACGGACTTACCTCATCCCCTACTCTGGGTAGGGGAGGGTGGTAGGGAAGCTCTGTCAGACGAGACACCCGGCGAAGCAAGGGAGGAAGGGGCGCTAGGCTTCTTAGGCGACCACTTCGTCGCCTACTTCTTCTTGGTGCTATACCGCACCCACTCAGACTCCTGGGGAAGAGCAATGGGCACTTCCCCACAACTGACTTACCTCGTCCCCTACTCTGGGTAGGGGAAGATGACTGTATAAAAGAAGCTCCATTCGACGAGGCATCGGGAGAAGTAAGCGGCGAGGAGAGGCTCGTCTTCCTATGAGACCTCTTGGACGTATTCTTCTTCTTGGTGCCGAAGCGCCCCCACTGCACCACGTTCCAGGACTCGCACTCCGGACACGTGGCTGTAGGAGAACATAAGCTGCCCCTACACGACGAACACAGAGGATAAGGGTAGGAAGGATGATTTATTGTTAATTTGTTCTCTTCAGTTATTTATTTCCTTATTTCCTTTCCTCACTGGGCTATTTTTCCCTATTGGAGCCCCTGGGCTTATAGCATCTTGCTTTTCAAATTAGGGTTGTAGCTTGGATAGTAATAATAATAATAATGGGTCCACGTGGGGACCGCGTAAGACACAAAAGGGGGGTCGGGGACACAAAGGGTCGCACTGGGTAAGGAGAGAGCGTCAAGATGTTATCACGACGCGACCAGAGAACTTACTGGAGATCGAGACCTGAGCAAGCATGCTCTCTGACCTGGGAATAGCCTCAGGGCGTGTTCCACTCCACCTGAGGTTACCCCTCATAGAAAACGGGACTAGGGTAAACTACACAAAACTCTGGTCGGTTGGGAGGAGATCCCAGACACTCCTAAGAAAGTAGTTCGAGGTAAGTATTCTGTGTTGGAACAAATTATAATTCCAGATCTTCATTTAATTGAGAGAGAATGTTACAGATGGTTGCCATCTTCTTCCAACCTTATTAGTCTACCGCTAGAGTTATGGGATCCTTTGACAGGCCAGACAGTACTACATTGGATCCTTCTCTCAGGTTACGGTTCACTTTCCCTTTGCCTACACATACACCGAATAGTCTAGCCTATTCTTTACAGATTCTCCTCTGTCTTCATACACCTGACAACACTGAGATTATCAAACAATTCTTCTTCACCCAAGGGGTTAACTACTGCACTTTAATTGTTCAGTGGCTACTTTCCTCTTGGTAAGGGTATAAAAGAGACTTTAGCTTTGGTAAGCAGCTCTTCTAGGAGGACACTCCAAAATCAAACCATTGTTCTCTAGTCTTGGGTAGTGGCATAGCCTATGTACCATCGTCTTCCATTGTTTTGGGTTAGAGTTCTCTTGCTTGAAAGGTACACTCGGCACACTATTCTAATTTCTCTTCCTCTTGTTTTGTTAATTTTTTTTTTTTAATGTTGGTACCATTTTTAAAATACTTTATTTTTCCTTGTTTCCTTTCCTCACTGGGCTATTTTTCCTGTTGGGGTTCCTTGGCTTATAGCATCCTGCTTTACCAACTAGGGTTGTAGCTTGGCAAGTAATAATAATAATAATAATAATAATAATAATAATAATAATAATAGTAATACAGTAATGTCAACTTTCTCCATCTATTTTTATTTTTTCAATATTCTTCCCAAAGTTCCCACTCACTCATACCCCTCCTAACATATCCATCTATATGATTTGCTGATACCTTACACCCTTCCTCCCCATCACTGCCATGCCCTTGGCTTTTTTTTTTATTCCACCTCCTCCCATTTTAATAAATTGAGTGGAGGAAATCAATTCCATTCACGCCTGTGGTTTAACGATGGGATGCTCTACTCCTCCCAAAAGAAGAAAAGAATAAGATAGGCTAAAATAAGAAAGAAAAGAAGAGCCCAGTGACGAGAAGTTTTACCCCCCGATTCACGGCATATTTATGCCTTAGACAGGATTATTACCTATCATGAAAACTTGGGAAACTAGTGTTGAATACACCCTACAGGTCAGAGAGAATAAGTGTCCAAGGGCTTTTGAATAACATTCCTGAAAGAAAAGGTGAAAGTGAACGCCATACGGTTGCCTTAATTAACCAATAAACACAGGTTCCACATAAAAAAGGGTAGGGACTACAGCTCCCACTTTGTGAGCTCTCGCCTTGACTTTACAATTATCCCCTAGACAGGCATCAGATTTGCCAATCTGATCATCTCTCAAAGACTGAAGTACTGTATAGTGTTCTCGGAAACCTTTCCACAACTCTAAATACATTTCTACTAAAAATGCACACACACTAGGGCTTAAAATATTTGGTTCAATTCTAGCCCATCACTCTCAAAAAACTGGATCCTAATCTCCACCAACTTGGACACAAAAACATTTCATCCTGATTTCCAACTGCAAAGCATTGAAGGGTGATGATATCATCATCATCATCATCTCCTCCTCGTCCTCCTACGGCTATTGACGCAAAGGGCCTCTGTTAGATTTCGCCAGTTGTCCATCTTGAGCTTTTAAATCAACACTTCTCCTTCCATCATCTCCTACTTTACATTTCATAGTCCTCTGCCATGTAGGGCTGGGTCTTCCAACTCTTTTAGTGCCTTGTGGAGACCAGTTGAAAGTTTGGTGAACGAATCCCTCTCAGGGAGTGTAAAGAGCGAGCCCAAAACCATCTCCATCTACCCCTCAACATGATCTCATCCACATAAGGCATTCAGGTAATCTCTCAGTTTCATTTCTAATCCTGTCCTGCCATTTTATTCCCAATATTCTTCTGAGGGCTTTGTTCTCAAATCTACAAAATCTGCTGGATATTGTTTAATTGTCATACGATTTATGTCCATATAGTAACACTGATCTTACTAAACTGATATACAGCCTGATTTTTATATGTAATTTCAGGCAATTTGATTTCCAAATTTTACTCAACCTAGCCATTGCCTGATTTGCTTTTTTTTTTTAATCTTTCATTAAACTAAAATTCTAAAGATCCTGTATTAAAGATCATAGTTCCTAAATATTTAAATGACTCCTCCTCATTAATCCTTTTTCCTTCCAAGGGTATTTCATCTTCCATAGCATATTCCATTCCAATAACCTCTGTCTTTCTTCTATTTATCTTCAGTCCAACCTCATATAATATTTCCTGCATTCAGGTAAGCATGCATAGCAAATCCTGTGATGTTCTGCTGATACGGACAGCGTCATGAGCATACTCTAGGTCAGCTAATTTCCTGTTACCAATCCAGTCCAATCCTTCACCATCCCCACCTGTTCTATATATTACAAAATCCATGAGGATAAATAACCTAAGTGACAACATTCCCTTGGAGTACTAAATTGTTCACAGGGAATTCATTTGATAAGACTCCATTAATATCAAATTTGCACTTGCTATGCTCATGACAGACTTAATCAAGTTTACATATTTAAGAGGAACTCCATAATAATGAAGGACTCTCCACAAAATTGGCTGGTGTAGGCCTACACTTAAAATCTTTTTCATAGTCCACAAATGCTATCAAAAGTGAATTTCTATATTCTACACATTGCTGTACATGTCTTAAAATGAAAATTTGGTCAGTACAACTTCTAACTTTTCTAAATCCTGTTTGTTCATCTCTCAGCTTTTCTTAAATCTTTCTCTCTGGTGTCTTTAGAATGAGCATACTATATATTTTTATGACAACTGACTTAAGTGTGATGCCTCTGTAATTATTGATCTTCCATTTTCACCAACACTCCTAGCTCTCATTTATCAGGTTTTGCCTCTTCATGCCACATTCTACAAAATAATCCTGTAAGTATTCTGAGAGTCACTTCATTTTGGCCCATATCATCTCGGCAGTTATTCCATTGTATCCATGGGCTTACCATCTCTTTAGTCTTTTAATGATAGCTTTGACTTCAAAACACTCTGAATTCATTCATGGGCATATCAAGGTATTCCTCAGCTTCAGGTGTATCAATCAAATTATTCCCTTCATATCACCTATTCATGACCTCACTAAAGAGTTCCATCCAACATTGCCTTTCTTCATTTTCTGTTATAACAAATACATCACCCTTTTTGATGGACATTTGCTGCTTCTTTGCCCCAGTAAGGATTTCATTAATAACTCTAAAACCAATTCTTACACCATAGCCACTCCCTGAATACATAGCTTTGTCAGCCCCATCTGCTTTCCTGTCTAAATATTCTCTCCAGTCATTCCTGTCGTTTCTTTTGACTTCACTATCAATACTGGAATACTTTACACGCTCTACCTTGTAATTTTCATTACTTCCTCGAAAACTTTCAACAAGCAATTTCTGTCTTAGTATCCTTTTTATAGTATACCAAGTATCATTTGATATCCATGGTTTTCTCCTTGTAACTGCATGTCTCAAAACTTCACTACCAACTAACTGATATACATTCTTATCACACTTTTCTTCATTAATTATCTGCTCTTCGTCTCTTGGGGTCTATTGAGACTGCAAATCGATTCCTACATTCCATTGCAAAGGTTTCTCACTGCTCATCTTCTAGAAGCTTAGTTGTATCAAACCTACGTATTCTATCTACATTTCTGTTAGGTGGTTTCAGTTTTAATTTTAGTGTGGCAATGAGGAGCTGGTGATCACTACCAATATCTGCACCTCTGTAGCTTCTTACATTTCTCAAGTCCTCCTTCTCTCTTTATTAATGGCTATGTGATCTATTTGATTTTTGTAATTGCCACATGGTGAAGTCCATGTATATTTGTGGATGTCCTTGTGTTGGAAAACAGTACCTCCAATAACAAGATTGTTTGTAGAACAAAAACTTATAAAATGTGCCCCATTTTCATTTGCAACTTCACCAAGACCCTCAACACTCATCACATTCTCTATAAATTCTCAAGAAAACTAATCTCTCATCAGAACCTAACAGGTTTAGAGTTTGAGCCCACAAACTCAGAACAAGTGGCAGAGAGACATTTATCCATGCTCCCTAAGAGACTGTCATATTGCCTACACACAAATCTATGGTACCGAAGAAGTATTTAGGGCAAAAACAGAGAGCCCACACAGGACTAGAGTTATACTTTTTGAGAATGGGAATCAAAATCCCACACTACAGCCAAGATTTCGTGGTAAGATTATTTAAAGCTTCTTATGAGCATAGAAAGCTCCCTTGAGAAAGGGATATCCATAACTTGCAGTCTGGAAACCTGGAATAAGACACTGTCTTGCGAGGAAAATCTCTCTGACAGAAGATGGGTAGTCTTCTTCACTGAAATGCTAACGACTTCATGGACTGATGGTGCCTCACCATGTGGAGATAACTAAACTGGGACAATGAGGAAATCTTTTGCGACACCTCACATAGCAGACAGTAGATTAGATTACTACTCGCCTCGAGGCCAATGAGGAACCACCAGATTCCCTGGAATGAGCAACACTGATCAGAGCAGTTTAAAATGAATATAGAACGGCAGAAAGGTGCAGCTATCTAGACAATCACAAGGGTGTTTGACGATTTAATTCTGCGAAGCCCAAAGATTCTCAAATGGGATGCAAACACTGCTAAATTCTTGCTTAAATGGGTGGCAAAGAGGTCAAATACCTATGATCACTACTGCTCAAATAGCCCCTTTGCAAGAATGCATAGGATGTAAGACCCACTGTACCTTAAATTTTGCCCATGGCAAAGGATGTGGTATGCCAATACATTCTTCCTAAATATATCTGGCCGACAGCTTTCCGTACTGCCCATTCATACATCTGCTTTGATAACAGACAAGAATGAAATAAGCTTTGAATTGTTGAGACTACAATATGGGCAAAGCAGCGGTACAGTAAATCCACAAGATACTCTTTCTTCAAATTCAACGAAAGCATAAAATTACCTGCTATAATGGAATCTAATTGACACTCAGGGAAAAGGAACTATCAAAGCATCAGGAACAAAAAGCAAAGAATGTACGAACCCTACTCAAGAAGAAAAAACAAAAAATTGGATCACATAGCACAGGGATATTTCAAGATCTCTTTAGCTATTCCAGAAGGTTGGCTTGGACTATTCAAAGACATTGTTAGAGCTCAGCACATGTGAGGTGTAAAGGAAGATTCTCTCCCTCCTTGCAAACAGAGAAGGGGCAAAAAAGTATTAGCAGCAACAGAATTGGAGTAGGGTGGTGGTAAAAAAAAGTACAAGACTCTTCACTAAGAAAGGAGAATTTTCCAACATGACTGGCTTCTTAGCCTTCCTGAAGCTTTGCCATTGAATGGAAGGGGATCATAAGTTACTCATGTTAGGGGGAGGCTGTATCAAATGTCTGACTCAACAGAATCAGTTCTGCAGTTATTATGCGTCTGATAACGTCACATTAAAGGTCTCTATAATTTTATTTTTGTTTCTTTGATTTCCAATACATTTAACAATTGGAATATAGATGTATTTCATTATTGGAATTTGTTACTATTGTATCAATATAAAGATGTTATTTCATTAACATTATCCATTTTTCCTTGAAAACAAGTTTGTTTTGTTTAGAAGTTGCGTTCGGAGTTCTGACTCGACTTCAACTTTAATTGGATCGAGAATTACTCGTTATTGAATACATTTATCAATAATTGAGTTAATTTATCATTATATTGTTATTCATTATCTTTTTCCATCTAGAAATGTCCCCCTTGTTCACTACCTTTCGGCCAAGTATTTATTTTCTCATTGTATTAAAAATACGAACAATAACAAGGTTTGGGAGAAATCCCGCCAATTTTGTTGTTTGTTTTACAATCGTGCCTGAGGGAACTTCTCAATTTATTGGTACCTGTTGTCGCCGGGTTTTTTTAGCAGTGAATACACGCAAAATTTATTTTATTAACGTTAGGGGGTAGGTGAATATGTTGTGACGGGCCTGTTCGATGTTGTTATCTATTTCAGTTGATAGCATAGTGTACTTATCTTAGGATAATTCATACCTCTAGTTGTCTTGGCTTACATACCCTAGGGACCATTTGATTACTGTCATAGTAGCCTGATTTAGGCTATACGGCACGGTACTAATGCCGAGCATCCCAGTTCATATTTGACCGTTTGATCTTTGGTTAGGTTAAAACTAACCTACATTGAACGTCTAATATTGATGCATAGTTTATGCTAGTGGTCTAATAGGTTATGCCTAGGTGCGTGTTTGGTAGGCTAATACCCATACAACTATTACCGGCCCTAAGGGGGGGGTCACGGTAGGTTACAATCATCATTTTATTTTGCTGACCCATCACAGTTCTTATGCAAGACTAATATAAGAAAAAAAGTATTTATTTATCTATATTCAGTATCAGGCTAATAGACTGAGAAGCCTGTTATCCTAGTATCAACCTTTCTTTTGTAACATAACCTACAGTAAATTATCCATTTTATTCCATTGTTATGTATTGCTTTGATTTTCCTTCTGAGGACTGTAACAGGCTAGATTTCTTGCTATTTTGACAATATGCAATATATGCCAAATTTATATACCAGTATTTAATTGCATGATGCTTTGTAGTATATTTTTTGTTCTTTCAGGAATGATTAATTTAATGGAGTTTCATGAAAGATACAAGTAGATTTATAGATTTTTCTATATTTGCTCCTATTATGACAAATGAATTTTGATTTGATTGACCTACTCACCATTGTAATGTATGCGAGACATTTGTTGATTTGCCTCACCCCCTTTTACTAGTTGCCTAATGGAAATGTTATCCTCTACCTTATCAGAGTAACATTAATTCTTTTAATTTTATTGTGAAGTTTGAATTATCCAACTTTCCTCCACAGAAGCAAGGGTGCACACCTCACCTTTAAAAAAATACCACTATTGGCGGGGTCTACAGACAAAGATACCAGGCCAGGAATCTACCACATACTTGTCTTTACCAATGCATTTTAAATGAGTAGCAATATAACAAAACATATACATACAAAGCCAAAAGTTATCACAAAACACTCAAGGTTATAGCATAGCAGCTTCAACAACAAGTTGTGACGACTATAAACCACCTATGCTACAAAATGTCAACATCCATATCTAGCTCAGGACAAAGTTACCCTAAATAAAGATAGTCTTTTCTTTTAAGAATAAAGTTAATCAAACATTTAAATTTACTATGAAATATTGATAATTCTCACCTTGTGCCATTCATTAACTGATTACTATGTAGTGTGAACCTTGGAACCGAAGTGATTGCACCACCTGGAGCACAAACTGTTACACCTCTCGCACCATCAGCTGTAGGACCTCTCGAAGACCAAGTATATGGACAACCTGAGATATTCCACACAATAAGTCCATGTGCAATTTATGTTAACCAGGAGGAGGACTAAGTAAGCAATTATTTAAAAAAAAAAAAAACTTCTGTCTCTCCAAAGTCATTAATTTTGGCCAAGTACATATAAGAAAATGCCAATCGAGGCCCATTAATTACCCTAGGATAATACATAAAATCCTTACTTTTAATCTAATATTAATCTGATGCACATATATTAAAACTACTCTGAAAATTTCTCCAAAACTATAAGGATTTCTCTATAAAAATACCTATTAGCATTGTTAATCAAAAAATTTCTTTAAGGTAAATTATGTTTATGCTAAACAATCCATTAATACAATAAAAAGATGCAGTACTGAGTGTCTTCCTAAACCAGTAAGCATATCAAAATGATATTTTAATTATAAAATAAATTTTTGAATATACTTACCCGGTGAATATATAATAGCTGCAACTCTGCGGCTCGACAGAAAACACACTCAAAAAACTCGCGAGCAATCGCTATGAAGGTTGCGGGTGTGCCCACCAGCGCCAACTGTCGGCCAGATACCACTCTTGCATGTAAACAAACCCTTCAATTCTTCTCGTCCCGCTGCGTCTCTATTGGGGAGGAAGGGAGGGTCATTTAATTTATATATTCACCGGGTAAGTATATTCAAAAATTTATTTTATAATTAAAATATCATTTTTAAATATTTAACTTAGCCGGTGAATATATAATAGCTGATTCACACCCAAGGCGGTGGGTAGAGACCAGAGTTAATTAAGTTTAAAGCGTATAAGCTAAGAGTTTTTCCATTTTGACAGTTATCAATATAACAAAACCAAAATATATAGGTACCTGGTAAGGAAGTTGACTTAGACGATTACTCTGCCTTGTAAGTCTGTCTTCCTCACGGAGCCCAGCGATCCTCTTAGGATGCTGAAAGACTCCCAGGAGCTGAAGTATCAAGGGTTGCAACCCATACAACAGGACCTCATCAAACCCCTAATCTGGGCACTCTCAAGAAATGACTTTGACCACCCGCCAAATCAACCAGGATGCGAAAGGCTTCTTAGCCTTCCGTACAACCCAAAACAAGATTAAAAACATTTCAAGAGACAGATTAAAAGGATATTGGAATTAAGGGAAGTGTAGTGGTAGAACCCTCACCCACTACTGCACTCGCTGCAACGAATGGACCCAGTGTGTAGCAGTCCTCGTAAAGAGTCTGGACATCTTTTAAGTAAAATGACGCGAACACTGACTTGCTTCTCCAAAAAGTCGCGTCCATAATACTTTGCTTGAAGGCCACGGAGGTTGCTATATCTCTAACTTCGTGCGTCTTAACCTTAAGCAAACATCGGTCTTTCTCATTCGAGTGAGAATGAGCTTCTCGTATTAAAAAAATCTGATAAAATATGACAAAGCATTCTTTGACATAGGCAATGAAGGTTTCTTAACTGAGCACCATAATGCCTCAGATTTCCCTCGTAATGACTTAGTACGAGCTAAATCGAACTTAAGAGCTCTAACAGGACATAATACTCTTTCCAGTTCGTTGCCTACGATCTCTGATAAGCAAGGAATATCAAAAGATTTAGGCCAAGGACGAGAAGGCAGTTCATTTTGGCCAGGAAACCAAGTTGAAGTGAACAAGTGGCTTTTTTCTGTAGAAAAGCCGATGTTCTTACTGAAGGCATGAAGTTCACTGACCCTTTTAGCCGAAGCCAAGCACACTAGGAAAAGTGTCTTGAGGGTGAGATCCTTCAGGGAGGCTGAATGTAATGGCTCAAACCTGTCTGACATGAGGAACCTTAGGACCACGTCTAAGTTCCATCCAGGAGTTGCCAAACGACGTTCCTTAGAGGTCTCGAAAGACTTAAGGAGATCTTGGAGATCTTTATTGTTGGAAAGATCTAAGCCTCTATGTCGAAAGACCGAAGCCAACATGCTCCTGTAGCCCTTAATCGTGGGAGCTGAAAGGGAGCGAACCTTTCTCAGATGTAAAAGAAAATCTGCGATTTGGGCTACAGAGGTACTGGACGAGGACACAGATGCTGACTTGCACCAGTCTCGAAAGACTTGCCACTTCGACTGGTATACTCTAATGGTAGAAGCTCTCCTAGCTCTTGCAATCGCACTGGCTGCCTCCTTCGAAAAGCCTCTAGCTCTTGAGAGTCTTTCGATAGTCTGAAGGAAGTCAGACGAAGAGCGGGGAGGCTTGATGGACATTCTTTACGTGGGGCTGACGTAACAGATCTACCGTTAGAGGAAGACTTCTTGGAAAGTCTACCAGCCATTGAAGTACCTCGGTGCACCACTCTCTCGCGGGCCAGAGGGTAGCAACCAAAGTCAACCTTGTCCCTTCGTGAGAGGCGAACTTCTGCAGTACCTTGTTGACTATCTTGAATGGTGGGAATGCATATAAGTCCAGAAAAGACCAATCCAGTAGAAACGCGTCTATGTAGATTGCTTCTGTATCTAGGACTGGAGAGCAATAGATTGGTAACCTCTTGGTCAACGAGGAGGCAAAGAGGTCTATGGTGGGTTGACCCCAAGTAGCCCAAAGACTCTTGCCCACGTCCTTGTGGAGGGTCCATTCCGTGGGTATCACCTGACCCCTCCGACTGAGACAGTCTGCCAAGACGTTCAAGTCCCCCAGGATGAATCTCGTCAACAGGGAGATGCCTCGAATTCTTGACCATAAGAGAAGGTCCCTTGCGATCTCGAGCAGCGTGAAGGAGTGTGTGCCTCCTTGCTTGGAGATGTACGCCAAAGTTGTGGTGGTGTCTGAGTTGCCTCTACCACTAAGTTTCGAAGAAGCTTTCTAATATCATCAAGGCCAAGTGGACTGCTAATAGCTCCTTGCCGTTGATGTGCATGCTCTTCTGACTTGAGGTCCACAGACTCGAGCATTCCCGACCGTCCAGGGTCGCACCCCAACCCAAATCCGACGCGTCCTGAGGACAACACGTGGTTTGGGTTCTTGACTGCTAGGGATAGTCCCTCTCTCAGACTGATATTGCTGTCCCACCATTTCAGGCATGCCTTTACTGGTTCGGAGACTGGGAATGATACCGTCTCTAATGTCTTGTCCTAGTTCCAGTGAGAGGCTAGATGGAACCGGAGAGGCAGAAGGTGTAGTCTCCCTAGTGAGACAAACTGCTCCAGGGATGAGAGAGTCCCTACGAGACTGTTCCAACTCCTGACTGAATAAAAGTTTCGTTTCAGCATTAGTTGGACTTCGAGCAGGGCTTGACTGCGAATCTCCATCCCCAAATATAGAATAATCTGGGATGGGATCAGTTGGGACTTTTAGGTTGACCAAAAGTCCCAACTCCCTGGCCAGACTCAACGTCCAATGTAGATCCTGCAGACAGCGAAGACTGGACGATGCTCTGAGAAGCCAGTCGTCCAAGTACAGGGAGGCTCGGATCCTCGATAGATGGAGGGATTTTGCCACATTCCTCATGAGCCTCGTAAACACGAGAGGCGCAGGACTGAGGCCAAAGCACAGGGCTCGAAACTGGTACCCCACATTCCTGTAAACAAAACTCAGAAACGGTTGGGAATCCGGGTGTATAGGAATGTGGAAGTATGCCTCCTGAAGGTCGAGAGAGACCATCCAGTCGCCTTCCATAAATGCTGTCAAGACAGCCTGGTAGACTTCATCGTGAAGTTTGTCTTGACAATGAACACATTGAGCGCACTTGCCTCTTACGTACTCCTGCAGTGAACATGGCTGCCAGATCATTGGAGCCATCCCTGAGGGACTTGTTCCTGCAGAGAACGTGGCTGTCAGATCATTGGAGCCATCACTGAAAGCCTTGTTTATGCATGACATAATTGTACAGCAAAACTTCAGAGGCTCGAAAATAGCTGTGAAGTCGACCTGTAAAATCTTGGAGCGTCTCATGGCCAGGCGCCAGGGAGAGTCTATGAGGTTTGAGAAGTCTATCTGGGCAGAGACAGGAACTCCCAAGCCGAAAACTTCTCTCGTGTCATATCAGTCTCTCGCTCTATAAGCCAGTTTAAAAGAAGGGAAAGCAAAGGCTGTCTCCCCCAAACTCCTCCTGGTGAAAAACCAGTCGCCTAGCAAACGTAAAGCTCTCTTAGAAGAGCGAGAGAGCACTAGCTTATAAAACAACGGCTTCGAAGTAGCTAGGCCTAGTGTAAGCTCTGACGTTTAGGCGAACGAGGAGCAGCAGTTACAAAAAGATCCCGGACAAAGATCCTTAAAAATCAGCATGATTTATTTAAAGTCCATAGAGGGATAAGCAGCTTTAGGCTCCTCTCCGTCTGACAGAGTCCTCAAGGGAATATCAGTAGGAGGGGGAACAGCAACTTCCTCATCTGAAGGAACCTTGTCCGACAATAGCCGAGTCTCAAGCAAGAGAGAGACCTACCGTGGTGGCAATGCTTTACAAGCAGAGTCCACACGCACTGGTGCATTAGTAGCGGACCAGGACGCAACGTCATGTAACTGCTTGACAGTCTGTGAACTGTCAACAACAACAGGTGCGTGAGGACGCACAGCGTCCACTCGAGACTGCTTTGACCGCCTAGACTGAGCAGTCAAAACAACTCTAGAATGCGGAGGTTGACGCTCAGCGTCAAAACAAGTCAACTCCGATTGTTAGCGAACGTCCTGAACGTCAACAGGAGCATCAGCAAGTGGCCTAACGTCCAAATGTGGCTGAAAATCCACACGAGACCGCATCGAGTGTGGTTCTAAACAACCTGACTGACGTGACTTGGCTACGCCAACGTCAACAGGACGCACAAAGGAACGTTAGGGTGGCTGAAGGCCAGGATCTCGATGAGATAAACGGCTAGGCTCAACGGACTTATCGGCAGAATAGTCTTCCATAAGGGAGGCAAGCTTATTCTGCATGTCTTGCCGTACAACCCATTTACGATCAACGGGAATGGTTGCGGTAAGAGACGAGGGTAACGTCTGTGACCGCAAAACCTTGCCTACAAAAAGACTCTCTGAGTCTGTGTTACGCTTTTGTTAGGCGGCGAGCAGTCTTCCGATGACTGCATAGGGTCAGAGCTGTCCTAATGGTTAAAACCAGGACGCTGGACCTGTCCTGAAAGGACTGACTTTCGCTTAAAGGGCCTCGAAACCTTGTTCCACGGTTTCTTATGCGAAAAGCCTTCGGATGACGAGGAGAAAATCGTCTCTCTCGCCTTATGGTAGGGGTGATCTTGGTAAGATACACCCGATACCATAGAGGGAACGTCTGTTCGCTGATCAAGGCCTCTCGAACCCATAAGTCGTACGACATTACTTCTCCCCTGGGCTTGGGAGCTTGCAAGAGGTCCCGGACTAGGCGAACGACAGGCACGAACAGACGAACCCTCGGTCGCAACACTGATAACACTTTGCGCAATATCACTTTATCACTACGATTTTCTGTTTTGCACTTATTTCACTGAAATCGAATTTTTTAACAATTCACATTAGGTATGAATAAAACTGATTTCTACCTGAAGCACGCAATTCTACCCTCATCAAAAGGTTGTAATTGCGAAATCAGTCGTATAATGTAAGCACATTAATACCAGCAAAAAACAGTAAACATATTTTAAGATAAAAAAATCAGTGGCTGGGGAAGAGACTAAACACTAGTTCATTCAAAACTACGTTTTCAATTTCTCACCGTACATTGCCTTGGGACGAGAATAAAAAACTAAAAACGTTTTATCCTTTCTCCCCGTACAGAGACTAGGGACGAGAGTAACTCGAGAAAAACGTTACCCGCTTGGGACGAGATAAAGATCGGAACGTTTTCTCTCCTCTCTCTCCCTCCGTCTCTATCTCTCTCTCTCTCTCTTGATTTCGCACCGAAGAGAAAAGCCCACTTACGTTTCGTCAAAAAAACAGGTTATTTGACCAAAGGAAAAAACTGAAAGGTTTTTCAATTAAAAAGTTCCTTTAAAATAGAATTTAAAACATTTAAGCTTTGAAAGAAGAATGAAAAAAACGTCAGAATCGATTTACTCTTTCTGCAAAGTGAAACCGTGATACTCTCTCTCTCTATCGTAACGATAGAGCGCAAATTGCGTAGCATAAATAAACTAAACGTTAGTTCATCTTCGAAACAGTACGAAGACTATTCAAAGAAAATCTTTCATAAAATATCTATTAAAAAAATATTCATTTAATAAGTTTTAAATCATTAGCTCTGTAAAAGCTATTTACGATTGAGAGGGCTCAACGTTGTTTAACTTCGGTTTCCAAGTTAGGACCGCCTACTCTCAGGAAAGGTCGCATATAAACAAATCATTAAAATTTATTTTGATGTTTATTATAAATGGAAAGCTAATCGAAGAGGCCTAATAAAGGCGGTTGAGATATAAAATATATAGAGGAAAATCTATAATTAATTTATAACGTGATAAGATAATTGCTAAAAGCCTAAACACACTTCCGTACTGAGGGAAGGGTCGGCCATTTAAAAGTCAAGGAAAGTCCAAAAAACAATCCAAAGTCATCAAAAATTAAATCTATCCAAAAACGAGTTCAAGATTTAAGTTGAAGATAAAACACCTGTACTGCGAAAGCTCAAACCAAAATGAAGTACTTCACCAAATATGTTAAGAAAACTCCAGGTTCTACAGCGAGTATGAATACGTCTTGTCGTCAACGTCGACAGAGAAGAATTGAAGGGTTTGTTTACATGCAAGAGTGGTATCTGGCCGACAGTTGGCGCTGGTGGGCACACCCGCAACCTTCATAGCGATCGCTCGCGAGTTTTTTGAGTGTGTTTTCTGTCGAGCCGCAGAGTTGCAGCTATTATATATTCACCGGCTAAGTTAAATATTTAAAAATTATACCATAGATATGCATAATACATGATCACTCACCAGGCAGCTTCTCAATCATGGAGTATTCAGCTGTCATCATATCAGGAGATACATAAGCACCAACCCCTATGATGGAATCATTTTGAAAATCTGGAGGCACTCCAACAGTAGCTAACGCTGGTCCGTGGTTGCCAGCTGATGCAACCCAAATAACGCCATACTTGTTCACAACTTCATTAGCTAGCTCTCCTAGACGCCTAAACAAAACAAGAATTGATCTTATGGAACATAAAAGTATTATGAAACCAAATTAGATATAAATATGAAATACTTTATAATTCAATAATGTAACAATACTGTACTGTACATGAGGAAACCAATATCCAACCATAAAACACAATTACAATGTAATGTTTATAAAAAAAGCCTAAACGAATGTCTCAAACTTTTCATCTTTCTATACACATCATCATCCTTACTTCAGTTACATATTTATACTTCACAGAAAAATTGTACTATATACATTGTGCTGAAAAACCAAGAGTAAGTTGCACTTAACTGTAATGACTATTACCAGGAAAGAAAAATTGGAAAGTACACAGAACAAGAAAACGAACTTACCCAGAACTACACCAGTGTGCATGTTCACCATAACTCATATTAATAACATCGACTTTATAATGAGGATTTTCCATAACTCTCATCATTGCCCTTGCTAGTGCTGTTCCAGTTTCCATGCTGCTAATCCTGTTATCTCCTGTAATTAAAATCAAAATTTGCGATACAACAATATTGATGCAAAACCAAAATAAATATTCTTAGTACTGTGTAACAAACCTATATACTATAACGCACAAGGATGCACATGCAGTACTTGATAAGTTTCAAGAACAAAAATATCATACCTATAGTGATAGAAACTATTTGTGCTCCTGGTGCAATTCCATTTCTCTCAGGACTGTCAGGAAAATTTGCCGATGCAATTGATGCTACATGAGTACCGTGGCTAGCTGCAAAACAAGCATCTCAATTACAAGCTTTATCATCATTCATTCACCAGTAAATTGCTATAAAGATATTCTTGCTAGGAGAGTTGTTAACGACTACACTGACTGATTGTACAAAATAACTTTTCTATTTTTGAATGTTCCCAATTAGTTATCTTTATGCAGACCCATTATGTATGTTTGACATAATAGAATTTGTTAATAATAGCCAAAATACACAAAGTTTCTATAAGATCATGTGGAGAGTTATAATGACCTCGAATATGACACTATTTCTACAGTAATATAAACTTCAGTAATTTATAAAATGACCACTCAACTTTTACCATATGTATATCTTATACAATGCTATTAGGAAATTAGAAGAATATTCAATTGCAGTTCATTCAATATAAGAATTGGTATGAGTTGAGGGATATCTATCTATCTATCTACCAAGGCACTTCCCTAATTTTGGGGGGTAGCCAACATTAAAAAAATGAGGGGGGATTTTCTTCTCTTTGCTCCTCCCTGCCTGACAAGGCATTCAGTCAAGTTTGGTTGATACTGCTAGGGTGCCACAGCCCACCTTCCCTTTTTATCTACATCAAATGAAGCTTCGTATGCTGAATCCCCTACTGCTGCTACCTCAGCAGTCATCAAGGCAACCGGAGGAAGCAGCAGGCCCTATTAGAACTGCATCCCATTCGGTAACCATTCATTCCCATATCTAGCACTCTGTTTTACCTCTCTCACATCTATCCTCCAATCACCTAGAGCTTTCTTCACTCTAATCATCCACCAAAACCTAGGCCTTGCATTCATCACCTTCAGCAGACAGCCATTTTCCATTCTCTCTACATAGTCAAACCACCCGACACATTCATAACCACTCTAGCTGCCAATTCATTTCTTACACCCGTTCTCAGCCTCACTACATCGTTTCTAACCTATCTAATCGAGACACAACAGCCATACTCCTCAACACTTCATCTTTAACCCATTCAGTTTCTGTCTCTGTATCATCTTTAACCCATTCAGTTTCTGTCTCTGTCACTTTCATTCCCCACAACTCCAATCCATACATCACAGTTGGTACAATCACTTCCTCATACATATCTTCATTCCTAACCCTCAATTATTTACTAATCTCTTCACTGCCCCAAAACACTTTACATCCTTCATTCACTCTCTGGGGTACATTTGCTTCCATTCCATCATACAGAGCAACAATAGAACCATACCACTTAAAGTTTTACTTCAAGTAACTCTCCAATCAACATGACAATCAACCTAGCACCACTCACTCTCGTCTTGCATCTCATAACCTTACTCTTACCTACATCAACTCGCAACTTCCTTCTCTCACATGCTATCCCAAACTCTGTCACGCATCGACTGTTTCAATCCTCAACCAAGCACTCGAGCAGCCACTTCTATATCCACTTCTATCACAACTCCATAACAAATAAATTTAACAACTATGGCAACATCACACATCCCTGTCTTAGCAGCAATCTCACTGGAAATCGCTCGCTCACTTCATTTGCTATCCTAACACACACTTCCCTGCCTATGTATAAACTCTTTAACAGCTTACAACAACCACCTTTTACTAATTCCATAAAACCTCATCACATTCCACGTACCTTCCCTATCGACTCTGATCATAAGCTTTCGCAAGATCCATGAGTGCAACATACACCACCTTAACTTTTGCTAAATATTTCTTGCATATCTGCCAAACTGTGAAAATCTGATCCATACATCCCCTACCTCTTCTATAATCCTCCTGTACCAAGATTGCATCCTCTGTTTTATCCTTAATCCTATTAATTAGCACTCTACCATATACTTTTCCAACCACACTCAACAAACTAATAACCCTTGAATTACAACACTCATGTACATCTCTCTTACCTTTGTATAGCGGAACAATACACGCACACCCCCAGTTCACTGGTACCAATGACAACATAAAACATATATTTAACAGCCTAAGCAACCATTCAAGTACATTCACCCCTCCCCTCCTTCCTTTAACATCTCAGCTCCCACACCAACTATACCAGGTGCTTTTCATATTTGCATTTCCTCTAGTGCTCTTGTCACTTCCTCTCTTGTACTCTATCATTCTTATCTCCCATTACTGGCACCTCAACGCCTGCAATAACAATTATATCTGCTTTCCTATTATCCTCAACATTCAACCACCTTTCAAAATATTCAGCAGACCTTTTCCCTACCTCCTCTCTTTTCAACAACCTTCCATTTTCATCTTTCACTGACTTCATTAATGCCCTTTCTACCACTCTTCCATTTGCCACTCTTACCCATGTATACTTGTTAATCTTTCTTTTTGAAAAACTACAACTTATTACCAGCTCTTGTTCAACACACATCTACCATCATCACTCTCATTTTTACCTGGTACGCCATACTTCCCAATGACATCTAGCTCTCCAGCACTCACTCTACCATTCAAGTCACCCACTACAACTAGGTAATTCCTTCTACACATCTAGTTAATTCATTCCACTCTTCACTTTTCTCACATTTTAGCCCATACACACTAACAAAAGCCCCATATTCCCTGCCCAACCTAACCTTTACCCACATTAAACTAGATAATACCTCCTTCCAGTCTACTACTTCACCTACACACATCCATTCACTAAGCAATAAAGCAACACCCTTTCTTGCTCTTCCTCTTTCAATCCCAGACACTATACCTGTCACTCTACCAAACATCACATCACTCTTCCCTTTTATTTTTATTTCACAAAAGGTAAATACATCCATCTTTCTACTACAAAACATACACCCCATCTCACATCTTTTACTGACTATCATACTACATCCATGCACATTCAGATGCCCCAAAAACTACAGTGTGGAGTGCAGCCACTCTCCACCAAGCTGCTCCTCTTTGAAATCTTGGAAACAAATATACAAGAGAGGATTCCCAGGCCCCTCATCCTGTCCCTTTGTTGCCTCTTATAACACGCAGGGATACGTTAGCGCTAATCTAGTTGTTGTTATGCTCCTGCAGCCACAGGGGACTCAATATAATAATAATAAATCTGCATTCTCCATTATGAAGTTTAGAATGTACTGTACAGTATATATCTTCCCATCACAATCACTGCAGTCCTCATGGAACATATACCAATCAGTGTTATACAGTACTGAATGTATAAATGATGGAAGGATAAAACTACTGCATTCACCATCAGTTCATCATTTCTTAGAGGTGGTTATTTCTAATTTTTCTACATTAGGAACGAAGTGGTGAGAGTGAGAACGGGTATAAGAAATGAGTTAGCAGCTAGAGTGGATATGAATGTGTTGAGGTGGTTTGGCCATGTTGAGAGAATGGAAAATGGATGTCTGCTAAAGAAGGTGATGAATGCAAGAGTTGATGGGAGAAGTACTAGAGGAAGGCCAAGGTTTGGGTGGATGGATGGAGTGAAGGAAGCTCTGGGTGATAGGAGGATAGATGTGAGCGAGGCAAGAGAGCGTGCTAGAAATAGGAATGAATGGCGAGCGATTGCGACACAGTTCTGGTAGGCCCTACTGCTGCCTCCGATGCCTTAGATGACCGCGGAGGTAGCAGCAGTAGGGGATTCAGCATTATGAAGCTTCATCTGTGGTGGATAATGTGGGAGGGTGGGCTGTGACACCCTAGCAGTACCAGCTGAACTCGGTTGAGTCCCTTGTTAGGCTGGGAGGAACGTAGAGAGTAGAGGTCCCCTTTTTGTTTTTGTTTCTTTGTTGATGTCGGCTACCCCCCAAAATTGAGGGAAGTGCCATGGTATATGTATGTATGTACTTCTGTCGAGTTCTTCCATTCTTTATTATTCATAAATTTTATATATACCTCTTCTAGATGCTTGTGGCTATACAATATTGTCAATTTCAAAACTTTATTAGCAAGTATACATAGCCCTTTTAAAAAAAAAAAAAATTAAATATATAAAAGAAAAAAAATAAATAAGAGAAAAAAATTAAAGTAATTTGTGCTTTTACTAACAATATAAACCTTGATCTCTTTATTAGGGAATATACTTTACAGCAAGTTTGCTGACTAGCCATAACTACCTCACCGCTAGTTAGCACGGGGGAGGGGGGGGGTTAGGGGGATAGTACCAGCTACCCCGCTTACACACACGCACACATACAACTGTGTTCTATTGTCACTTTTTATTAAAATGGGAGACTTAGATGTCTTAAGAAAGGGCGTGCTGTTCATTAATTCTCCTGGCCAAGGCCAGGGCAAGCAAGAAAGTCACCTTAAGAGTCAGGTGTGAAGGTCTGATGTCTGACACATGGACCCTCAGTGCTACTTTCTGGGATTGTAGTACCTTAACTATGTTCCCTGAAGGTGGTCTAACTTTCAGCTGAGGGCAGGTACGTTTGGACTCTGTATGAGGATAGACAATTCCAACCGATAGGAAAAAAATCTTTTTCTGTCTAAGAAGAGGCTCAAGGCTGAGCAGTAGCCTTTGACTGTTGAGACCGAGAGGAATCTCCTCCCCGAGGTGTCAAAGGAACTCCGCTATCATTGGAGTAGTGGCGTCAAGAGGGGTGATAGCCTTCCACTACCTCCACCACAGAAGACTGCCCACCTTGCCTGGTAGACGTCGGTTGATGATCTCAGGGGTAACTGGACATCTTTTTCACAATGGGTTGAGCAAAGCCTCTCCTCGAGAGGACATGCTGGATAACCTCCCGGTAAGAAGTCGTAGTGCACTCTACGGCTTAAGGAAATCTCCCCTATGTAATTGTCTGCGGGGATAGTGACGTGGAGGGGGGAATCCCTCGGCATCATTGTGAGCAGACGCAGACTGTTTGGAAACTATTCTTTCTGGTGCCACCTTGGAGCAAAGAGGGTCATCGACAGGCTTAGATGTCCTTCCTTGTTGAGTAAACTTCTTATTAGGCCAACCAGCGGGGGAAGGGGGGCCCGCGTCAACATCTATGCTGTCGCCCTGTAGTTGTAAAGCCCCTTGCCAAGTGCTCGGGAAAAAAATATTGACTAACAGTGCCTCACAAACTTGTCAAACAAAAATGTGACAGACAGGTCTACTGTCAGTGAAACTCACAAAGTTGTAACTCTGTTGAGTCCTTGATGATCCAAAGACCACTCAGGGCCAACTATCTGAATCATTTCACTCAGATTGTCCACAAGAACATCTCCCTTGTCCAGGATGAACATGGCGGAAATGGCACCGTGTTGTCTTCGACTCCTCAGTATTCACCAGGTGATTGGCACGAGTGCTGTTCGCTCATCAACACCATGGATTGCCCCAAAAGGAGCTGTTGAAACAACTGGAGGACCAGAAAAGCTGCCCTCATTCAACGAGACTCGTGTGGCAATGTTGTTAGGATTCAATCCAGAATCTGGAGGTCGTGTACTGTAACATGCGGCGTCCCCACCCTTTCTTTTGATGCGACTGTGAAGAGCATCAAATCCAGGTGGTGAGAGGGAAGATCCAACACCCTTGAGGAGGTTGGAATCTGATGCTCGCACGTTAATCCCCAAGCGCTCCAAGAATGACCGGTGGCCTTATCAGACGGAGTAACTGATGTGCTGGTAACGAGCATAGTAGAAAGAAGGTGCTTGACGCCTTCTTCAGTTGCTCCAATCTGGTCTCAACTCCTCGAAGACGGATGAACTGGAATCTCTTGGGGAACAGGAGGTAGCGAGATGACATTCGCTCTCCCATAACCTTGTAATGTTATAATGTACTTATGCATTGATGACAAAAAGCCCGAGTTCGGATGTCTCTGTGAACGCTTATGTTCACGTGGATAGCCAAGAAACTCACTCTCGTACCTCAGACAGTGGATAGGTATGTAATGATGTGTATGCCTTCTTGCCAAACTTGAGGATTATTCTGCCCCTGGTGATAACTCGGTCATACGGTGGGGTTCGTAAACAACTCTATTGTTCTTGTAAGCCCTTGCAGGAGAGAGCTCTTCATCCAATTAGATTACCTACTAATGAGCCTGGGTCATGTAAATCACTCATCAGTATGCACGAAGAAGTTTGGAGAGTGGATCGCAGCAATCCAGCATTGGGATTCGCTACAGGGACTGGACGAATCATGCTGGTTGGACGAGTTATGGTTGAAGAAGATACGAGTGCTACCTCATCATCCCATTCTAATGAGACGCACTACGAGGGGCTATAGAAAGAAATGAATGAAAAAGACCCTTCTCAATATACCACGGGGAGGAGATCACTCTTTAAGAAAACCTAACTCACAGGCGAGGAAGGTTTTCCTCCTGAAAAAAGCCGGACGATGTTTTGGACTTCGGACTGACCTAACTTAGGTTGAGGGGTAGAATTGTCAACAGTACACTGATGAGCAAAACAAAGTTCAAGCTCCGGGTTGACCACATTTGCAGGATCTAAATTGCTGTTGCACAAGACCCGAGGGAGCCTTCGCAAGCAGTGACAAGGTGAGGCGATAGAACCAGTTAATGACACTAGAGGCTATGTTAGTACCCATTACCTTCAGACTCTCCAGAAGGAAGACCAAGGTCAACTTCCGAGGAAGCTCGTACACTTCCCGTGCCTCTGACTGGATCCACTCCCACAAGTACCTATCGCATTGTGAACATTAAAAATGATCATGAGCAAATAGCTAACAAAGCAAAGAGATTCCTCGAATCAAAGTTTTTTTATCGTTTGTAAACACAAGAATGAGCTGATTCCACCCCTCCCCCTTTAATTAGAGAATAAAATAACCCTAAAGGATTATGTCTTGTGAGACCATTGTTCCATGAGGGCATGATGGAGTGAGGCGGAGATCACAAGGGATTGGAGAACGAAACCATGCGAGTAATCCAATGAGTTCTCTAACTGGTAGAGAAAAGAAGTTAGAGATAATAACCTCAACGGATAAAGTTTCCCAAGTTTGTTCAGGACTACAGAGGAAAGAGGCATAAGGAAGTAGGGGAAAATCCTTCGTATCTGCAGCAATCACTGGGTAGGATTATGTATCTACCTTCCTGGCGAGGTCCGGCGGTGTATGGGCGAGAGCGCATGCACAGCTCTCAAATTCCTGTCATCCATTTACCTTTTATATGAAGATGTACACTTGTAAGGTAACAAAATACCAAAACAAAGTAACCTAAATGGTTAGCGACAAGGAGATGAGGAGGCGACTGATCGTCGGAGTCCAAAATACATCAATCTTCAAGTAGTAGTAGTAGTAGTAGTAGTAGTAGTAGTAGTAGCGGCAGCAGCAATAGTGGTAACAAACGTTCGTGTGTGTTGAACATTTACGTGTTGAACATTAGTGAGAGCTGACGAGAAGAGGTGTGCCAACGTAGAAACGAATGCACATGTCACTTAAGTGAGTGACTTTTCATTTTTAGCTGTATAGCGAGATGAAGCTCGCACAGGTACCGCTTACTCAAAGAAAGAAGACAAAGTTCTAATAAGATGTTCAGTATTACATCTTGAGATGTGGGCCGTTTTCACTGAACTTGTGTGCTACATCACACGTTCCAAGAAGCGAGTGAGGTATCAAATGTGAAGGCTGACGGGTGCACTGCAATCCTTCTAAAATTGGGAAGTGCCAGGTTAGATTCCAGGAAAACTGCATGCAGTGAACTCCCTCAATTGTATGTCGTGGTGAAACTGTGAGCACTAGTGAAGTAGCACGAGTTGTAGTAACCATAAATTGAAGTTTTGTGCGTTGCCAAAGTAGCAAGCACCTCAAATTAGCACCCACATGTGCGCTACCAAGGTCATGCACACCAGCATTGATTTAGTAGTGCTCGCTCCTGCTCTGGAAAGAAAGTCTAGCATGTGTATTGTCTAAAAGACTAAGAGCTTGCTGCAGCAATAGCAAGGACAAGTGCAGTCACAAACTAGAACTTGGTCGCAAGCTGGAACTTGGTTGCGAGCTATAAGTTGGTCGTAAGCTGGTGAATGGTGTCGTCTAGATAATGACTAACGATGACCTAGCGATCACTCTGGACCATGTCGATCATCTCTGCTGTCAGCGTTGCAAGCTGGAGGTAGGATCGTTGTAGGCGAGATCTCTTTGATCATGAGAAGAGCTCTCATGCAAAGTTGGCAATATTGCACTGATCGTCACAACTCCCTTGGGAGTGTCACGAAGCAGGAACTGGACAAGTTGAGGAGACAGGAGGAGACGAATCTGATGGGCGAGACAGGACATCTGGCTGAGATAAACTGGAAGGGCGAGACAGAACAGCTGAGCAAGATGAACTGGTAGGGCGAGACGAGACAGCTGGGCGAGACGAACTGGAAGGGCGAGTGAAGAAGTACAATTGTCAGACGCTTCGGCCTCGCCGGCAAGGTATCATGGCTGCACCCGACCTAAGAGCTACCTAATCCTCAAGCTCTGATGAACCCCGCTCCGAGGGGCTAGAGAAAGGTATGGAAAAACCCAATAAATTTCTCTTAGCCACATGTGGCGGAGATTACGCTGGGAAGGACTGGATCCACGAACAGGAAAGGTGTCCACTATGAGTAGCAGGGACAAGCATCAGACTTTTCACTCCCTGTGCCAGCTTACATCTCCGAACGAGGGAGTGCGTTGTCGTTGGCACTGAAGAGACCACTCGGGAAATGACCTAACCCGCAAACGGGAAAGGTGTCCCGAGAGGAGCAGGAACATGCTTCCTACTTGCACTCTCCACTGACTGACATCTCAGGAAGTGTGCGTGCGCTGTCGTCAGTACTTTAGAGACCACTCGGGGGAGGACCTAACCTGTAAATGGGGAAGGTGTCCCCCTCAGAGGAGCAAGAATATGCTTCAGACTTTGCACTCCCTCCGCCGAGTGACACCTCAGGACAAGGGAGTGCAGCGTCGTTAGCGATGATGCAAGACCAAGGACGAGCTCTGGGTCATCTGCAAGCGGCCTTCTTGTAAAAGATAGTGAAGGTGCAGCAACAGAAAAAGACTCCCCTGTGGAGAAGGGTAGAGCTGCTTCGCTAGGGTAAGCAGTGGAATCCTCCAGACCTAAGGTTGTCCAGCGTTCAAGAGAAAAATTGAAATCCTCTTCGACTTCCCCTATGCAGACTCCTAAAGAGTAACACTCTCACCTGTAAAAATAAAACAAAAACTAAAAGAGCAAAATTAGTAAAAGGCCAGTCAAAAAAGGTCAATCGGTAGAGAGAGCGAGCATCCGCTCTCTACCAAGCCAAAAGCAAAAGTGACGATAGAATACAGGCGTGTGTGTGAACGGGGTAGCCAATACTAACAGCCACCCTCATGCTAAATAGCGGTGGGGTAGTTACACCTTGCTAAAAGTCTTATGACTAGTCTTCCAGCTTCGCCGGAAGTATGTTCCCTAATCAAGAGTGAAATGATTTGCACTGTATTAGTGACGGAATAAACTTCTGCAGTCACAATCTTCACTTACTTAACACAACAATTTTCATAGACAATGCCATCAGACTGAAAAAGTAACCCCCTCTCTTAAGGCAGTATATTTTCTTTTACTTACTATGTTATTCACACCAGACTTCTGAAAACCACGAATCATACATGCAAAATCTAATAGTATAAGTTTAGTGCAAATACATTACAGTTAATTTACAAGGTGCAAGGTAAACTAGTACTGTACTATACTCTTAATACTGTAAAAATCCAACACAAAACTTACAGCACATGCCCACAATTTCTAAAATGTTTCCATCATTGTGAACGTTAATTGATATGTTGTACTGATCCGCCTCCGTAAGCGAGGCCCACTGGTGACAAAGCCTATACTCGCCCAAATGGATTCCAGATTCCAATTCTCCTCGCTCTGATGTGTCGATACAAGCTCTGAAAATTATATCAGCAATTATTACGATAGTGACTATCTACTTTTTCACCTTAAAAATTTGCTTTTGTTGGCTAGTATGATGGTTATTACAACAGAATTCAATAAAGGAAGCATTTTGTATCGTATTATAGAGAAACCACTTTTTCTCCATAAACAAAGCAAGAGTTTTTCCTTTACTTTCAAACATTCTTGACCTTTTTATAATGCACTGAAGTACAAATACGTAACATAGCTACAGTTAACCTTTGATTATGCACAGTAATTCAATAATTACTTTCTAATAATACAAATTTTAATAAAATTTGTATTTTTCCCAGCCATACAAACCTGAGTCATTTATACGGGTAACTGCTAGTCATGTTTTCCACAACCAGCCAATGAAAGAAAAACTAGTTTGATTGCATTACGCTTCACTGATAGCCAACCATAGTGCATATGCAAGGCACAAGAGGGCTCTTGCTCACATTGCCTCCTCACAAGACTCACCTGGTCAAAGACTTGCAGGGCAGTTAAGTTGGGAACTTTGGTAAATGATTCAAGTTTGTATAGCTAGGAAAAAAACAAATGGTATTGAAATTTAAAGTTTAAAAGGGAGATAAAGACAGAAATTGATTGTTGAAAGTTTTCGAGGAAGTAATGAAAGTTACAAGGTAGAGCATACTAATTATTCCAGTACTGATAGTGAGGTCAAAAGAAACGCCAGGAATGACTAAAGAAAATATTTAGACAAGAAAGCAGATGAGGCTGACAAAGCTATGAATTCAGGGAGTGGCTATGGTGTAAGAATCGCTCACAGAAATGTTAATGAAATCTCCACGGGGGCAAAGAAAAAGAAGCACATACCCATCAAAAAGAGAGATGGATCTGTTATAACAACATAAGATGAAGAAAGGCAACGTTGGATAGAACATTTCAGTGAGGTCATGAATAGGAGATATGAAGAGTATAATTTGATTAATACATCTGAAGCTGAGGAAGACCTTGATGTGCCCATGAATGATGCCTATTCTAAAGAGACTAGAGAGAAAGATTGATGGAAAGCTGAGAGATGAACAAGCAGGATTCAGAAAAGGTAAAAGTTGTACTGACCACATTTTCATTTTAAGACATGTACAGCAATATGTAGAATGTAAATATCCACTTTTAATGGCATTTGTGGACTATGAAAAAGCCTTTGATAGTGTGCAACAGCCAATTTTGTGTTGAATCCTGCATTATTCTGGAGTTCCTCTCAAATTGGCTGGGGCACACTATCAAAGGCTTTTCCATAGTCCACAAATGACATCAAAAGTGGCAATGGGGTTCCGCCGACTCGCCTGGACGGGCCGGGAAGATGTCCAAACTTGATCATTTAGAGGAAGAAAAGTGGGAAGAGATGCAGACAAAGAAGTGTGCACCAGCCGATTTTGTGTTGAGTCCTGAATTATTATGAAGTTCCTCTTAAACATGTAAATTTGATTAAGTCTGTTCAAAAGCATAGCAAGTGCAAAATTATTGTTAATGCTGCCCCATCAGAGCGGAGTACTCCAAGGGAATATGTTGACACCTATGTTGTTTATCCTCCTCATGGATTTTTTAATGCATAGTCCAGTTGGGAATGGTGAAGAAGGATTGGACTGCATTGGTATTTGGAAATCAGCTGACCTACAGTATGCTGATGATGCTATCCTTTTCAACAGGATACCACAGGATTTGCAATATTTGCTTACCAGAATGCATGAAATGTCACATGAGGTTGGGCTCTCAAGATAAATAGAAGAAAGACAGATGATGAGATGATGAGAATGGAATATGAAATGGAAGATGAAATATCATTATAAAGAGAAAGAGATTAATGAAATATAACCGTTAAAATATTTAGAAACTATGATCTCTAATACCGGGTCTTTAGAATTGAAGTTTAATGAAAGATTGAGATTGAAAAACGTAAATAAGACAAAAGTTAGGCCAAATAAAATTTGGAAATCAAGACCTGAAACTATATATATAAATCAGGCAACATATCAGTTTAGTGAGATCGGTGTTACTGTATGGACACGAGTCATGGTATGACAATGAAACAATTTCCACCAGATTTTGAACATTTGAGAACAAAGCCCTCTGAAGAATATTGGAGTTAAATGGCCGGACAGGATTAAAAATGAAACTACAAGAGATTACTCGACTACCATAAATGGATGAGATCATGGTGAGGGGTAGATTGAAATGGTTTGAGCATGTTCTTCACGCCTTCCAAGAGATATTGGTTCACCAAATGTTTAGCTGGGCTCCAAAAGGCATTAGAAGAGTTAGAAAACTCAGGCCTACATAGCTGAAGACCATGAAGCATGAAATAGGAGATGATGAATGGAGAAGTATTGATTTAAAAGCTTAAGGTAGAGACGACTGGTGAAATTTAACAGAGTCCCTTTGCGTCAAAAGGCGTAGGAGGAGATGATTTTATTCCTATGCAGATACAAATTCAGACATTTATACGAGTATCTTCCTTAGGAAGGAGAAAGTCTGAGTGAAGTTAAGTGGTATACCCTTCCTCTCAGAAAGATAAAATTACTATAAGTAATAGCAAGAGATGTAAGTGAATCTTTAGTGAACAATGTAGTCAGCTCGTAAAGAGGCAATGATGTACTTTAAATTCTTAGAAAAAAATTCTTTCCAGGAGTGAAGTCTCCAAGAAGTCGAGAGGTATACCTACCCTCTCTGATACAATTACTGTACAATACACAATAGCAAGAGATCAAAAAGATCCGCCCAGGGAACAGAGTAGTCAGCTCATATAGAGGCAAGGCTGCACCATTGAATCCAAGAAGAAAATCTTCACCAGGGGTGAAGTGGTATGAACATAAAGTGTTGCATAATAAAAATGCAATTTCAGCATATCATCAAATAAAGAAATTCCTAGCATTCTTACTTGCATTAAGGTGAAAACCAATTGAAGGCTTCAAGTCCAATCAAGATCACCATCCACCTTAGTGTCCATTATACTATAAATTGCGAAGAAATAATTATATCTGAGGCTAGAACCAGCACGTGTCCCCTGAGGGCTGACAGTTCGGTAATTTGTTGTGCTGTAACCATAATGCTTACCGAAAGGATATCCAAAACTTGCATGTGCCACCATTAAGATGATTGTAAGTAAAAGTGGGTTTTCTCTTCCATCCACTAGCTTTGAGGACTTGTACTACCAAGTGCTATTGTGGAATGCTAAGGTTGCAGCAAGCCCACTTGTATTATGAGCTTGAGGGTGACCCTAATGATGCTTCCCCTGAGGATGTACACTGTAGGCTCTTATGATAATTTCTTTTAATCAGAGATGAAATGTTTCTTAAAACTTTCTTTCGGAACAGCCGGAGCTCGATGAATAAAAAGGGAAAAATATGTCCCAGATATTTGATCCATCAGAAGTCTCACTCTGCTCTCAGGGACAGAGTAACTGGTTGTTCATGTCACCAGGAACCTCTTTGAGAGACAAGATCGTGAAAGAGTTAAAATCGAGATAATTTCCAACCGAAGTCTGGATTTTTTTCACTGAAACGGAAGAAAAGTGACAGGTTCACTGATGCCATGTGATCGAGAGGGGGGTACCCTGGCTACGCTTCCCCTGAGGATAGCAATTTTTCATGTTAAATCCTGAGCAATAGGGTGATCATGTTCAGGATGAACTTCACTTCTGATCTGGGGGCAACAAAATGAGGGGTGATACACTGTATCCTTGGATCCTTGGGCAGAGGGGTCGAATCACTCTGTTCACCAATGGGCTTCTTGAGAGACAAGACATGAAAAAGTCTAATTGAGAATTACTAGACTCTGGTCCTTGTTATCAAATTGAGAATAAGGTACTTGATCCCCCAAAAATATAGTACTTCTGAATTGAATTTCCGGGAAAAAAGACCCTGGAAGTAGATTTGTTTTCCTTGGCTGGTAGTAAAGTAAAACCAAAGTAAAAATGGGTCATAAGCCCTGATTGAACCCCTCCTGTCTGGGATTATGATGATAATCTTAGGAGATAAGAAGTGCCTTCCTTCCATGACTCAATAGTACAAGGGAGGGGCGTTACTCCTAGGAGACAGGTCTATCCTTTAAAAACCTTGGTAACAAGGGTATCGATAGTTCTCCCAGGGAGGAGAGTTCCAACTATCTTAAACAAGGGCCTGATTCAAGATCCAGAATTAGATCTAAACTTCCAAGACTGGTACAGGATCTGTTTTTGCAAATTGTTAAACAGTTTGTATTCAAAGAGAAAAGGTCTTGATAAAGCTCCAAACTCTAAAATAATCCCTAGTACAAGGGTTCTATTTGACCTGAATAATCTTCGTTCTGTTGACTAACTCTCCCAAGGGAAAGTGTTAGTTAGATTTCTAATGTGCCATGTCAACAAACTTACTGCCAGTTAGTCTTAAGAGTGATTGCTTACAGCACTCTTTGTTCGGTCCGGCGGTCTTCTCAGATTTTATCGAGAAGTTCTAGACCCCGAGGACCCAATCTTATACATAAGAATTTGTGTGTCCATCTGAATCCCTTGGATCTCCTGGTCTTATCCTCCAGAGTTAAGAGAGTATGACATCAGCCATTACCTTAGTTTTGGTAAAAATGGTGGCTAACAAAATATCTGGCAAAAATTACAAATTCGGAGACAATTTGTATTTTTCTTAACTAATACAAACCTGAAGTTGTTTATGTGGATTACCTTTCAGCTTAGCAGGAAGGTAGCCATTAGACTTTAATTGCAAGTTGCCCCCCGCTTGAGCGGGTAGGCTGGAAAGGTACCGAGCCGCCTCTATACAGTATATACTCACAGCAGTGAGAGAAGTCACTTTTTTATTTATTGCAGGCAGTACTTCTGGGGGACAGGTGATGGCGGGCCAATTTATATAACTCCAAGTTTGTACTAGGGAAAAATACAAATCATCTCAGAATTTGTCATTTGTTCCCATACTAACAAACCTTTCGCTTTTTATGTGGATGACTCACTCTTAGGTGGTATGGACATTGACCCCAGTTTTACCTAGTACAGTATATGACTGGTCTAAGGAAAACTTTGACACCTCGCTGAGATATAAAAAGCGAGTATAATCGCAGCATGTGCAATGCAATGCAATAAAGGTTGTTAATTTGTATGAACGCCTTCTGAGTTTATATGGGAAAACAAGACGTATCCCATTGCTCCCTCGCAGAAAGCAATGGGGACATGGACAGTATAAATATTTTATAACTTATACTAGGCTACACAAGAGAAGTGATAATTACCTGCAGAGGTTAAAGCCAGCTTGCAGAGGGACCCATGGTGCTGTACCCCAAGGGAGGGGAAGATGAAGAAAGGAAAGCTAGACATTCTTCTCATTCATCCTAGTCTTAACCTGTGTAACTAATGCCCTCAACCAACTACTACTTGTCCATCAAGGAGCCTGAGGTATCTTCAACCACAGGTTGAGCAGCCACTATAGGACCGATAGTGAACGTATCGAGTATCCTATGGGTCACGTCTTTTTAAGTAATGGGCTGTGAAGCTGGTCTGTCTCTTCCACACGCCCACTTGGAGAACTTGCAACATGGAAAAGATGCGTTTGAATGCCAGGGAAGTACTGATTTCCCTGACATCAGCCTGAGGAGGATCGGGAACCAAGTCTCTTTCGATTACTTGGTGAATTCAGGAGGAAACCGTGTTTTTGGTGATCCTCCTCTTTACTCTCCCTGAAATAACAAACAGAGGTGTTAGTCAGGGCCATGTTGCTGCAGGGCGTTTAAGATAGTATTTCAAACTCCTCACTGGGCATAGTAACAACTGATCTGGGTCATTGGTTACAGAACAAAGACTCTCAATCTGAAAGGGCCCAAATCTATGGTCCAGCACCCCCGGATTTTGAGTCTTAGCAGCAAACTCAGGGACGAAGCAGTGTCACTTCCCCCCTTACTCTTGAATGGGCGATGTCATACGAGAGGCCATGAAGTTAGCCGACTCTCTTTGCCGAGGCTAAAGCGAGGAGGAACGCAGTCTTCAAAGTGAGATTTTAGTCAGTTGCATGGCGTAATGGTTCATAAGGAGGTCCTTTCAAGGATCTCAAGACGCTAACCCCGTTCCAAAGAGGAGGCCTAATCTCTGACATGAGGGCAAGTGATCTCATAACTCCATATGAGTAAAGAAAGCTCCAACGAAGAGGAAATATCCACTACCTCCAGCTTAAAGCCTAGGCTTAAGGCAGAGGGATAGCCTTCACCGCCAATATCGAATGAAGCTTTTCCTACCGAAGGTATACAAGGAACTCTGCTATTACTGGAATAGTGTTGGCGAGTTGAAAAATATTCCTTCCACGACAACAACCATAGAATTCTCTCCATTTTTCCTGGTAGACCGAGGGTGAGGACCTACAAAAGTATCCAGAAATTCGCTCAGCAACTTGTCGTGAAAAGCCCTTCTGAGAGAGGAGACGCTGGATAGTCTGCACACGTTAAGTCAAAGCTTCTGCACAGTCTTGTGGAAGATGTTCACGTGTGGTTGTTTGAGTAGATCTGGTCGTGGAGGGAGTTCCCTTGGTAGATTTACTAGAAGTTGCAGGAGGTCAGGAAACCACTCTGCATGATGCCATAGCAGAGCTACAAGGTTAGATCTTTGGATGCTCTGGTTTTGTTGAGCAGTCTTCTCATCAGACAAAACGGGGGAAAGGAGTACATGTTGATGATGTCCCACTGTTGTTGGAATGCATCTTGCCATAGAGCCTGAGGGTCCGAGACTGGAGAACAGTACAGCGGAAGCTTGCTGTTCAGAGATGTTGCGAGCAGGTCTACAGTCGGGGAACCCCACAAAGTCAGGATTTTGTTGGCTATCTGACAATTCAAAGACCATTCAGAGCCTACTATCCGAGTCGCTCTGCTCAGATTGTCCTCGAGCACATTCCTCTTGCCGGGAATGAATCGAGCTGATAGACACTAAATTTAGTTCTGACCATCTGAGGATCTTTACTGCAAGATGGCATAGAGGCTGCGAAAAGGTAACGCTCTGTTTGTTTATGCAAGCCACTCCTGTAGTGTTGTGACTCATCAACCTGACATAGTAACCTGCCAGCAACTGGTGGAACTGATGAGCAAGGTAAGCCAATCTCATCTCTAAAAGGATGTGTATGTAGCGTTTATGGATCTGGAGAAAGCATATGATAGGAGCTGATAGGGAAGCAATGTGGAATGTGATGAGGTTATATGGTGTTGGTGGAAGGTTGTTGCAAGCAGTGAAAAGTTTCTACAAAGGTAGTAAAGCACGTGTTAGGATAGGAAATGAAGTGAGCGATTGGTTTCCGGTGAGAGTGGGACTGAGACAGGGATGTGTGATGTCACCGTGGTTGTTTAACTTTTATGTTGATGGAGTGGTGAGAGAGGTGAATGCTCGAGTGCTTTGAAGAGGATTGAAACTGGTAGACGAGAATGACCATGAATGGGAGGTAAATCAGTTGTTGTTTGCGGATGATACTGTACTGGTTGCAGACGCGGAAGAGAAGCTTGGCCGATTAGTGACAGAATTTGGAAGGATGTGTGAGAGAAGGAAGTTGAGAGTTAATGTGGGTAAGAGTAAGGTTATGAGATGTACGAGAAGGGAAGGTGGTGCGAGGTTGAATGTCATGTTGAATAGAGAGTTACTTGAGGAGGTGGATCAGTTTAAGTACTTGGGGCCTGTTGTTGCAGCAAATGGTTGAGTGGAAGCAGATGTACGTCAGAGAGTGAATGAAGGATGCAAAGTGTTGGGGGCAGTTAAGGGAGTAGTAAAAAAATAGAGGGTTGGGCATGAATGTAAAGAGAGTTCTGTATGAGAAAGTGATCGTACCAACTGTGATGTATGGATCAGAGTTGTGGGGAATGAAAGTGACAGAGACAAAAATTGAATGTGTTTGAGATGAAGTGTCTAAGGAGTATGGCTGGTGTATCTCGAGTAGATAGGGTTAGGAACGAAGTAGTGAGGGTGAGAACAGGTGAAAGAAATGAGTTAGCAGCTAGAATGGATGTGAATGTGTTGATGTGGTTTGGCCATGTTGAGAGAATGAAAAATGGCTGTCTGCTAAAGAAGGTGATGAATGCAAGAGTTGATGGGAGAAGTACAAGAGGAAGGCCAAGGTTTGGGTGGATGGATGGAGTGAAGTAAGCTCTGGGTGATAGGAGGATAGATGTGAGAGGCAAGAGAGCGTGCTAGAAATAGGAATGAATGGCGAGCGATTGTGACGCAGTTCCGGTAGGCCCTGCTGCTTCCTCCGGTGCCTTGGATGACTGCAGAGGTAGCAGCAGTAGGGGATTCAGCATTATGAAGCTTCATCTGTGGTGGATCATGTGGGAGGGTGGGCTGTGCCACCCTAGCAGTACCAGCCGAACACGGTTGAGTCCCCTGTCAGGCTGGGAGGAACATAGAGAGGAGACGTCCCCTTTTTTGTTTCATTTGTTTGATGTCGGCTACCCCCCAAAATTGGGGGAAGTGCTTTGGTATATGTATGTACCTTTCTAACTGACCAAAGGCCGGAGATCGTATGATGCTGCAGGTGAGCCCCAACCCTTCTTTTGATGCATCTGTGATGAGCATCAAATCCCAAACGGGGAACAAGAAGATTCTAGCCTTGTCGAAGGTTTTCGTTTACCACCCAAACAACTCAAATCCGTCACCTGATCCTGAGTTATAGGAACTTGGGTGTCCAGTGGACAGGAGTACTGGTTCCACAAGGACCTCAGCTGCCACTGCAGGGATCTTATCCTGAGGCAGCCAATTGGATTAAGACGGATGAGAGGTCAGATAGCCACAGACTCAACCAATGAGAGGCTGGAAGAAATTCTTTCCTGAGGAAGGGTGCGGCCACTTCCTTCAGTCTGTGTACTCTTTCGTCTGATGGGAAGACTTTCTCTTGGACGGTGTCTATGATCATACCAAGGTACAATACCAGTCTCTGTGAAGGTTGCAGTAATGACTTCGTGATTTATCAGAGCCCCCAGGTCCTGACAAAAATCAATAAACATGTCCCGGTTACGAAGAAGGGTCGTCTCTGAGTCCACTAGGATCAGCCAGTCGTCGAGATATCCGAGAAGAAGGATGCCGTTCCTGTGAGCCCAAGATGGCATTAGGGCTAACACACTGGTGAATACCTGAGGAGCTGTTGTGAGACTGAAACATAGAACCTTGAACTGGTATGTCTTTTCCTCATGTATGAATCTTAGATACTTCCTTGAAGACAGATGGTTTGGGATCTGGAAGCATACGTCCTTCAGATCCAGTGTGCACATGAAATCCCTTGGATGAACCGCTTGGATGACCGTGTCTGTCGTCTCCATTCCGAACAGTCTCTCTTGAACAAATTTGTTCAGAGGGGAGAGATCGATGACTGGTCTCCAGCCTCCAGTCGCCTTTTTCACCAGAAAAATTAGACCATAGAAGCCTGAAAACCTGTCCGCAACCTCTTGGAGAGCGCCCTTCAGCAGTATGGTCTGGACTTCGGCCCTGAGGGCCAGCTGCTTTGCGGATCCTTTCGCATAGAAGCTTAGATATACTGGATCCAAGGCAGAGGGAGAGATTGAATGAACGGGACGCGATACTCTAGGGCGATCACTTCGACTGTCCAGTGATCTACACACTGTCTGCTGTCGACTTACTTTTAGGGTCCTGACTCCCAACTGACGAACTCGACGAGTGTTCCAGGGGGATCATAGGGGTTGCCTTGACTGGGAGGGTCAGAGGTTGTGACGTTGTAGGAGTCACGTTCAGTGTCTTCAGTAGGGTGGAGATGAACGTATTCACCCATGGAGGAAGCTCTGAACCTGTAAGTAAACCCTGGAATTCGCTAGGAGAGTGTCCTTTGGGTGGAACTCTAGAATGAGCTCCAGTCGACAGAGGTGATACCTCTGAGGGAGAGAAACACGTTCCTTCGGGCACGAGGGAAGGTCCGGACTAATAGGCACATTTGCAAACCTATTAGGGGACTCCTTGAACTTCTGAAAAGGGTATTGGTATTCTGCTGGAGGTGGAAGACACAGAGGTTCGAGGTGAAGGTGTTGGTACCGTACTTGCTCACGTTCTAACACATTTACTCGTGAATTGCTCGCGTAAATTGCCAATTTTCTCATGAAATCGCGAGATTTACACAGAAAATCACTAGTTTCACGCTCGAAACAGGAGCACCAGGAGCCGCACAGGAAGAAGGTCTAACGCATTCCTGCTGCCCCAGAGAAGCACCTACATCCAACGAAGTTAGCAGAGGAGGCCTCTGAGTAGGGACTACTCTAGTTGGAGAACGTGTCACAGCGGGATGCGTTCCCGAGAGTCGAGTAGGCGAACGCTTTGCTAGAACTACCCAGGCGGTGAAAGGCACTGGGGGTTTAATTGGACGACTGTTAGAGAAATGGTCATTCTCATCTTCAGGTCCAGTTCGAGGTTGTTTGGAAAGTCTGGGGCCACATGCCGATCGACTGTGCGTACGCCTACCTCTAACTCTAGATGAGGAACATATAGACCTTGATCGCGAAAGTGCGCTTCCTGATCGTGAACGAGAGCGTCCAACTCTCATTTTAGAACGGCGTGAACATTGTGAATGCCTAGCTCGCGAACGTTCTCTTGAACAGTACCATCGCGAGCGTGAACGCTGCCCATGCAAATGAGAGCGCCTTCCTCATGAGTGCAAGCACCGTTCTTGTGATCTAGATCGGAGAGATCTAGAACGCAAGCGTATGGACCTAGGTCTAGACTTTGCGCATGATCGTGTAGAACGCGACTGGCCCTAGAGGGTTTCTGGGTGCCGTAGACTCTGTCCAAGACCGTGTCCTTACCCTCACGAGGAGGAATCTCTGGGTCTGGAATCCCGTTGAGGTTCCTCATGAGGGTCAGAACTTGCCAGAACGTATGTTCCGACTCTTGGTGCTCTCCTCCTGAAGGACTGGCAGCAAAGTCTCCTGTCCCCAGTGGCTCTTCCTGGGGGGACTCGTGGACATCCTCCGAAGGTCTAGCTGGCTCCTGTCTGATCCTTGCCGAAGACTTGGAAATAGTCTTGGAGTCCTTCGGTTCCCTCCTGGGAGGGATACAGGACTCGAGTAACGATGGATGCAGGCTTTTTTCCACCCCTGTTCGAGAAAACTTCTCAGGAAGAGGCAGAGTTTCCCCCATTGGTGCGATGGGGGAACGTTCCGGCTCGTCCGACTCTCCTGAGGATGGGTAATCCTCATCCGCAGGGGAGGGAGAGAAAGTCTGGGGGGGAGAAGGAGCCTTGCGCAAGGATTTGCGAGGAGACAGGATAGCCCTCAGAGATGTCTCCATGGAGGGGACTCCTCTCTTCCTCTTCAGGGGGTAGGCACCTGCCACTGATTTGTGACCTAAGTCAGAGAGCACAGGCTTCATAGCCTGCATAAGAGCTCAGACCAGGGTCCCGAACCAGGGTTGCTGGCTGACAGTCGCGCTGTCAGACACTCCCTCTGGAGGGAAGGGGATCGTTCGATCCCTTGGAGGAGTTGACAAACGAGGGTTCGCCTGAAGAGAAGCTGAAATAAGAGAGTCCTTAGACCTGTCCGGGAACCGCCCCTCCTCTGGCGAGTGCGCTGTTCTGCGCTTGCGGGGAGGGGAACTAGATGACTTGTCAGCCTGACGACGATCGCGCTGGAGGTCACGGGCGAAAGGATCGTGCGCAATAGGAATTTCGCGTTCGTGCGGCCGCGCGAGGTTGGTGGCGCGGGCGCGCGTAGGAGATGGCGAGGGCGTGTGGCGCGCAGGAGCTAGATCGTGAGGAGGGGTTGAAGGCTGGATGCAAGAGCGCGCAGTAACCTGATGCGGTACTGTTGGGCGCAAGTGAGCAGTAGCGCGTGGGCGCATATCTGGAAGTACTGGGCGAGGGCGCGATTGCGCAGCCTCGTGATAGCGCGAGGGTGGGTCTGCGCATTGGTGCGCAGGAGAGCACTGAGCAGTCTGTGCAGGTATGTTAACCTGAGGAGACCGTGGGCATGCTGGGCGCGCAGGGGATCATGGGCGGGCATGGCGCGCATCAGGATATGGGCGCGCAGGCATGCGCTGCTGTGATGGGCGCGCAGGGCGCGCGATCGGATTAGGGCGCAGTGCGCGCTGTTGAGTTGCAAGGGGCGCCTCACGCGCAACTGGAACGTGGCGCACAACTGGAACATCGCGCGCGACTGGAGGAGCGCGTACAGGATTGGGCAGTCTGGATGGAGAGTCCAGGGGTACCTGTGAGCGCACGTGCGCTAACTTAGGCACCTCCTGGACTGCGCGCTGACTTTTAGAAGCGTGCTGGCGCGTTGGCGAGCGCGTGTGCGCTGTATCAGAAACTGCACGCGATGGGCGTGCCTCGCGCCCAACTCCAGAAGGGCGCTGAGAGTCTAGAGGTACCTGTGAGCGCCTGTGCGCTAACCTAGGTGCCTCTTGGACTGCGCGCAACGTGACAGGAATCGGTGGGCGCGTGTGCGCAGGTGAGCGTTGGCGCGCTAGATCAGGAACTGCTGGAGGGCGCCGGGGCGCAGTAGGTTGTGGGCGCGCAGGGGAACCCTGGCGTGTAACAGGAACAGGTGCGCGCACGCGCGCAGGTGAGCGCTGTGGTGCTAAGTCTGGAACGGCAGCATCAGCAGATTTGCGCTCAAGTCCCTTATGCCCCGAAGGGACCGGTGCCTGCGCAGTGACAGGTTTAGATGGAGCGTACTGCACATCAGCATCTTAAAAGGGTGACGGCAGGTCAGCAGGTCTGGAGGGAGACTGGTCACAGGATCCCGAAGGACGACCTTCCTCCGAAGGGGATCGCGAACGATCTCCGGAGAGGTCTAAGGTGGTAGCTGGCAGGATCGGTGAACGGCGAGTCGTCTCCTCCGCAGACGACTGCGGGGATGACGAGCCGAAGAGGCGCCTCCTAACTCCCTTGTGAGGAGAAGGAAGACCTCTACGGCGAAGGGGAGGACGAGCCTTCCGCCTTATTTATACGCCCTCGAGGGGCCGTGGGATCAGCGAGCTGACCATCGTAAGGCCTCCGCAGAGGAGTGTCTGTAAGTGAACTCTCCCGGGGGGGAGAATCACCGGCAGGAGAGACCGTAGGACTTAGTTCCTCCCTCGAAAGATGTTCGGAGGGGGAACCTAAGCCTTCAGCTACCTCAGCAACAACAGGCACAGGAGTTTGACTAGACACACCCGATGCCTTCGTTACAACGTCAACGACAGACAGAGGATCTATCCCTGCTGTAGTTGGCGATTGTTTAACAGCTGCACCTAGTTTGATCATGTCAAACAGGGCTTCCCTGGAGGGCTAACCCTGAAGCCCCCAAGGAAGCCCAAAGCTGCAATAAATCATTGTTATTAACAGACAAATCAATATCTAAATCCTCCTCCGGGGGAGGAGGGGCAGCTGCTTCGCTATGGGAGGCAACTACCTCTCCCGCACCCCGGGATCGGTCAACAGCAATACGGTCTACGCTACCTCTCGCCGGCCTATCGGAAGAGACCGCTCGAGTGGGAGCTTCGGAGGAGGAAAGGGCTACGGAAGAAGTAGTCTTGGAATTTTCTCTCTTCAAAGAAGCCTCCGAAGGAGCAATATCCCTTTTAGACTTTTTCTTTCGGCGCCGGGCAAACCTCTCCCACTGGGAGGTAGACCACTCCCTACATTCAATGCATACGTTACCACTATCACACTGTTGGCCCCTACAATGAGGACACAAGGTGTGGGGATCAGTGTCTACCGCCGACATAAAGGTCCCACAAGGGCTGTCAGGTAAACCAAGACACGTACGCATGATGATAGAGGCCGACTTCACACACTCTGAGAAAGAAAAAGCAAAACAGATTAATGGCAGTCAAAGCGAGGGAGAGAGCAGACAGGTCTGTTCTCCACCCGAGCCAAAAGCAAAGTGAAGCATTCACTAGTGTGTGTGTGTGGGGGGGGGGGGGGGGGGGGGTTAAGAAAGCTACCCCTCCCTACCCCACGCTAACTAGCAGTGGGGTAGTAAACCCTCGTTAAAATTCTAATGGCTCGTCATTCAGGTACGCCGAAGTAATTACCCCATGTAAATAGCGTGGTTTGTATTTCAGTTATGGAACAAATCAACTTTAAACCCATCTCGAATATAATACTGATTAAAAGTATCAGGGTAGGCAGTAATTTATGAGGTTACCTAAACTCAAATAACCTAACAAAGGAGGAGAAAGGATTCGAAGTGTGAGCAGATCATTGCAAAAATTATATATAAATAAATAAGAGAAACAATGTAATATATAACTACAAATTTATAACTGCATTATCAAAATTAACCTTTGCCACTTAGGTTTCATCCCAATACAGAAACTTCATAATGAAACAATTGCTGGAATTTGGTCAGCAAAATAGAAGACATTAATCCAAATATTTGGGAATCTTAAAAAGGCAATCCACACAGTACAGACAAAACAAGCCGATATTACGAAGACAAAAGGTACCAAAAAACTCTAAGATAGCAATGTTACTCGATCATAACTTAGATCTTGAAAGAAGATATGTATTAGAAGAATTTAGATTGGTGGTCAAACTATGATGCAAAAATCATATTACAATAAAGAAAATGTCCAGAGCCAGGAAAAAAACAACGTAGCAAAATTTCAAAGTCCAGAGGCAGTTTGGTTATACAATGCACTGGATCCATAAATCAATAAATGCAAATAAACAAGATGAAGACCTATACAATAGCCAAAGATGATTCGGAAAAAAATTATAGAATAAGCTCTAGATATCATGAAGGGAATGAAAGCAAAATGAGTCAAGAACAGAGTTGAGAGAACTCATTTTATTATCCAATAAATGAAAAATGTCATCACAATATCCTTGATGATGATTTTTAGTATGTTTTGTTACTTTATACAGTATAAAAATTACTGATAACTGTCAAGGGTTTATTAATAACTGAGATAATCTAGATAACCAGTTTTATGAGTAAAGCTTTTCAAGTACAGTTTACAAGTACAGCATCAACATCACCAGTTGCTGATGTCTATATGTGATCTTGACAACGTATATGTAGATACTTTTCATGAACCAATTTGGGGAGGAAAGCATGCCCCACATAGCAGAAAATACTGCCACCCAGTTAGTGCAAGCTGCTTCAGATGCTAAATTACAGTTCTTTAACCTTACTAACAGCAAGCACTTAGCTACCAATTAAATTAAAGAATTCAATGCCTCTTATAACTTTTGTTCACCTATAAAATCTAAAACTATCACAACTCCTTACCTCCACATTTCTCCATCATGATAAACAACACAGTCATATGCAGGTCCTAAATCATAATACTTCTTTTCGAGGGCATTTAGCTGTGCAACCCTTGACTCGGCATCTTCTTTTGTAAGCTTCTCCAGGTAATTTCCACCATTTCCATTTGGACTCTTGTTACTTTCAATAGCCTGCAAGAAGGAATTACAACAATTATCTAACACCTTAAATGCTATTACTTTAAATTCAAGGAATTATCAATAAGAGTTCTTTAAAAATATATTCACTACACTACCCCTTAAATCGCGGATTTCATTGTACAGTACCTTGTAAAGCATACCAGATTTAGTTGGCATGCAGGTTATATGCAATATATTTCCCAGTTAGTAGAGCAAAACTCCCCAAAAGCATAATATTCCCGAATATATTAATAAAAAGGTAACAAATAAAATCATACATCGAAGGGCTAGATCAGATTTTTTATCTTAGGACTGACATGGCCTCTGGGGTCAAGAGCTACCATTTGATTTGATACCCTGGCACAGCTACAGGAAAACCTAACAGTTGCACTATAAAGTTATAAAGAGATGTACTGTACTGATAGATAGAAGAACGGAGGTAGGAATGAAGGTATAGTGGAAGGCTAGAATGTAAAGGCAGCTATGGCCCAAGGGATGCTGCGAAGACCCCACATAATGCCTCTAGGACACCGTTTAGGCCCTGTGACCCAACAAGGGGATCACAAAGGCTCTTTATACTTTTCATACTTGAAAGTGCTTGCAATAAGACAAATTAGGAAATAATTTGTTTTTCCTAACCATACAACATGAAGCTCTTTGTTATGGAGATACATTTCGGCGACAGATATTATTATTATTACTTGCTAACCTACAACCCTAGTTGGAAAATCAGGATGCTATAATGCTATAAGCCCAGAGAGGAAAGGAAACAAGGACAAAAAATGTTCTACAAACAGCAACAAAATAAATATCTCCTATATAAACTATAAAAACTTTAACAAAACAAGAGAAAAAAAGATAGAATAGTGTGCTTGAGTGTACCCTCAAGCAAGAGAAGTCTAACCCAAGACAGTGGAAGACCATGGTACAGAGGCTATGGCACTACCCAAGACTAGAGAACAATGGTTTGATATTGGAGAGTCTTTCTCCTAGAAGAGCTGCTTACCATAGCTAAAGTCTCTCTTCTACCCTTACCTAGATGAAAGTGGCCACTAAACAATGATAGTGCAGTAACCCCTTAAGTGAAGAAGAATTGTTTGGTAATCTCAGTGGTCAGGTGTATGAGGACAAGAGGAGAATATGTAAAGAATAGGCCAGACTATTCGGTGTATGTGTAGGCAAAGGGAAAATGAACCATAACCAGAGAGGAGAATCCAATGTAGTACTATCTGGCCAGCATTTAGCTACCAATTAAATCAAAGAATTCAATGCCTCTTATAACTTTTGTTCAACTATAAAATCTAAAACTATCACAACTCCTTACCTCCACATTTCTCCATCATGATAAACAACACAGTCATATGCAAATCCTAAATCATAATACTTCTTTTCGAGGGCATTTAACTGCTTCAAATTAGTATTTTCTCTTCCTGTTTTGTTAAAGGTTTTATAGTTTATATAGGAGATATTTATTTTATAATTTTAGTGAAACGTTACTCCCTTCCACTGGTTAGCGGGGGAGGTAGCGGGAGGTGGATCCCACAAGCCCCTCACACAAGCAGTAACCAACACGAGCCACTTTACAATTGCAGGAAGGACTTCCTGGAGGTAGGTGACGGCGGGCCAGTATGTGTAAAGAGCTTCAGGTTTGTATGGTTAGGAAAAATTAAAATTATTTTCAAATTTGGCATGTGTTTCGGTACCAAATACAACCTTTCAGTTCTTTACTATGAGAAACTTGCTTTTAGGTGAGTGGAGGTCCAAGACCAACAGGCTGGTCCCTGACTCGATTGTGACTTGAACTTCATAAGAACTATGGAAAAGCACACTATCGTCTCGCTAACTCCCCAGGAGGGATAACGGCCTGAGTAATTGTGCGAAGGTCCGACAACTAAGCAATGTGATTCGTTAAAGTAGGACTTTAATTGAACCTAAGCTTCTCTTACCTGAACATTACCCAACTCCTCCCTCGCTGGGAGAACAGGGATGTAACAATATAAATGTATATATAAGGGTACACAAGGGACGATGGTACCCACCTACAGTCAGGTGGTGGTCAGCTTGCAGAGTTCCTCTGTTTACACAAGCCCCAAGAGAGAGGAGAATGAAAGGTGAAAGGCCAATCCTTTCCCTATCATAATAGACTTACAGCTGTGTAACATCTGCCCTCCACCAACTGCTACTTGTCCTACTATTGACGTTTCCAACATGCCCGCCTGTAAGACCTGCATCAAATTTGAAATACTTTGCAAGCCAGAGATGTGCTAACACCCCTGGCATCATATGCTCCACATCTTTGGTTAAAAGGGGACGCAATCTGCTTGGAAAGTTTATTCAATCGCCTTCTCATCCAGGAGGAGATTGAGTTCTTGTAATTATTCTTGGCTCTACCTGTATCGACAAAGAATCTATTAATATCGAGCTCGAAAAGTGGGTCATTTATGACAGTACGGTAATTCTCAATCCAGAAGGTCCGCTACACTTTGAATTAGTTAGGGAAAAATACGAATTATTTCCAAATTTGTTATTTGTTCCTTAGCTAACAAACCTTTCATTATTTATGTGGATGACTAACTCTTTGGTGGGAGGCTTAGTCATTGATCCAGGTTTTCCTAGTACTGTGTTGGACTGTATCCAAGGTTAAAACTTGACACCTCGCTAATTACTCACAGCATGAGTGTTATTGCGGCCCAAGCAATCTGTGTGATTGTAGAAATAGCATATGGATGTCTAGTAGAGAGTATTCAATTTCTTAAACAGGAATATTACATATATAGAAGTTTCCTATTGTTCACCTCGCAGGATACATTGGAGACATGAAAAAGTAAAACTGGTTATTGTCTATACTAGGATACACAAGAGAAATGGTTTTCACCTACAGAGGTTGAGCCAGCTTGCAGAGGAACCCAAGGCGCTATTCCCCAAGAGAGGAAGAGAGTTAAAGCCAGACACACTTTTCATTCATCCCAGACTTAACCCGGGTAACCAATGCCCTCAACCAACTGCTACTTGTCCAACAAGGAGCCCGAGGTATTCTTAAACCACTTGTTGTGCACCTACCACAGGGCCAATAGAAAATGTATCGAGCCTCCTGTGGGTCACGTCTTTGAGGTAGTGGGCGGTGAAGGTTTTTTGACATTTTCACACGCCTGCTCGCAGAACTTGTGATAGAGAAGTTACGTTTAAATGCGAGAGATGTACTGATTTCCGACATCATGAGCTCTAGGTCTTCGAGCTTGAGGAGGGTCATGTTGAATGGTTGGAGGGCATAGTCTATGACTTTGCAGGTCCAAGAAGAGATAGTGTTCTAGGTGACCCTCCTCTTAATTCTGCCTGAGCTGACAAATAAGGCTGAGGCTGGGGTCTTGTTACTGCAGTGCATTTAAGATATCTCAAAATCCTCACTGGGCAGAGTAACAATTGATCTGGGTCATTGGTTACCGAATGTAGACCTAATCTGAAAGGGATCAAATCTATGGTCCAGCACCCCCGGATTTTGAGTCTCGGTAATAATTCGGGGACAAAGCTAAGTGTCACCTCCCCTCATTCCCTTGAATAGGCGATGTCGTACGAGACCATGAAGTTCACAAACTCTCAGTGCAGATGCTAAAGCGAGTAAGAACGCCGTCTTCAAAGTGAGATTACGGTCCATTACAAGGCGTAGTGGTTCGTAAGGAGAACCCTTTAGGCATCTCAAAACGCAACCCATGTTCCAAGGAGGAGGTCTAATCCGCGACTGGGGGCAAGTGATTTCATAACTCCGTATGAGTAAGGAAAGCTCCAATAAGGAGGAAACATCCACTCCATTCAATGTATAGGCTAGGCTTAAGGCTGAGTAATAACCTTTTACTGCCGAGACAAAGTAGTTTTTCCTCTTGAAGGTATACAAGGAACTCTGCTATTACTGGAATACAGTACAGTAGTGGCATCGAGAGTAGAGATAATCCTTCCATGACACTAACCACAGAAGACTGTCCACTTTGCCTGGTGCACTACTGTCAAAGACTTTCGTAAGTGTTTAGACATTCTCTTCGCTACTTGTTGCAAAAAGCCTCTCTGTGAGAGGAGACGCTGGATAGTCTCCAAGTGATTAGTCAAAGATGTTGAAAGATGTTGGCGTGTGGTTGTTTGAGCAGATTTGGTCATCGAGGAAGTTCTCTTGAGTGATCTACTACCACTTGCAGAAGATCAGGGAACCACTCTGGATGATGCCATATCGGAGCTATGAGGGTCATTAGATTTTTTTATACTCTTTGTCTTCTTGAGCAGTCTTCTCAACAGACAGAACGGAGGAACGGCGTACACGTTGATTTTGTCCCACCGTTGTTGGAATGCATCCTGCCATAAATCCTGAGGCTCTGGGACTGGGGAACAGTACAGCATGAACCTGAAGTTCAGGGATGTTGCAAACAGGTCTACAGTAGGGGAACCCTACAAAGTCTTAACTTTGTTGGCTATCAGAGGATTCAAAGACCATTTGGAGTTCACTATCAGAGTCATTCTGCTCAAGTTGTCTGCGAGCACATTGCTCTTGCCCGGAATTAAGTGAACTGACAGTGTCAACGAACGATCTCTACTGCAAGATGGCATAGGTGCTGTGAAAAGGTACTGTACCGTCTTGTTTCTTTAAGTAAGCCACCAACGTGGTGTTGTCGCTCAACAATACCACAGTGTGACCAGCCAGCAACTGTTGAAACTGTTGGATAGCTAGAAATGCTACTCTCATCTCTAATACATTTATGTGCTGGTATCTTTCAGATTCGGACCAAAGGCCTGAGACCATGTGACGCAGCAAGTGGGCCCTCCATCCTTCTTTTGATGCATCTATAAAGAGCAACAAGTCTGGAGGAAGGACGAGAAGACCTAAACCTTTGGAGGTTCTCCTCTGCCACCCACCATTGAAGATCTGTTACTTGATCCTGGCCTGTTGGCATTAGGACTGCTGGTCCCATAAGGACTTTACAGTAGATGCCATTGGAGGAATCTCATTCTGAGGCAGCTGTTGAGAACAAGACGAATAAGTAGGTTAGATGACCTAGAAGGCACAACCACTGATGGGCTGGTATGTGTTCTCGACTGAGGAAGGGATGAGACATTTCTCTCAACCTGTGTACTCTGTTGTCCGATGGAAAGACTTTTTGAAGGTCGGTGTCTATGATCATACCCACGCAAAGCCGTCTTTGAGATGGAAGCAGTGATGACTTCTTGAGATTTACCATGATCCACGGATCCTGACAAAACTCACGAAGCATATCCTGATGATGAAGAAGGTCATCTTCGAGTCTGCTATAACCTACCAGTCATCTAGGTATCTTGAAGAGACTAATGCCATTCTTTTGAGCCCATGCTGGCACAAGGGCGAACACCATGCTCAAGACCTGGGATGCTGTTGAGAACATGAAACAAGAGAACCTTGAACTGGTAATGTTTGTTTTCATGTATGAACCTGAGATACTACCTTGAAGACAGATAGATTGGGATCTGGAAGTATGCGTCTTGGAGATCCAATGTGCGCATGAAGTACTTCAGTCTTACTGCTCGAATGACCGTGCTTGCCGTCTCCATCCTGAACAGAGTTTGAAGGACAAACTTCTTAAGGGGCAAGAGATCTATGTCTGGTCTCCAGCCTCCAGATACCTTTTTCATAAGAAAGAGTAGAGTTTAAAGCCAGGGGACCAGTCTAAGACCTCTTGGAGGGCACCCTTTTGCAGCATGGTTATGACTTTGGCCCGGAGGGTCCGCTCCTTTTATCTTTACGGATCCTTTCATACAGGAGCTTAGAGGAGTTAGATCCCAAGTCAGAGGAGGGGAAGATTGAATGAAGGGAACGCAATACCCTACACCGACCGATGCGACTGTCCAGTGATAGGCCACGTGATGCTGCCACCTCTGCTAGAGGCGTTGCAGGTATCCTCCCATTGGTGGACTGATGAGAAGATTGTCCTCCCTAGCAGGAGCGGCCGCCTCGATCGGCCGCCTCGATCGGCCCCCTCTACCACCTTTCTTTCCTCTGAAAGTCTTTCTTCCTTTCTGGTCCTTGGACTGAAAGGGCTTCTTAAGACACCTTTGATGTTCCTGGTCCAGAATTCGATGGATGGGAAGTCGGACTCATCTTTGGGGGGTTGGGAAGCCATTTCATAAGGCCGAGAAGTCATGGATTTGTGAAGCCGAGAATCCCTGGAGGATTTTCTCCACCTATCAGCTGCTCTTTTTACCTCTTCTGGGTATAAGAGAAAGGTTCCCTCGAGGGTCGAGTTCCGAAGGCGCATGGCCTCCACTTTCGGCACCTGCCTGTGGAACCTTCCAATCACTGTATCCCTTCTCTTCAGAATTGCATTCTCCCACAAGTTAATCGTGTGGTGTGAAAGGAATTCTAAGGTCCGGGTACCTGACAAAAGGAAGGACTCCAAGGACCATCTTGTCGAATCCTTGCAAAGATCCTTGGATCGAACAATTTAGCCCAATGGCACCACCCATAAGTCAAGCCATGAAGCAGCTTGCATAGCTTACTTCGCGCTTCTCTCTATGTTGAGGAGCTCAGAGGCAGAAAGATAGGTCCTTGAAGCTAGTCTCTGTACTGGGTCACCCCTGGTAAGAGATTCTTCCAAGAGGTTGAGTCAGGGTAGGACTAGGTTCTTCCTGGATCTCGTAATACTTCCTCTGTAGAATGAAGGTAAGTGGAAGAGATCGGGAGAAGATCCTACTCTGAGAGACCTAAAAGCACCTGCTTTCTGAGATATAGCTTTCCTTCTGGGTGCATTATGCCCTTTTGACCCAGGGAGGACTGCACTGGACCTAGGAGGTTTCTGGGTGCCCAAGACTTGGTCCAGAACCATATCCTTGCCTTCCTGTGGGGCAGTGCCAGGGTTCGACAGGTTATTCAAGGACCTCATGCACACAACTTGACAGAAGGCATGTTCAGACCACTTGCATTCAGCCTCGGAGTGGAACTTCGGACTCGCCGCTTTTGGGAGGTATTATTAATCTGTCAGTGAACTCGCCTACCTTCAGACTTTCATCCGTGTAAGCTTGGAGTAAGCCAAGGTCGTCAGCTAGAACCTGTGAAGGGCCTGGGTCAGGAGACCCCCTGGCCAATTCCTGTTTACAAGCTTCCCTTGTCTTAAGAGTTCTTAGGAACCATCTTTAAATCTTTCAATTCCTTCCTCGGAGGAAAGTGTTTAGGACAGAAAGGAGTGGAAGGCAATCTCCCGAGGAGAACCTAAGTCCCTACTCGTACGGGGTTGTATGATGTTGGCTAGCGGTGGAGTGAAACGCTTCATATTCCTCCTCTGTTTGGCCGTAATACTGTTGTCTGGTCGAACTGGCATTGAAGGAAGAGGCCCTGTAGGCGGAGCAGCTGCAGAGTCTTGTTTGTCCCTGGTGTTTGGTCAAGGTGGAGATGACCTAAACACCGAAGGGACAAAAGTGCTCTGAGCAGATCTCCTCCTAGCGTCAGAGGGAACGTCAGAAGAAGACAAGGACGACTTCTCCAACGGAATAACGCGTGTAGACCATGGTATACACGGTTGGGGATAGGCAGGTTGAAGGCCCAACCAAAACTTCTTCTGTAAGGATGACACCAGTGTGTCATACCAGGACAGAAGCTCTCCAACTGTACACAAGTAAGGAGTATCCTTAGGGAGTCCTGGAGGAGGAGAACGCCGTCTGGACTGGCATATGTAGGGGGCGGCATCCTTGGAAGGAAACCTCTTAAGACATTAAATGTCCCTTTGTGAATCGCACTGGGCGATCAGGAGATATGGGTACACCGGTGTATTTATTAGAGGGTTCCTTAATTTCCTCCAGAAAGGGAACTGGCCTGCCACTAGAGCTGTCGGTAGCAGAAGACGTTGTCGGAGGAGTTGGATCCTCGCTTGCTTTCAAAGTTGGGACCTCAGCACGTGAGACACTCGTCGACACAGCAGGTTTACTTGCTATAGGAGACTTTTTTCGCACCACTACTGTATGTGCGATTCGCGCATAATGGCGTATGAATAGAGCGCAGAAGATACAACTTCGCGAGCAACAGATGTTAAGCGAGGATGAGGAAGCCTCTTAAGCTCTTGTGCAACTGTAGCACCCTGTACACTCGCCGGAGGAGGAGGTGTGTTAGCAAGTATTGTGGTACAGCAGAGGTTGTAGGAGGGCATCGCGCAGGCGAACGTTTACAAAAGACACCCCAGGCTTTGGAAGGTGCTGGAGGCAGTCTTGGAAGAGGCTTCTTAGGGAGTTGGTCTTCAAAATGTCCTTGTCTGGCCAGAGGTCGTTCAGGAGAAGAATCAGATATAGCGTGATGCGGGGATGGAGAGCACGTGCATCTACGTCTTCCTCGCGAAGAGGACGACATTCAGCGAGTAATCGTGAGCGCATTGCTTGTGATTGTGAATGATCTAGTGATCGTGAGCGCTTTACTTGTGATCATGAGCGTTTTACTCACGATCATGATTGTCTTACTCATGAGCTAATCAATGCAGCACTGATCGAGAGTTTTTAGCTCATGAACGTGAGAGTTTGCCTCCCGATCATGATAGCTAATGATTAGCATGTGATCTTGAGCATGTAACTCAGGATCGTGATCATGTGGCTCTTGATCGTGATCGTGAGGCTCATGACCATGCGCGTAAATGCGCAGCTCGTTATCTTGACCACTCGTCCCATGACCTTAAGCGTGAGTGCTCAGCTCGTGATCAAGAAGAATGTCTCCTTGAAGACGAACGCGATGACCTACAGTCTTTTTCGCTTAAGGGCGTAGCGCTTGAATGAGAGCGTGTTTGGGAAGAATGCCGAGATCTCGAGTGATCTCTATGATCCATTGAATGCCATAAAAGACGCTCTAAAAGTGAGCACGAAGCTCATGCAGGCGATTGTCCTGTAGGATGCGAAGGTGTAGTCTCTCATCCTGGCGATTGGCGAGCAGGTGGAGCGCTAGCCGTAGAAGGATCATTTTGTACAATCTCAGCAGCTGGCGAAGGTAGTGCACGTGAACTTGAACATTTTCTATGGGAAGGAGGAGGATTGGGGTTAGGCGACAATATCGTCGCGAAGATGGCGAGAGGGGACTTAGTCAGTAAGAGGCTGTTGGAGGGGCAAACGGGAACAGTCATGTTGCCCACGCGTAAAAGGGCCCGGAGAGGGCGAAGGGTGGACCTCCAACACATCTAGGGCGAGAGATGTTGAAACCACAGGGGACGGGTCTCACCTTGCACCATGCTGAAGAAGTTGCAGAAGCGTCTCCTTCAAAGGGGGAGCGGAAACCCCCAAGGACGGCCAAGCTAGAAGAACATTTGCAAGGGAGAAAGACTTCCCGTCAGCTGGAGGTGAAGATACTTCACTAGGGGAAGCATCAATCCCCCCCCCCACAATACTACGAGGTTACCAAGAGTTATTCGGACTGCGCTCCTACTTGACCGTTCCAGTAAGACGGGCAAAGAGGAGCTCGGAAAGAGATTTAGGGTTACTAGAAAAAGAAGCCCAGGCTCTTTTCCAACACTCATCACAAGTCGCATCCTGCTCACAGCTACACCCCTAGCTAGTCGGACACAGCAGACGGGGGTCTGTGTCGACAGAAGACAAGAAGGTGTCACAAGGGTGACCTTCGCAGCCAGAACATGTTCGCATGGGAGCATCTAGAAGAAAACCGCACACACCTGAAAAAGAGAAAGCATATTAAACAATGGTTGGTAAGTCCAATGGCTAAGCCTTGGGAGAGGGAGACAGTGGACATGTCCGATCTCTACCAGCTAAAAGAGAAAAGTGAGGCAGCTCTGAGAGGAGATAGGTGGCTGGGGTAACCGCCAGCCGCCCCCTACCCACAACAGTGATTAAGTAGGGTTACCCCCTCACACTTTTTAGTCTATTGGCTAGCTAGCTTCCATTTTTGCCAAAAGATAATTCACATAAATAACGAAATGTTTGTTCATGACGGAACAATCAATCACCACAGAGCTAAAAACTATAAAATTATCGTGCATCAACAACATGGAACTCCGGTTAACGGATATCCTAATCATGGATATACAGAACAGGGTAAAGCTGGGTGGAGAGAGAGGGAAGTGGCTTGAAGCAAGCCCAGTCAGTGCAAAGGAGCGCAGCCTATTTGAAATCATTGCGCTGAAAGATCTTTTATCACGAATATTCAATTCTTTATCTAATAGTTATCATGGTTCTCTGTGTCGCATATACAGTACTGTAAGTGAAATTGCACAGTACAAAATCACATACAGCATGGGCTGACTTTACAACTTGTTAAATTTTACGGCTAGTTTCAGCTGTCACCAAAATGTATCGCCATAGTAAAAAGCTGAAAGGTTTGTATATGGTGCTAGAACAAATAATATTTAGAAACACATCTTGCCCAAAATGTTGCTTTAATAAAAATGACTTATAAAAATAGTTTCCTAAAAAGTGACAAAATTATGAGGAGTTTCATTACAAACCACAGGGGAAATGTTATTACTACATTATTTGTAAGGGGAAAAAAAATGGGAGCAAAAGGCAGATACATCCCATAACTTCATTTAATCAAATATCATCTGAAAGCATTAGAAGTTATTGCATAAAAAAATAAATTTGTAAGTAATTTGTATTTTTCCTAGTATACAAACCTGGAGCTATTTATACGGTATACTTTCGGCATAGCTGAAAGAGGAGCCATGATAATTTTAGTGAGGGATAACTACCCCATCCGTTACTTGGCGGGTGGGGGGTGGGATAGACTGGCTACCCCGCTCACTCACACCTCTCAGCTGAGTAACCACTTTGCTTTATGGCAGGACTTCTCGGGGGACAGGGTGGCGGGCCAATTTGTATAAATACCTCCAGGTTTGTATTCTAGGAAAAATGCAAATCACTTACAAATTTATTATTTGTTCCGGCGTAGATACAAACCCTGTGCTATTTACTCTTAGGAGGGAGGAGATCCTCGGCAACTGGCCTTGGTCAAGACCCTGGGTCCTCTCCATTTCGATCTGTGATCAATAGTAGAAGGGACCCAACCCTCGCTAAAATCAAGTGACGATATGAGATAATGCACTGATAGCGGCCTGCAGAAGCTTGTGTGCGAGTGGAACCAACAGTGTGGCTTGTCTTTAACATAGGAGCTCAAGTACAAAACCTATTGTTCTTAAGACTTACCCAATACCCTCCCTCAAAAAGGTATTGGGGACGTAACAAAGTATTCTTCTATACTTAGGAGGCACAAGGGAAATGGGTTTTACCTGCAGCGAGGTGAGGTCAGCTATGCCGAGGCTTGCGGAGCTGTTTTCCCCACAGGGGAGGTGAAAGAAAGAAAGGAGCCAGGCATTCTTACTCATTCACCCCAGACTAATCCGGGTAACCCCAGCCCTCAACCCTCTGCTACTTGTCCATCAAGGAGCCTGAGGTGTTTAGACCATTTGTTGTGCGACCACCACAGGACCGATGGAAGAGGTCTCCATGTTCTTGTAGGTTACGTCTTTGCAGGTAGTGGGCCGTGAAGGTCGATTGACGCTTCCACATACCCACTTGAAAAATCTGCGCCACAGAGTAGTTTCTTGAACGCCAGGGACGTAGCAACACCACTGATGTTACAAGCTCTGGGTCTTAGGATGAAATAGAGTCTAGATTGAGAGCAACCTCAATTGCCTTCCAATCCCAGAGGGGAAGGAAATCCTTGAGATCCTCCTCTTGACCTTCCCCGTGCTGGTCAACAGTGCTGACACACAGGGGCGAGCTGGTATCGTTCTTTTAAGGTAACCCCACATACTCCTCACTGGGTAAAAGCTGAGTTGATGGGTTTTCGGTTACCGAATGAAGCCGTTATTACAAATGGGCTGCACCTAGGGTATAGCACACTCGGATTTTGCATCTTGGCAATCCAGTCAGGGACGTCGCTGAGGATTACTTCTCCCTGTCTCCTAGAGTAGGAGACATCAGAAAATGGATCATACAACACACTAACTCTCTTGGTCAAAGCCCAAGTGAGTGGAAAGGCCGTCTTCCATGTAAGGAAGCGATCTGCTGCCTGGCATAAAGGTTCGTAGAGAGGGGCCTTTAGAGACTGAAGGACCCGAACGGCGTTCCCAGGAGGAGGTTGAGATCCGACAGGGGACAAGTTATCTCAAACTTGTATAAGTAAAGGCATCGATGGGAGAGAATCCCCTCTCACGACATCAGTCAAAAAGGACCGAACACTTCACCTGGAAGACCGACACTGAAAAGTGTCTGAGGTGCCTAGACAACTTTTCCGCAACTCGTTACGAAAGGCCTCTCTGAGAGAGGTGGTGTAGGATCGTCCCAGGTGTGAAGTCGAAGCAAAGCTATGGCTTAGGAAAGTGCTAGCATGTGGCTGCTTGAAAGATCGTGTCGTGGAGGACAATCCCTCGGAACTCCGTCAGGAGCTGTAGAAGGTCCGGGATCCATTCTGTGGGCTGCCATGACGAAGTTATTGGAGTCATTGATAAGATTTTGCTTATCCTGACTTGGCTGAGGACTTTTTAACCAGACCGAATGGGGAAAAAAAGGCACACCTCTAGGCCGCCCCACCGATCTTGGAATACATCTTGTTTGGGGGCCTGGTGTTCCGGGACTGGGGAACGGTCAAGCGGGAGCCTGAAATTTAGGGCCGCTGCGAGCATAACCACAGTCGGGGATCTCACAAAGTTAAGACTTTGTTGGGTACAAGATGATTCCAAGACACTAGGAGCCCACTATCTGGGTGGTTTTGTAAGCACATTCCTGTACCAGGAATGACGCGAGCAGATGGGGGCAACTAGTTGTCCTCTGCCAATCTGAGGCTCCGTAATACTAGATGGTTCTTTAAGAGAGGTGAATGCTGGTATATATATAAATTGGTCGTGCATGCCACATCGGCCGTGCGCGCCAATTTGGTTGTGCGCGCCAGATTGGACGTGCGCACATAAGGTTGGTTGTGCGCGCCAGATCGGCCGTACACGCACAAGATTGTTCGTGGGCGCCAGATCGGCCGTACGCGCACAAGGTTGGTCGTGCGCGTCAATTTGGTTTTGCATGCCAATCCGGCCATGCAAGCATCAGGTTGGTTGTGTGCACCAATTTGGCCGTGCGAGAGCTCTCAGTATGGCGAGACTACTTACTACTACATTCACTCGAAGGTTCACGATAGCCTGTGTTGTGTGAGCGCAAACGATCAACACAACGAGATTCCGCAAACTCTGTCATTTAAGTATGACTATGATCACGAGAACCTAAAGGTTCGGCGTGAACTGCGTTGTGAGACCCCGAAGGATCAGCGCAAACAAGAAACGGTAGTTTCTCTGTCACGAGACCGCGAAGGATCAGCGTGACTAAGGGCACGAGAGACCAAAGGCCAAACGTAGCCTGTGTTGTGAGACCCCGAAGGGTTAGTGCAACGAGAAACCAAAGTTTCCCTGTCAGAGTGACTAAAGTTACGAGAGCCCAAGGGTTCTGCGTAACTAATGTTACGAGACCCCGAAGGATCAGCGTAACGAGAAACCGAAGTTTCCCCGTCACAAAACACAGATGTGTCAGTGACTAAAGTTACGAGAGTCCACAGATTCAGCGTAACTAATGTTACGAGACCCTGAAGGATCAGCATAACGAGAAACCGAAGTTTCCCTGTCACAAAACACTGAAGTGTCAGAGTGACTAAAGTTATGAGAGCCCAAATCTTCTGCGTAACTAATGTTACGAGACCCCGAAGGGTCAGCGTAACGAGGAACCGAGGTTCCTCTGTCACGAGACCCTGAAAGGTCAGAGCGAATGATGTACAAGTTCCCGAAGGCTCGACGTTACCATCGTTACGAGAGCCCAAAGGTTCAGCGTAACTGAAACCCAAAGGTTTCGAGCAGAGTCCCGAAGGACTCCTACTGTCATGAGAACCCACAGGATCAACATGAGAGCCCGAAGGCTTACGATCACGCCAGCCCAAAGGGTGATCGTAACGAGACCCCAAAGGGTCAAGGAGAACCAGCAGGTTCAAAGATAACACCTCCACATAAGAAGTTTGTTCTCCCGAAGGAGAACGTCGCTTAAGATAAAGCTCTCTCTCAGCCCCTGAAGGAGAACCATAAGCGTAACGGGGGACCGCCCATGCCCAGAGGCGGTCTTCTCTCGAGAACGAGAGACTCGTTCCCCCGAAGGGGTTACCTGCTTCGGAGAAAGCTCTGCCACCGCCCCTGGTGGATCAACAAACTCCAACAAGTTATTTCTCGCAAACGAGAGGGAAGTTCTCCCGAAGATCGCCTAAGACAAGCTTTCTCCCAGCTCTATGGGAATAAAGCGTAGAAGTAAAATCTCTCTCTCGCGAACGAGGGACAAGTCCTCCCGAAGGAGGGCATCGCCTAAGACAAGCTTTCTCCCAGCTCTATGGGAAAAAAGCCTAGGCTTAATAATGCCTTTCTCGTGAACGAGAGAAGTCCTCCCGAAGAGGGACATCGCCTAAGACAAGCTTTCTCCCAGCTCTATGAGAAAAAAGCGTAGGCGTAATAATCTCACTCTCGCGAACGAGAGAGAAGTCCTCCCAAAGGAGGACATCACCTAATATAAGGCAACCTTTCTCCCAGCTCTATGGTAAAAAAGCGTAGGCGTAATAATCTCTCGCGCAAACGAGAGAGAAACCCTCCCGTAGGAGGACATAGCCTAAGGCAAGCTTTCTCCCAGCTCTATGGGAAAAAAGCATAGGCTTAAAAATTTCTCTCGCACGAGAGAGAGAGTAGTTCCCCTCGAAGGAGGAACATAAAGTTGAAGGTTGACAGCGAATGCTACCTCGAGACATGGGCAGCTCACGAGCTACCACATGGAGCGCAGGATAACGCACAGCCGAGAGGTGTGAGTGAGTGGGGTAGCCAGTCTACCCCATCCCCCACCCGCTAACTAGCGGGGATGGGGTAGTTATCCCTCACTTAAATTATCATGGCTCGTCTTTCAGCTACGCCGAAAGTATACCGTATAAATAGCGGAGAGTTTGTATCTACGCCGGAACAAATATACATACAGAAAGTCAACAATTTTCTAAGCTATTATAAGCTACAGTACTATATTTCACTTGGACAAAGGCTAAAAGAATAACAAATATGCTAACCTGTAACTTTCTCTGTGCCTCTGCCACTAAAGCTTTGTGAACAGAATCCCAGTTCTTCTCCTTGCGTTCTTTAGATACACGCTCTCGTAGTCGTTGGGGATAAATAGCATATGCTCCCTTGACACCTATGTGAAACTTCCCTGTTGGGTTAACCCATGATTCTGGAACCTATAAAGAACAAAAATTGAGGTACCTATGTAACAGATGATACAAACTATAAGAATAAAAATTTGCACAATAATAACTAACAAAGTTCAATACTGCACAGTATATACATTCCTAGGCATAAATAAACATACCTGAAAATTTCATAAGGAAAAGATTCCCATACCTTAAGTTTACGACCACTGAGACCAGCAATGACTCCCTCCGATGCTTCTACTATAGTTGAGGTGTCGACATCACCAGCTCCCGATGCATCTATACGATCTATAACCTTCACTTTACCTTCAGTCGTCACCTGTATCAAATGTAAGCCAAGAGCAACATTAACCAAGCAACATTAACCAGAGGAATATAAAGAGTAAAATTGAGAAACTCAATTTAATAGCTGTAATGAAGAACAGTGTAACTGAGAACTATTGAATATAAAAAAGCAAAAAAACGAATTATTTTAGTTTACATTGTTAGGTATTCTATTTGCCATTTCAAAATTACAAAATTTACTTGTAATTGTTAGTGGATGTATACCCTACAATAAGCCTTACATTAGCCAATTTATCACTAAATTAAGTGACAGCTACCTGTATATGTTCATTAAAAATCTTGTAAAGGGTCACCTAAATATTTTTCAATTACAAGTGAAAATCATATGCTTCAGCACCACAGTAACTATTTAGAGGTACCTTATAAATCAACATTGAGCTGAACAATCATATACGTAACAACAATGATCAAAAACTCTTCATTGATTCCATTAACAAATTACCACAGAAATTTAAACACATGAAGCCTTGCCTGTAACCCAGGAGCACCAGGATCCACACCAGAATCAAAGATAGCCAAGACTACGCCTCGTCCATCGTAATTTGGGAATTTGTTGATCAAGCTTAGCACTCCAGTTTCTTTCCTGTAATTAAAAAAAAATTAATATACTTCTTTCTTATGTATATTCAAGTTATCATAATCATTAAATTATTTGCTGTTTGCGGCAGAAAAAAATAGAGCATATTACAGTGATTATATTAACGGACCCTATGGACTGATGCTAGGAATAGGGAGACTACAGTAATTATTGATCCTTGTTTAAACTGACAGCATTGAACAAGTAAAAAATGGATTGGACCCAGCAGTGACCACTGACAAGAGGCAAGTCTGTTTACATGCAGAGTAATCTATCCTACCCAAGGTCTTCTAAGATTGATGGCCTCATCAATAAATATCTAATCATCCTGGCAAGCCTGGTCAACTTTTGTAGCTTCCGGTGCCCAATAAATATTTCATCACAGAAGGGTTTGAAGGTGAAGAGTGACACCATAGGTTAGCAATTTTATAGCGATAAGTTATGTTGATGGTTTTTAAGTTGAAAAACCACTCGTATTTCAGTTCCACACCACAAACAACATGAGTTTCCTAGAGCTACGTATTTCTTTACCAATACCATTGGTCCAATTCAAATATTTGAATTCTATCCCCCAAAATAAAATTTCCACTTGGGCCACTCTATTTATACAGATAAACAAGTGCACCTAAGGGCCAAAAAAATCTACAAAGACCCTCAAGCAATGCCTACAATGCATCATGCGACGTAAATTGACGGATATAACCCTCCAAAGGGATTGTACAGTATTGCCTCAAATTTTTGTGGAATTATTTCACTACAATATTCTAAGCCCATGATCTTGGATATTTAGCTTAAGGCTCAAAGAACCATCATGAGTGGCATCAAAAAAGATCAGGCGATAATATATACAAATGATCAACACCCATGTTCCCTCTTCCCCCAAGCTATGAACAGAGAGGGCCAGGCAATGCCTGCTGTAACTCAAGAGGTAGATCTATAAGCTCAGCACAAATTCCCCCCATCCCTGGCTCACAGGGATAGTAAGGTTGCAAACACTTAAATTTTGAGCAGCAAGCAGAGCTCAAACTTCTAAACTACAATTCATGAGTCAGAGACTGTATGCACCAGGCTACCACAACTAGTAGAACAGGGAAAAAAGATGAGCAAGTCCACCACTTCCACATTATGAAAAACTAAAGCAAAGTAATTTGATGTATGAATTATCTTTATAAAAGTAGGATAGATGTTAGAACTAGCCAAATCAGCAGATTTAAAACATTGGGGAAAAAATTCAGCTTTTTATCCTGAACATGCAAGATAAATTTAACAATTTTTTAAAGAAACTTTTATTTTTACTTTCTATTCAAACCCAAGCCCTTACAAAATAGGTTATGTCTTCAGCAGAATTATAACAGCCATTGAAAACGTTAAAAAGGGAGTTAACGACAGATAGTGAGAGCAGATGAGTAGCCTATCACTTTTGACCTTTGGTTCAGGTCTGAGAGGGATGGTTAAGAGCAAAGTTTAACTTTAAAAGACTCTGATTTGCATGACTAAGAAAAATACAAATCACATAATATTTATTTGTTCCTACACACAGCGTACTGTACAAACCTCGAGACCTTTAAAGTAGGGAGAATTGCTTATTGGTAGCCAAGACATCCGCCCCCGAACTGAACCGCTGCACAATTCTTCTTACTGCACTGTAATTGTTCAGTGGCCACTTTCCTCTTTTTAAGGGTAGAAGAGACTCTTTAGCTATGGTAAGCAGTTCTTCTAGGAGAAGGACACTCCAAAATCAAACCATTGTTCTCTAATCTTGGGTAGTGCCATAGCCTCTGTACCATGGTCTTCCACTGTCTTGGGTTAGAGTTCTCTTGCTTGAGGGTGCACTCGGGCACACTTTACTATCTTATATCTTATATCTCTTCCTCTTGTTTTTTAAAGTTTTTATAGTTTATAAAGTGATATTTATTTTAATGTTGGTGCTCGTCTTAAAATATTTAATTTTTCCTTGTTCCCTTTCCTCACTGAGCTATTTTCCCTGTTGGAGCACCTGGGCTTATAGCATCCTGCTTTTCCAACTAGGGTTGTAGCCTAGCAAGTAATAATAATAATAATAATAATAATAATAATAATAATAATAATAATAATAATAATAATAATAATAATAATAATAATAATGGCCAAAAGATAGGAATTCATTCACCATCCTCCCCTTCATGAAAGGAGGATGAGAGATTACTAATTATTGCAGATCCAGTCTAATCAGACTGATGCTCAGACACGTAGTTTACCTTCATCAATATGAGATCCAGCATGTAATGTTACAAAACTTCATCTTCAAGTACAGGGTAGGAAGGTAGAATCAAAATAGCCAGTCATTCTATCGTTACTCCTGACTTACATCGAATACGTTACCAAAGACTGCCGACGAGGATTCCTGTCCCATATGGGAGCTGGGTTGGTTACACGCCTATTAGACACATCACAGGGTCAAGAACAAAAAGTGTTGAAGGACTTGTTAGTATACTCCCTTTAGAGGGATGAAAGTTGTTTTGCACATCCATACTCCATCACTTGTCCAACTGCAGATTCTTTAGAGTTCAAGTGAGATCAATACCCAACGCTTCCTGTAGAAAAGGGATGGAGAAGGTTTTGAATCTGGGGTCGTAACTCGACAGGTTCAGAGTTTTAGCCACGAACTCTGGCACAAAACTAAGTAACCTCCTTCCAACCCCCAGCGGTGGTCAATAAAACGACAGACCGAGCCACTTGCCTTTTCTCTTCACTGATAATAGGTCTAGCAGAGACAATCTTGAGAGTCGGATATCAGCCAGAAGACCTTCTCAAAGGCTAATCCAGTACATGGTATACATTAAGCCTTGAGAATAAGGATCACATCCCACTTAGGAAGCTTGATGTCCTAGGGTGGGGAAGACTGCTGGAAGCTCCTAACAACCACTGACAACAGCCATGAGGAGGGAAAGTCTATGGCTTCAATCGAAACACCAAACTCAAAGTTAAGCGGTAAGTTTTCTAACAGCGACTGTGGGAAGCTTCTCTAGGCGAAAGAACACAATTAAATCTGTAATCGGTGCTGGAGAAGCTTCGACAGAAAAACTACCCATTCTAAGACACCAATCACAGAAGATGGCTCACTTTCATTGTTACATTACTGTAGAGAACCATCGCAGGTTTCCAGAATCTTCATTGCAGACATCGCATAAAGCCTCTCACTTGGAGAAGCTGGATAGTCTCTAACTGAAGCAACTTTCAAGGGGTGGTGGTGCAGCTAACTGAGGTTGGTCCAAGGAATAGTTTCTGCAAGTGCTAACAGAATGAGATACCACTTGGCACATGGCCAGCTAGGAGAAACCAGAAACATCCTGAGGCCTTGTGTGAGCAACACTTGGTTGAGCAGCAGATGAAACTGGCTGAACGAAGGAAAAGTGTAGGCATCCAAGTAATCCCATAGTTGTTGAAAGGCATATTTACACACTGCCAATGGGTCTGGATGAGGGAACAAAAATCACAAATTTTAAGTAATTTGTATTTTTTCTAACAGTACTTACCTCGAACTACTTTCTTAGGAGGATCTGGGATCTCCTCATTAACCGACCAAGAATTTTGCGTAGTTCCCCCTCTCTACATTACCTTGTCGGGGCGGAAGGATACTCGCCCTGGGGCACCCCGGGGTCAGCGCGTGAGGAAGCGCTGCTAGGTTGTCAGTAAGCGTATGTTTTAAGTCCTCCTCGAACTCCTGTAAGTTACTCGGGGTAGGATGGGTTGGCCATAACCCGAAAGTAGTTCAAGGTAAGTACTGTTGGGAAAAATATAAATTACTTAAAATGTGTGATTTGTTCCAACTCGGAGTACTTACCTCTAACTACTTTCTTAGGAGACTTACACCTTAGGAGGAGGGAGTGGCTTACAGCCGGAATATCCCATAACATCCTGGGGCACGAGACCTAGATAGGAGGCTAGGTCTAGACGACCCAGTGGAGAGGTAGGAGAGCAGGAGAAAGCACACAAAAGTCTACCTTAAGTACAACTCACCTTTCTATATAATAGCCGGTCTGAGTTTGGAAGTTCTACCGAGATATTTTCTGATAGTCCTCACGAGGCACAAAAGCAGGTCTTCTGGGTTGTCCGAGCGCGGAATAGCTGGAATCGAGAATTCCTCAAACCTAGGATCAGCAATTGCTGGGTTCTAGGTCTTGGCCACGAATTCTGGCAAAAACCTAAAAGACAAATCCTTCCACCCTTTCGAGTGTGAGACTTCGAAGGACAAGCCGTGGAGTTCACTCACCCGTTTGGCTGACGCAAGCGCCAGCAAGAAAACAGCCTTGAGAGAGAGGTCCTTGTCTAGGATGTCTTTAAGAGGTTCGAAGGGAGGTCTCAAGAGGGCCCTGAGGAACTTGGCTACATCCCACTGAGGAACCCTTGAGGAGCGAGGGTCACAAGACTGTTCAAAACTTCTGATCAGCATGGAGATGTGGCGAGAAGCCCCTAGGTTGATGCCCTTGAGTTGGAAAACCTGCCCTAGTGCCGCACGGACTCCCTTAATGGCTGGAATGGAGACTCCCATGTCGTCTCTCAGGTGCACCAGGAAGTCCGCAATGTTGTGGACCAAAGCATCTAAGGGCCGCAGATTCTGTGTGGCACACCATTTAACAAAAGTGGCCCACTTGGCCTGGTACACTACGCATGAAGACTTCCGGAGATATCCCGACATCCTGGAAGCAGTATCATCCAAGAATCCCTCTTTCTTTAGCAGGCGCTTGATAACCTCCATGTGTGTAACCTCAGGCTCTGGGGGCTTTCGTGTAGCCTTAGAAAGTGAGGATGGCTTAGCAGGTCTTCTCTTGCCGGGAGGGGCCACGGAGGAAGGGTGGACAAGTCCTGTAGATCCGCGAACTACTCCCTCTCCGGCCATTAGAGCGCTACCAAAGTCATCTCTGTAGATCTCAATTGCCTTAGCCTGTTGAGCACTTACCCTAACCAATATCAGGGGACATAATACAGGCTAACCCATAGGGGAGACACAATGCATACTAACCCATATCACGGAGACAAAATAGAGTAACCCATACCAAGGGAGACAAAAGATAGCCTAACCCATATCAGGGGAGACAAAATATAGACTAACCCATATCACGGAGACAAAATATAGCCTAATCCATGTCACGGAGACAAAATATAGCCTAACCCATATCACGGAGACAAAATATAGCCTAACCCATATCAGGGAGACAAAATATAACCCAACCCATATCAGGGAGACAAAATATAGCCTAACACATATCACAGAGACAAAATATAGCCTATCCCATATCACGGAGACAAAATATAGCCTAACCCATATCACGGACACAAAATATAGCCTAACCCATATCACGGAGACAAAATATAGCCTAACCCATATCAGGGAGACAAAATATAGACTACCCATATCAGGGAGACAAAATATAGCCTAACCCATATCAGGGGAGACAAAATATAGCCTAACCCATATCAGGGGAGACAAAATATAGCCTAACCCATATCACGGAGACAAAATATAGCCTAACCCGTATCATAAAGACAAAATATAGCCTAACCCGTATCACGGAGACAAAATATAGACTAACCCGTATCATGAAGACAAAACATAGCCTAACCCGTATCATGGAGACAAAATATAGCCTAACCCGTATCACGGAGACAAAATATAGCCTAACCCGTATCACGGAGACAAAATATAGACTAACCCATACCAGGGGAGACAAAATATAGACTAACCCATATCAGGGGAGACAAAATATAGCCTAACCCGTACCACGGAGACAAAATATAGACTAACCCGTATCACGGAGACAAAATATAGCCTAACCCGTATCACGGAGACAAAATATAGCCTAACCCGTATCACGGAGACAAAATATAGACTAACCCATATCAGGGGAGACAAAATATAGACTAACCCATATCAGGGGAGACAAAATATAGATTAACCCATATCAGGGGAGACAAAATATAGACAAACCCATATCAGGGGAGACAAAATATAGACAAACTCATATCAGGGGCGACAAAATATAGACTAACCCATATCACGGAGACAAAATATAGACTAACCCATATCACGGAGACAAAATATAGACTAACCCACACCAAGGGAGACAAAATATAGACTAACCCATATCACGGGAGACAAAATGTAGACGAACCGATATCAGGGGAGACAAAATATAGCCTAACCCATATCAGGGAGACAAAATATAGCCTAACCCATTTCAGGGGAGACAAAATATAGCCTAACCCGTATCATGAAGACAAAATATAGCCTAACCCGTATCACGGAGACAAAATATAGACTAACCCGTATCATGAAGACAAAATATAGCCTAACCCGTATCATGGAGACAAAATATAGCCTAACCCGTATCACGGAGACAAAACATAGCCTAACCCATACCAGGGGACACAAAATATAGACTAACCCATACCAGGGGAGACAAAATATAGACTAACCCATATCAGGGGAGACAAAATATAGCCTAACCCGTACCACGGAGACAAAATATAGACTAACCCGTATCACGGAGACAAAATATAGCCTAACCCGTATCACGGAGACAAAATATAGACTAACCCATATCAGGGGAGACAAAATATAGACTAACCCAAATCAGGGGAGACAAAATATAGATTAACCCATATCAGGGGAGACAAAATATAGACAAACCCATATCCGGGGAGACAAAATATAGACAAACTCATATCAGGGGCGACAAAATATAGACTAACCCATATCACGGAGACAAATTATAGACTATCCCATATTAGGGAGACAAAATATAGACTAACCCACACAAAGGGAGACAAAATATAGACTAACCCATATCACGGGAGACAAAATGTAGACGAACCGATATCAGGGGAGACAAAATATAGCCCAACCCATATCAGGGGAGACAAAATATAGCCTAACCCATATCAGGGGAGACAAAATATAGCCTAACCCATATCAGGGAGACAAAATATAGCCTAACCCATATCAAGGGAGACAAAATATAGACTAACCCATAGCAGGGGAGACAAAATATAGACTAACCCATATCAGGGGAGACAAAATATAGACAAATCCATATCAGGGGAGACAAAATATAGACAAATCCATATCAGGGGAGACAAAATATAGACAAACTCATATCAGGGGCGATAAAATATAGACTAACCCATATCACGGAGACAAAATATAGACTAACACATATCATCAGGGGAGACAAAATATAGATTAACCCATATCAGGGGAGACAAAATATAGACAAACCCATATCAGGGGCGACAAAATATAGACTAACCCATATCACGGAGACAAAATATACGACTAACCCATATCACGGAGACAAAATATACGACTAACCCATATCACAGAGACAAAATATACGACTAACCCATATCACGGAGACAAAATATAGACTAACCCGATCACGGAGACAAAATATAGCCTAACCCATATCAGGGGAGACAAAATATAGACTAACCCATATCAGGGGAGACAAAATATAGACAAACCCATATCAGGGGAGACAAAATATAAACAAACTCATATCAGGGGCGACAAAATATAGACTAACCCATATCACTGAGACAAAATATAGACTAACCCAAATCACGGAGACAAAATATAGACTAACCCATATCACGGAGACAAAATATAGACTAACCCACACCAAGGGAGACAAAATATAGACTAACCTATATCACGGGAGACAAAATGTAGACGAACCGATATCAGGGGAGACAAAATATAGCCCAACCCATATCAGGGGCGACAAAATATAGCCTAACCCATATCAGGGAGACAAAATTTAGCCTAACCCATATCAGGGGAGACAAAATATAGACTAACCCATATCAGAGGAGACAAAATATAGATTAACCCATATCAGGGGAGACGAAATATAGACTAACCCACACCAAGGGAGACAAAATATAGACTAACCCATATCACGGTAGACAAAATGTAGACGAACCCATATCACGGAGACAAAATATATCCTAACCCGTATCACGGAGACAAAATATAGCCTAACCCGTATCACGGAGACAAAATATAGACTAACCCGTATCAGGGGAGACAAAATATAGACAAACCTGTATCAGGGACGACAAAATATAGACTAACCCGTATCACGGAGACAAAATATAGACTAACCAGTATCACGGAGACAAAATATAGCTTAACCCGTATCACGGAGACAAAATATAGACTAACCCGTATCACGGAGACAAAATATAGACTAACCCATATCAGGGGAGACAAAATATAGACTAACCCATATCAGGGGAGACAAAATATAGACAAACCCATATCAGGGGAGACAAAATATAGACAAACCCATATCAGGGGAGACAAAATATAGACAAACCCATATCAGGGGAGACAAAACATAGACTAACCCATATCACGGAGACAAAACATAGACTAACCCATATCAGGGAGACAAAATATAGACTAACCCATATCAGGGTAGACAAAACATAGACTAACCCATATCACGGAGACAAAACATAGACTAACCCATATCAGGGTGACAAAATATAGACTAACCTATATCAGGGAGACAAAATATACACTAACCCATATCAGGGAGACAAAATATAGACTAACCCATATCAGGGAGACAAAATATAGACTAACCCATATTAGGGAGACAAAATATAGACTAACCCATATTAGGGAGACAAAATATAGACTAACCCATATTAGGGAGACAAAATATAGACTAACCCATATCAGGATGACAAAATATAGACTAACCCATATTAGGGTGACAAAATATAGACTAACCCATATCAGGGAGACAAAATATTTACTAACCTATATCAGGGTGACAAAATATAGACTAACCCATATTAGGGAGACAAAATATAGACTAACCCATATCAGAGTGGCAAAATATAGACTATCCCATATTAGGGGGAGAAAATATACACTAACCCATATTAGGAAGACAAAATATACACTAACCCATATTAGGGTGACAAAATATACACTAACCCATAATAGGGTGACAAAATATAGACTAACCCATATCACGGAGACAAAATATAGACTAACCCATATCAGGGTGACAAAATATAGACTAACCAATATCAGGGTGACAAAATCTAGACTAACCAATATCAGGGTGACAAAATATAGACTAACCCATATTAGGGAGACAAAATATAGACTAACCCATATTAGGGAAACAAAATATAGACTAACCCTTATTAGGGAGACAAAATATAGACTAACCCTTATTAGGGAGACAAAATATAGACTAACCCATATCACGGAGACAAAATATAGACTAACCCATATCAGGGTGACAAAATATAGACTAACCAATATCAGGGTGACAAAATATAGACTAACCAATATCAGGGTGACAAAATATAGACTAACCCATATTAGGGAGACAAAATATAGACTAACCCATATTAGGGAGACAAAATATAGACTAACCCATATTAGGGAGACAAAATATAGACTAACCCTTATTAGGGAGACAAAATATAGACTAACCCATATCACGGAGACAAAATATAGACTAACCCACACCAAGGGAGACAAAATATAGACTAACCTATATCACGGGAGACAAAATGTAGACGAACCGATATCAGGGGAGACAAAATATAGCCCAACCCATATCAGGGGCGACAAAATATAGCATAACCCATATCAGGGAGACAAAATTTAGCCTAACCCATATCAGGGGAGACAAAATATAGACTAACCCATATCAGAGGAGACAAAATATAGATTAACCCATATCAGGGGAGACGAAATATAGACTAACCCACACCAAGGGAGACAAAATATATACTAACCCATATCACGGTAGACAAAATGTAGACGAACCCATATCACGGAGACAAAATATATCCTAACCCGTATCACGGAGACAAAATATAGCCTAACCCGTATCACGGAGACAAAATATAGACTAACCCGTATCAGGGGAGACAAAATATAGACAAACCTGTATCAGGGACGACAAAATATAGACTAACCCGTATCACGGAGACAAAATATAGACTAACCCGTATCACGGAGACAAAATATAGCTTAACCCGTATCACGGAGACAAAATATAGCCTAACCCGTATCACGGAGACAAAATATAGACTAACCCATATCAGGGGAGACAAAATATAGACTAACCCATATCAGGGGAGACAAAATATAGACAAACCCATATCAGGGGAGACAAAATATAGACAAACCCATATCAGGGGAGACAAAACATAGACTAACCCATATCACGGAGACAAAACATAGACTAACCCATATCAGGGAGACAAAATATAGACTAACCCATATCAGGGTAGACAAAACATAGACTAACCCATATCACGGAGACAAAACATAGACTAACCCATATCAGGGTGACAAAATATAGACTAACCCATATCAGGGAGACAAAATATACACTAACCCATATCAGGGAGACAAAATATAGACTAACCCATATCAGGGAGACAAAATATAGACTAACCCATATTAGGGAGACAAAATATAGACTAACCCATATTAGGGAGACAAAATATAGACTAACCCATATTAGGGAGACAAAATATAGACTAACCCATATCAGGATGACAAAATATAGACTAACCCATATTAGGGTGACAAAATATAGACTAACCCATATCAGGGAGACAAAATATTTACTAACCTATATCAGGGTGACAAAATATAGACTAACCCATATTAGGGAGACAAAATATAGACTAACCCATATCAGAGTGGCAAAATATAGACTATCCCATATTAGGGGGAGAAAATATACACTAACCCATATTAGGAAGACAAAATATACACTAACCCATATTAGGGTGACAAAATATACACTAACCCATAATAGGGTGACAAAATATAGACTAACCCATATCACGGAGACAAAATATAGACTAACCCATATCAGGGTGACAAAATATAGACTAACCAATATCAGGGTGACAAAATATAGACTAACCAATATCAGGGTGACAAAATATAGACTAACCCATATTAGGGAGACAAAATATAGACTAACCCATATTAGGGAGACAAAATATAGACTAACCCTTATTAGGGAGACAAAATATAGACTAACCCTTATTAGGGAGACAAAATATAGACTAACCCATATCACGGAGACAAAATATAGACTAACCAATATCAGGGTGACAAAATATAGACTAACCAATATCAGGGTGACAAAATATAGACTAACCCATATTAGGGAGACAAAATATAGACTAACCCATATTAGGGAGACAAAATATAGACTAACCCATATTAGGGAGACAAAATATAGACTAACCCTTATTAGGGAGACAAAATATAGACTAACCCATATCAGGGTGACAAAATATACACTAACCCATATCAGGGAGACAAAGTATATACTAACCCATATCAGGGTGACAAAATATACACTAACCCATATCAGGGAGACAAAATATATACTAACCCATATCAGGGTGACAAAATATATTCTAACCCATATCAGGGTGACAAAATATACACTAACCCATATCAGGGTGACAAAATATATACTAACCCACATCAGGGAGACAAAATATAGAATAACCCATATCAGGGCAACAAAATATAGCCTAACCCATATCAGGGAGACAAAATATAGACTAACCCCTATCAGGGTGACAAAATATACACTAACCCATACCAGGGAGACAAACTATAGACTAACCCATATCAGGGTGACAAAATATAGACTAACCCATATCAGGGTGACAAAATATAGACTAACCCATATCAGGGTGACAAAATATAGACTAACCCATATCAGGGAGACAAAATATAGACTAACCCATATCAAGGAGACAAACTATAGACTAACCCATATCAGGGAGACAAAATATAGACTAACCTATATCAGGGTGACAAAATATAGACTAACCCATATCAGGGTGACAAAATATAGACTAACCCATATCAGGGAGACAAAATATAGACTAACCCATATCAGGGTGACAAAATATACACTAACCCATATCAGGGTGACAAAATATACACTAACCCATATCAGGGAGACAAACTATAGACTAACCCATATCAGGGAGACAAAATATATACTAACCCATATCTGGGTGACAAAATATAGACTAACCCATATCAGGGAGACCAAATCTAGCCTAACCCATATCAGGGAGACAAAATATTGCCTACCCCGTATCAGGGAGACAAACTATACACTAACCCATATCAGGGGAAACAAAATATACACTAACCCATATCAGGGAGACAAAATATAGACTAACCCATATCAGGGAGACAAAATATAGACTAACCCATATCAGGGAGACAAAATATACACTAACCCATATCAGGGAGACAAAATATAGACTAACCCATATCAGGGAGACAAAATATAGACTAACCCATATCAGGGAGACAAAATATAGACTAACCCATACCAGGGTGACAAAATATAGACTAACCCATATCAGGGAGACCAAATCTAGCTTAACCCGTGTCCGGGTGACAAACTATAGACTAACCCATATCAGGGAGACAAAATATACACTAACCCATATCAGGGAGACAAAATATAGACTAACCCATATCAGCTAGATAAAATATATACTAACCCATATCAGGGAGACAAAATATACACTAACCCGTATCAGTGAGACAAACTATAGACTAACCCATATCAGGGAGACAAAATATACACTAACCCATATCAGTGTGACAAAATATAGACTAACCCATATCAGGGAGACAAAATACTGCCTAACCCGTATCAAGGAGACAAACTATAGACTAACCCATACCAGGGAGACAAACTATAGACTAACCAATATCATGGTGACAAAATATAGACTAACCCATAACAGGGTGACAAAATATAGACTAACCCATATCAGGGTGACAAAATATAGACTAACCCATATCAGGGAGACAAAATATACACTAACCCATATCAGGGAGACAAAATATTGCCTAACCCGTATCAGGGAGACAAAATATAGACTAACCCATATCAGGGAGACAAAATATTGCCTAACCCGTATCAGGGAGACAAAATATAGACCAACCCATATCAGGGAGACAAAATATAGACTAACCCATATCAGAGAGACAAAATATAGACTAACCCATATCAGGGAGACAAAATATTGCCTAACCCATATCAGGGAGACAAAATATAGACTAACCCATATCAGAGAGACAAAATATAGACTAACCCATATCAGGGAGACAAAATATAGACTAACCCATATCAGGGAGACAAAATATAGACTAACCCTTATCAGGGTGACAAAATATGGCTGAACCCATATCAGGGAGACAAAATATAGACTAACCCATATCAGAGAGACAAAATATAGACTAACCCATATCAGGGAGACAAAATATTGCCTAACCCATATCAGGGAGACAAAATATAGACTAACCCATATCAGGGAGACAAAATATTGCCTAACCCATATCAGGGAGACAAAATATAGACTAACCCATATCAGGGAGACAAAATATTCCCTAACCCATATCAGAGGAGAAAAAATATAGCTTTTCCCATAACAGGGGCGACAGAATATAGTCTAACCCATATCAGAGGAGACAAAATATAGCTTTTCCAGTATCAGGGGTGACAGAATATAGACTAACGCATATCAGGGAAGACATTACAGGCTAACCCATATCAGGAGTGAACCAGTATTCGCCCCTGTCAAGAGACATGATTAGAAGTGGCCCACGTCAAGGAGCAGAAGGCAGCCTTGACAAAGTCAGACGCGAGAGTGTATGGCCTCGGCCACGACAAGAGGAACAAAATATGGCCTTGCCCACGTCAATGTGAACACTGAATACGGCTTAAAACGCGTTAATGGAGACAGAAAAGTATCTAAATCACGCCAGGAGAGAGAACGTCTAAAACACAAAGTAGGATGGCATACCGAATTCTAAAAATGACAACCCACAAAAATGGCCTCTCGCTGACAAAGAAAATATAAGTAAAATGCAATAAATACATTCCCAATTCAATTACTGATACAAAAACTATCAAATATTAACCAAGAGGTTCAACTTACCTTGGTAATAAACCCCAAGAAGGAAATTCACTCAACGGCTCTGTAGTCGACGCCATCTTTGTTGTTGTTCTTATTTTTCCTGCAGACGAAAGGTTGTTTCCGAAAAAGACACTTATTCTATCAAAACAACTTTTCTGTAAGATCCTGAGGCCTTCCTGAACAGGTGACCTCATAACAAGTCAAAGACAACTGGTAGTGTACTGGTAGACAATGGCACAAAACTACCTTAGACTAAAGTTTATACATCTACGGTGGTAATACTATTTCTGGAATTAAATCTTCTTTCTGTGGTATTCGAGGTGCTCAAATTTATAAAATAGACTTGCTTAATTAAAATCAATTATTTTATCTAAAGTGTGAATTCGTACATCATAAAAATGACAATTATACGCAAAAATATGCATCACGAGCCTAAAATATTTAATGTGGATACAATTATGATTAAAGTAACAGAATCTAGATGATGAAATATAGGGGCGTTCAACGCGCAAGCAAGATTTACTTAGAAGGAGAACAATATTTTTATAATTAATATGGCTTATAATAAATTAGGTTTATAACAAATTCAATACCTATATATTCAACATATTTTACACATGATAATACAATCATATATAAGTCTTACTATAAACATCACTTTAGTGAATAAATGATAGAAATTTTCATTAATGTTTATGGTGAACGCAAAATCTGTTTTGTGGCCTTATATATTTATGTCAGATTAACACATTCGCGCTGCAAAAGCAATTCATTCGACATGTAATCTCTGTATAAGCGTTTTATTAGAATGAATAATTTGTTCTATTTAAACACTCCTGAAGGGCAAGTTTAATTTCACTTTTTTTTTAAATGAATCTGAACTTAGCTAATGTCTACATTATTCTGAGGTGAATCACACAACCCGTTTTTCTTTTACCCCATCGACTAACCAGCTAATTAAGCTGACGATCTTTACGGGTTGCCTTAGTACAAGAGCCTGTGTCTTGAAATAAGCTAGGCGCTCTAAAACGAACGAACGAACGAAGCTGACGAATACTCAGCTGGGTTCTATATAAACAAGATATCATTTTCGTCAAAGGTTGTTCGATAGGCACGAGTAGACTACTCTGGCAGTAAGCTAATTATCTTCGTTTTGCACGAAGGGAAAGAGAAAGATACAACTAGTTATTGGATCATTTAACTTGCCAGACAGTAATGCATTGGGTCCCTCTCTCTGGTTACGGCTTATTTTTTCTTGGCCTACGCATACACAGAATAGTCTAGCCTATTCTTTACAGATTCTCGTCTTTCCTCATACACCTGACAGCAATGAGATTACTAAACACTTTTTCACCTAAGGAGGTTAATTACTGTACTGCAATTGTTCAGTGTACTTTCCTCTTGGTAAGGGTAGAAGAGACTTTAGCTATGGTAAGCACCTCCTCTAGGAGAAGGACACTCCAAAATTAACCATTGCTCTCTAATTTTGGGTAGTGCCATAGCCTCTGTGCCGTGGTCTTCCATTGCCTTGGGTTAGAGTTCTCTTGCTTGAGGGTACACTAGGGCACACTATTCTATCTTATATTTTTTTCTCTCCCTCTTGTTTTTTTTGAAATGGTGTGTTGGACAGTCTTAATAAAAGTGCCATGGATGCCTGGTGGTTTATCAAGAGGTTGTCTTTTCCTTATCTGATTCTTTTTCTTCTCAAAACCATCTTTACTGTCCTCCCTTCAGTTGAAATGGCTATCCTGGAGGGTATTTATCCTTGCATGGTGTATCGGCTCCTCCATGTTGACCAGTTTTTCCGACTTTTTACTATAGTCTATGGGTATCATCAATCACTTTTTTTATTATTCTGTACATATTGTTTTTGTTATAATTCTTGTTAATCTAGTTTTTAAGTATGATGTCTCTTTTTTCATTTCTATTAATTTTTATGCTGTCTGGAGACATTGAGCGAAATCCGGGACCAGTACGTCCTAGATTTCGTCAATGTCGTCTTCTTTATTGCAATATTCGTGGTCTTCGTGCAAATGTTCAAGACTTTACAGTTGCATCCAGACAGTATGGTATTCTTTTGTGCCCAGAAACTTTGGTTTCTATTATGTGACGCCTATCTGAGCTTCTTATAACTGGTTTTAAGAAGCCAACCATGTTGAAACGTGATGCCATCCCTAGGGTCATGGGAATGGCGGTGTATATTAGGACCAAGTACCCTGCTTCCCATAAGTCCTGCTATGAATATGGATGCCATGAGATTCAGGTAATGAAAGTTTGTGTCAGGCATAACAACTTTTATTTGTGTTCGATATACCAGAATCCAGACATGGATGAATCTATCTTCTATTGTCTTCTTACCATTATGGGTAAGATGTATGATAGAAAGGCTTCTTTTGTCTTTGTTGGTGATTTTAATGCCCACCATAGGGAGTGGTTAAGTTCTATCTCTCCTACCGATTACCATGGCTTAAGAGCTTTAGACTTTGCCTCTGAATCAGGCTGTGAGAAAATCCTAAATGAAGCTACTCACAGGTCTGGTAATTGCTTGGACCTCGTATACACTGAGTCTCCTGGCGTTATATCTAGTAAGGTTGGTTCTCCAGTCAGGACCTCTGATCATGCCTTGATTTCATTAGTAGTGAAGACTGAGCAGCCTGTCCCTGATGTATCATACTCTTGTAAAATTTATATGAAATCCCAAGCAGACTGGAATGGGATTTTGCATGATCTTTTCTGTTTGAATTGGTCACAATTATATAGAAATGTTGATCCTGTTGTCCCTTTGAATGAGAATCTAGTCAACATAATACATAGGCGTATCCCTTCTCGTGTGCTAAGGTATCGAGTAAAGGACAAACCGTTGTTCAATGATGATTGTAGATGTGCTTATTTGGAGAAGCAGGAGGCCTATCATCTTTGGAAGGGTCACAGATCAGATTTGAAATGTAATAACTATACTCAGCTTAGAGCTTTTGTGCAGAGAGTTTATGCCTCAAATGAAAAGGAATACAATTTAACCATAAAAGAACCCCTTTCTGGTACAACTCAGGAACACAAATGGTGGTCTACCCTTAAATCTGCACTCTTTGGTGTAGATGCAACAGTTCCTCCTTTACTTAAACCAGATGGCTCTGTCACTCACTGTCCAAAGGAAAAGGCAACCCTTTTGGCTGATGTTTTTGACAGTAAACTGAGTAATGAAAAACTTGAACTTCCTCATTCCTATTTTCCTGAGGCTAAACTAAATAGTTTAGCTTTTCGATCTCGTGAAATTAAAGCTCTGTTAATGGACCTTGATGCTTTTGGAGGTGTAGACCCAAATGGTATTTTTCCTTTGTTTTTTATAAAGACGACAGAGTTCTTAGCTCCAAAGTTATCTGTTATTTTGGGCAAGTTAGCAAGAAGAGGAGCTTTTAGCACTTGGAGAATTGGTAATGTTACTCCTCTATGTAAATGTTTGTGGTAGCTCAAGTCTAACTGATTACCGCCCAATTCCCATATTATCTAAAGTTTTTGAATATCTTCTAGTAAAACGTCTTAATAGGTTTGCTGAAGGTAATCAGTTATTCCCTAGTTTGCAATTTGGTTTTCGTAAAGGCCTTGGAGCATGTGATGCCCTTCTTACAATCTCCAACGCTGTACAGAAATCCCTTGATTGTGGTCAGGAAGTTCGTATGATTGGCCTTGATTTTAGTGCTGCCTTTGACCGTGTTAATCATGAGGCCCTTGTTTTCAAATTCAAACAGTTGGGAGTAGGTGGGTCGTTTCTTAGCATTATTATTGATTTTTTAAGTAATAGATCTCAAAGAGTTGTTGTTGATGGGCACCATAGTGAGTATAGAAATGTGATATCTGGTGTTCAACAGGGTAGTGTTCTTAGCCCATTACTTTTCATACTATATACACATGACATCTGGCTTGGCATAGAAAACAAGCTTGTTGCATATGCAGAGGATGCTAATCTCTTTGCATCAATTCCATCCCCTGAATGTAGATCTGGGGTTGGTGAATCCCTTAATAGAGATCTAGCTAAAATTAGTGCATGGGGCAAATTATGGGGTATGACGTTGAATCCTAATAAAACTCAAAGTATGATTGTGAGTAGGTCAAGGACGGTGGCTCCTCAACATCCGGATATCAGTATTGATAATGTTTCTTTAAATTTGTATGACTCTTAAAGTTTTAAGTTTCATTCTCGACAGCAAATTTACTTTTGAGAAACACATTAGGTCTGTGTCTTCTTCCATTGCACAAAAATTTGGCTTATTGAGAAAGTCTTGCAAGATTTTCGGTGATCAATCGATTCTGAAGAAGTGTTTTAATTCTTTCATTCTACCTTGTTTTGAGTATTGTTCTCCTGTTTGGTCTTCAGCTGCTGATTCTCTTCTTAATTTGTTGGCCAGGAACTTCCGGTCTATTGAATTTCTTATTCCTGATCTAGATATTAATCTTTGGCACTGTCGTTCAATTGATTCATTATGCATGTTGCATAAGATTTTTCATAACTCTCATCATCCTTTACATTCAGATCTCCCTGGAGAATTCTATCCTGTTCGTAATACTAGGCAGGCAGTTAATTCTAATAGCCAGGCCTTCTCCATCATGAGGCTCAATACTACACAGTATTCTAGAAGCTGTTACCAAGTTGTGGAATGATCTTCCTAATCGGGTAGTTGAATCAGTAGAACTTTAAAAGTTCAAAGTTGCAGCAAATGTTTTTATGTTGAACAGGCTGACATAAGTCTTTTTATAGTTTATATATGAAATATCTGTTTTAACGTTGTTACTAGTTTTAGAATGATTTATTGTTAATTTGTTCTCATCATTTATTTATTTCCTTACTTCCTTTCCTCACTGGGCTATTTTTCCATATTGGATCCCTTGGGCTTATAGCATCTTGCTTTTCCAACTAGGGTTGTAGCTTGGCTAATAATAATAATAATAATAATAATAATAATAAAATCATCACTGAGACTGGCAGGCAAGTAGACTGAGGTCGTATGATACTGAAGATGATGAGGTTGAATCTCTTTATTATTATTATTATTATTATTATTATTATTATTATTATTATTATTATTATTATTATTATTATTTGCTAGGCTACAGTCCTAGTTGGAAAAGCAGAATGCCATAAGCCCAGTGGCTCCAACAGTAAAAACACTAAAATAAATATTTCTTAAATAAACTATAAAAACTTCAACAAAATCAGAGGAAGAGAAATAAGATAGAACACATATAAATATCGGTATCATTCAGTTTTTTTTTTACGTTTATTCGAGATCTATTGATGTACATATTCCTTTTGCTAAATTAAGGGCTTTTGTTTCATCATCATCATCATTTCCTACGTCTATTGACGCAAAGGACCTAGGTTAGATTTCGCCAGTCGTCTCTATCTTGAGCTTTTAATTCAATATTTCTCCATTCTTCATCTCCTACTTCACGCTTCAGAGTCCTCAGCCATGTAGGTCTGGGTATTCCAATCTCTTTTGGGGAGTGCAAAGAGCATGCCCAAACCATCTCCATCTACCCCTCATCATGATCTCATCCACATATGGCACTCGAGTAATCTGTCTTATAGTTTCATTGCTAATCCTATCTTGCCATTCAACTCCTAATATCCTCCTGAGTTTCTTTTTTTTTTTATCTTTTTTTTTTATCTACTAAATCTATTGGAGATTGTTTCATTGGCATACCGTGACTCATGTCCATATAGTAATAATGATCTCACTAAACTGATATATAGTCTGGTTCCTATATGTAATTTCAGGTGATTTGATTTCCAAATTTTACTTAACCTACCCATTGTCTGATTTGCTTTTTTCAATCTTTCATTAAACTCTAATTCTAAAGACCCTGTTAAATGATTCTACCTTATCAATCCTTTCTCCTTCCAATGATATTTCATCTTCCATTGCATACTCCGTTCTCATTATCTCTGTCTTTCTTCTATTTATCCTGAGCCCAAACCCATGTGATACCTCATGCATTATGGTAAACAATCTTTGCAAGTCCTGTGGTGTTCTGCTAATAAGGACAGCATCATCAGCATACTCTAGGTCTGCAAAATTCCTTTCACCAATCCAGTCCAATCCTTCTCCACCATCTCCGACTGTTCTACGCATTACAAATCCATAAACAACATAGGTGACAACACATCTCTCAGTTTTTCATCAATCTTTCTCTCCAGTCTCGTTAGAATAAGCATACTATATAGCTTCATAACAACTGACGTAAGTGTTATGCCTCTGTAATTTTTGCAATCAGTAAGGTCTCATTTTTTTTTGTCACCAACACTCCTAACTCCCATTCATCAGGTTTTGTCTCTTCATGCCACATTCTACAAAACAATCTTGTAAGTATTCTGGGGGTCACTTCATTTTCAGCCAGTATCATCTTTTGTTTGCTTTGCTGATCAGAATTCGATATGACCCTTTTTAAGGAGATTAAACCATGTATTGGAACACTTGTGATGTGACAATAAATTTTCGAGGGAGTAGGATCAATTCTCAGAAATCTCTGACATGGCTGTTTTATCAGTAAGCTTTTGTTTTGTTCAGTATTTGAGGCAAAAAAAAAACTATTTATTGAAAGTGCAAATTCAAATGGGATTACAATGTAATCCGGTTGCTAAGGTTTTTATTCAATATTATTTGTAATAATGAAATGTGGTATGATTACCAAATCTACATGGCAGGAAAACTCCATAATTCTATAATAGTTCAATAAGTTTACCGGATCTCAATGTAATATATGTTGCAAACAAAGACGAGGTTTTAATTTATGAGTTATTTTTTTTTTATAAAGAATGATACAGTAGATAGGGCAAAACGAAAAAAAGGAAAATCAGAGAAATAAAAACAGGCTTTCCTTCAAAGAAATGTCTAATATAAAGAAATAAAATTTTTTTCATAACATAAAGCTTGGAATTTACAAAAACGTTCAAACTTTAATCTCTCTCTCTCTCTCTCTCTCTCTCTCTCTCTCTCTCTCTCTCTCTCTCTCTCTCTCTCTCTCTCTCTCTCTCTCAGCTGGAATTAAGAGATTGTGTTTCTGATATGAATCAAGTTGGAAGAAGTGGAGAGACTAACTACAATTCGACGAGTCGAGAATAATTGCTATTGGTTGATAGTTGAAAGGAAGGATGCAGGTGCTCCAGTGATTACAGATATAACTCAGAGGTAGTCAAATGATGAGTTTTCCCGGGAATGTATAGTTATGTACTAAAAGTAATTGTAAAGATTACTGTTGAAATGTTTTGTATATATTTAATTAGGATTGCTGTTACTGCATAATGCACATTCATCTTATGGAGAAAATGCTTTCAGTTACATGAAAAATAGCTCTAAGATAGCTTTAAATTGCGTCAGCTGCTTTGGTTATGTTTTCCCAACCCTTTTTTTCTTGCTGGATCCGCGCTTGAGTAGCATCAGCTGTGCACTATAGGTATTACATAGGCTACACGTCTTTATATTTCCTTTTCATTCCGTAACTGCTATTACCTTTTAGTCTTTAACTATAATCCTATATTCGTATCCGCTTCCTATCTTCTTCCATCTTGTATTCCATCCTCTTAACAATAACCTAAAGTCGCCATTCTCGGGGATGTCCCGCCGCTGCACATGGGCTCCGAATGGCCTCCAAAGCCCCGGTGTTTACTTGCATAAATTTAATCCATTCAATTGATGCAGGCTTACATAAGTGTTTTTATAGTTTACGTATAAAAGATTTGTTTTAATGTCGTTACTGTTTTTAGAATATTTTATTCTAATCGTTCGTTAGTTTTCATATATATTATATATTTCCTTACTTCCTTTTCTTACTGAACTATTTTTCCCTGTTGGAGCCCCTGGTCTTATTGCATCCTACTTTTCCAACTAGGGTTGTAGCTTAGCTAATAATAATAATAATAATAATAATAATAACAATAATAATAATAATAATAATAATAATAATAATAGCCTGTATAATGCTTGTCACTGTCTCTGACTACAGCCATCTTGCTTGACTTTCCTGTCAATTTGATTTTCTTTTACTTACTTTAAGGGCTGATTTTCTGGTCCTAAACTGCAGGGTAACCCTAACTCTAAAGGAAAATTGCCATCAATTTATTGTAGCTTTTCATTATAGGTAGTAGGTTAGCCACGGCACTAGCCAACCGTTGAGATACTACCGCTAAAGAGCGATTGGATTCTTTGACTGGCCAGACAGTAATACATTGGATCCATTGACCGGCCAGACATTAATACATTGGATCCTTTGACTGGCCAGACAGTAAAAAATTGGACCCCTATCTCTGATTATAGCTTAGTTTTCCTTAACCTACACATTCACACGAAATAATTTAGTCAATTTTTTCCACATTCTCCTCTGTCCTCTTACACCTGACAACACAGATTACCAAACAATTCTTCTTCGCTCAAGGGGTTTAACTACCTCAATGTTATTATTCAGTGGTTACTTACCTCTTGGTAAGAGTAGAAGAAACTTTTTAGCTATGGTAAGCAGCTCTTCTATAAGAAGGACACTCCAAAATCAAACCACTGCTCTCTAGTCTTAGGCAGTGCTATAGCCTTTGTACCATGGTCTTCCACTGTAATGGATTAGAGTTCTCTTGCTTGAAGGTACACCCATCAATAAAACCGGTGTCGCCTGGCCAGACCCGACTTGGAGAGATCATGCCCCTCTTACCCTGAAAGGTGGCCGACGTTAAACAACTGAGACATCGTTAGGATGGTTCGAATGTGAGGAGAAGGAAATTACCAATATTATTCAAAGAAATGCGATGATGAATGAAATATATATGGAAAGAGAGAACTTTTTTTATTCTTTTAAGAAATGTAATCTAATATCATTTCGAAACTAATTCATCAAAATATTTTATAATAACTTTTTATTTGAATTTTCTTATCCTATTTCTATATAAAATTTTCTTGAATAATATTGGAACCGACTATTCATATTAATATTCATAACACGGATATATCCTTCGTTTGCATTTTCTTAGGCATCCCCCTTCTCTCTCTCTCTCTCTCTCTCTCTCTCTCTCTCTCTCTCTCTCTCTCTCTCTCTCTCTCTCTCTCTCTCTCTCTCTCTCTCTCTCTCCACATAATTACACACTGTAGCCTACGTATTATATGTAGGGGCTAATAATGTACCGTTTCAAATAGCATCTGTTGGGTCACCAAGCGTTAATAAGTGGTCGTTGTTCAAAATTTCGAAGGTAATGAGGTTTAAAGGTTAAGTTGTTGATTTCAGTGTTTTCCTTTGATTTCGAACATGAGCCAAGTAGCTTGGTGTGGTTGGGGTCAGCTTTTGTCACGGACTACTTGGCTCCGGCCCTCTTAGAGAAAATAATATTATTTGCTATATCAATTATGTTAATCTAAGGTTGGACATTTAAAATGCATCATCAGTTAACATAATTCATGTTGTTTCAGAAGTGATTGGTGAAAATAGAATATGTGAAATGACATGCAATGAAAGTGTTCATTGGTGCATTATTATAGTGATGTTGTGGTATATGGGATGTAGGGTATAAAAGATTATACTATCAACTCATTGTTTACTCAAATTATCTGATTCGGCGTCAATAACCCTAGATGTCAAGAGGACAGAAAACTTCTAATCAGTCAATCAATCGATTATATTATCGGGGCAAGTCGCCCAATTCCAAGCGAACCCCCTTCCCCGGTTACGATTGCTCAGTGCTCAGAGGTTCGAGTTTAGCTGGCTTCACCCTTCCCAAGGCAAAAGGAAACATTTCCTTAGCATTGAGTATTCGTATTATTACAATTTTATTTGTCGTTTCATGTCGTGATGTCCAACACCTTAAAAGTGTTTCCCCGGTAAGCTCTTCAAGAAATACATTACTCTCGATATTTGTTCAATCAGTCTTTTCATTATTTACTTCGTTATCTATAGTTTTGGGGTAATTTTAAACACCTGGAAAGCAAACTGTATGAAATATTGTCATCTTAGTATTTTGTTTTTCATTTACTAAAAAACTTCCACCAGAAGGATCTCATCATAACTGTGAGACCTTTAGACCTCAAACATGTGGGGATAGGGGTAGAAGGATATAACGAGGTGGTGGTTAAAGATGATGGTGGAGAGGTGGCAACTGGGTAATCTTAATGTATGGCTTGACGAGGTTTGCATATTAACATTCATGAAGTGATGATGATGATGATGGTATTACCCCTATTGGTAACATTTGATATCAATGATTCCAATTCGCAATGAAAACG